>NW_026732458.1:5000-383861 GCF_028476545.2 Physella acuta | reverse complement strand
GATCGATGGATGGATGTGTGTGTATGTATGTATGTGATATGTATGTATGTGATATGTATGTATGTAATATGTATGTAATATGTATATATGTGTATGTATGTATGTGTATGTATGTATGTGTATGTATGTATGTGTATGTATGTATGTGTATGTATTAATATGTATGTATGTATGTATGTATGTATGTATGTATGTATGTATGTATGTATGTATGTATGTATGTATGTATGTATGTATGTATGTATGTATGTATGTATGTATGTATGTATGTATGTATATATGTCTGTCTGTCTGTCTGTCTGTCTGTCTGTCTGTCTGTCTGTCTGTCTGTCTGTCTGTCTGTCTGTCTGTCTGTCTGTCTGTCTGTCTGTCTGTCTGTCTGTCTGTCTGTCTGTCTGTCTGTCTGTCTGTCTGTCTGTCTGTCTGTCTGTCTGTCTGTCTGTCTGTCTGTCTGTCTGTCTGTCTGTCTGTCTGTCTGTCTGTCTGTCTGTCTGTCTGTCTGTCTGTCTGTCTGTCTGTCTGTCTGTCTGTCTGTCTGTCTGTCTGTCTGTCTGTCTGTCTGTCTGTCTGTCTGTCTGTCTGTCTGTCTGTCTGTCTGTCTGTCTGTCTGTCTGTCTGTCTGTCTGTCTGTCTGTCTGTCTGTCTGTCTGTCTGTCTGTCTGTCTGTCTGTCTGTCTGTCTGTCTGTCTGTCTGTCTGTCTGTCTGTCTGTCTGTCTGTCTGTCTGTCTGTCTGTCTGTCTGTCTGTCTGTCTGTCTGTCTGTCTGTCTGTCTGTCTGTCTGTCTGTCTGTCTGTCTGTCTGTCTGTCTGTCTGTCTGTCTGTCTGTCTGTCTGTCTGTCTGTCTGTCTGTCTGTCTGTCTGTCTGTCTGTCTGTCTGTCTGTCTGTCTGTCTGTCTGTCTGTCTGTCTGTCTGTCTGTCTGTCTGTCTGTCTGTCTGTCTGTCTGTCTGTCTGTCTGTCTGTCTGTCTGTCTGTCTGTCTGTCTGTCTGTCTGTCTGTCTGTCTGTCTGTCTGTCTGTCTGTCTGTCTGTCTGTCTGTCTGTCTGTCTGTCTGTCTGTCTGTCTGTCTGTCTGTCTGTCTGTCTGTCTGTCTGTCTGTCTGTCTGTCTGTCTGTCTGTCTGTCTGTCTGTCTGTCTGTCTGTCTGTCTGTCTGTCTGTCTGTCTGTCTGTCTGTCTGTCTGTCTGTCTGTCTGTCTGTCTGTCTGTCTGTCTGTCTGTCTGTCTGTCTGTCTGTCTGTCTGTCTGTCTGTCTGTCTGTCTGTCTGTCTGTCTGTCTGTCTGTCTGTCTGTCTGTCTGTCTGTCTGTCTGTCTGTCTGTCTGTCTGTCTGTCTGTCTGTCTGTCTGTCTGTCTGTCTGTCTGTCTGTCTGTCTGTGTGTGTGTGTGTGTGTGTGTGTGTGTGTGTGTGTGTGTGTGTGTGTGTGTGTGTGTGTGTGTGTGTGTGTGTGTGTGTGTGTGTGTGTGTGTGTGTGTGTGTGTGTGTGTGTGTGTGTGTGTGTGTGTGTGTGTGTGTGTGTGTGTGTGTGTGTGTGTGTGTGTGTGTGTGTGTGTGTGTGTGTGTGTGTGTGTGTGTGTGTGTGTGTGTGTGTGTGTGTGTGTGTGTGTGTGTGTGTGTGTGTGTGTGTGTGTGTGTGTGTGTGTGTGTGTGTGTGTGTGTGTGTGTGTGTGTGTGTGTATGTATGTATGTATGTATGTATGTATGTATGTATGTATGTATGTATGTATGTATGTATGTATGTAAATATGTATGTATGCATGCATGTATGTATGTATGTATGTATGTATGTATGCATGTATGTATGTATGCATGTATGTATGTATGTGCGTGTGACTGTGTGACTGTATTTGAGTGTATATGTGACTGTGTCTGCATGTGTCTGTGTGTGTGAGTCTTTCTGTATGTCTGTGAGTGAGCCTGTCTGTGTTTGTGTGTGTGTAAGTAATTTATACAAAGTTCTGTAATTTGCATACATTTTAAGACTAAATTATAATTTTTGTGAAGGGTAATATAGTTTGCTTTTGTTCTTTGCACTTTAAGTCAATTAAAATGTAAAGCTATAATATAAAAATGTATTTTGAAAATGATCAATATTGAGTTTTCTAGTCATCCATTTAAATTTTAGTGCACAAATTAACCCTTTAAAAATATGACACAATGGCGATCAAGTCAAGATTTTGACAATGTGCCTGTCTCCCACTAGTCCGTCCTTCACAGAGACACCATTTGTGCCTATGTTTGAGGGATTGGTGTGTGAACTTTGACCGAGCCTTTCAATAACTGGCGCCTCAAGCTACAGACGTGGAAATATGAATCGATGACCAGAGAGTGAAGATGAAAGTCAAAAGATTTTTTCAAACGAGCCTTCTAGCCCTAACAGTCATGCCTCTGCTTGTCACGGGTGCAGTCCCTGGGGAAGTAACTGATGCTGATGTAGTTACGACCACTCAAGTCGAAACTACAACTACCTCAGTCGAACCTACATTACCTCAAGTCCATACTACAGCTAATCCGGTCGAAACTACAGCTAATCCGGTCGAAACTACTCCAGCCGTGAATCCAACAAGAAAGCCAGTCTTGAATCCAGTCGACTACTCCTGCATCAAGAGTCGCCCACAGCAGATGTGCAACCTTCAGCTCATCTATCCAGACCCCGTGGGGCCTCTGCCCTGTCACGTGACCATCAAGGGTCAGGAGTTTGTTAGACCTCCACACCCATCACTGTACGTCTCCACATCTTTGGTAAGTACTATAGTAGCGTCGTCTTTTGATCAGTAATATAGTAGCGTCGTCTTTTGACCAGTAATATAGTAGCGTCGTCTTTTGACCAGTAATATAGTAGCGTCGTCTTTTGACCAGTAATATAGTAGCGTCGTCTTTTGACCAGTAATATAGTAGCGTAGTCTTTTGACCAGTAATATAGTAGCGTAGTCTTTTGATCAGTAATATAGTAGCGTCGTCTTTTGACCAGTAATATAGTAGCGTCGTCTTTTGACCAGTAATATAGTAGCGTCGTCTTTTGACCAGTAATATAGTAGCGTAGTCTTTTGACCAGTAATATAGTAGCGTAGTCTTTTGATCAGTAATATAGTAGCGTCGTCTTTTGACCAGTAATATAGTAGCGTCGTCTTTTGACCAGTAATATAGTAGCGTAGTCTTTTGACCAGTAATATAGTAGCGTCGTCTTTTGACCAGTAATATAGTAGCGTAGTCTTTTGACCAGTAATATACTAGCGTCGTCTTTTGACCAGTAATATAGTAGCGTAGTCTTTTGACCAGTAATATAGTAGCGTCGTCTTTTGACCAGTAATATAGTAGCGTAGTCTTTTGACCAGTAATATAGTAGTGTCGTCTTTTGACCAGTAATATAGTAGCGTAGTTTTTTTACCAGTAATATAGTAGCGTAGTCTTTTGACCAGTAATATAGTAGCGTCGTCTTTTGACCAGTAATATAGTAGCGTCGTCTTTTGACCAGTAATATAGTAGCGTCGTCTTTTGACCAGTAATATAGTAGTGTCAAATTTTAACCAGTACTTTAGTAGTGTCAAGTTCTGGGACCATCTTTACAATGGCAATGTAGTGTCAAGTTCTGGGACCATATTTACAATGGCAATGTAGTGTCAAGTTCTGGGACCATATTTACAATGGCAAGGTAGTGTCAAGTTCTGGGACCATCTTTACAATGGCAATGTAGTGTCAAGTTCTGGGACCATCTTTAACCCTAACCCTAACCCAATGAGCGAATGTATTGCTCACCCAGGGTGTAGGACAAAAGGCCGACATCCAAAAGGCCGACAAGACATAAGGCCGACACGGACAAAAGGCCGACATGGACAAAAGGCCGACAGCCAAAAGGTCGACAGGACATAAGGCCGACAGCCATAAGGCAGACAGCCATAAGGCCGACAGACCATAAGGCCGACAAACCATAAAGCCGACAAACCATAAGGCCGACAAGCCATAAGGCCGACAAGCATAAAACGTACTAATATCGCAAATATGTGTTCCTGCAAAGCTCCTATCTTGACAACCATCGAAATAAGGCATAAAAAAGGTGAAACGTTCAAGAGAAGAGACGGTGCTAGTTTCTATCCTTATAAGGTGAACCATCGGTCAAGCGATCAACACCTAAATATTGCGAAATGCTGTCACTGCTGTCTTTCATAGCTCCTTCTATGTAATCGAGGTGAGACGACCATCAAAGAACAAAGTCAAAAGCCGCCGGCATCATCGCCCACATGCAACAAGGTGGAACGTCAAGAGACAATGCTAGTTGCGATCCTTATAAGGTGAACTATGGGGCCCATGCGACTGGAGATGACGGGAGTGTACAAAGAATAAACAGACAGGTGGCGTTACCACCATATTTTGTAAAGCAATCAAAGAAACCGAATGAAGTAGAACAATCGCGTGCTTTGAC
Source organism: Physella acuta (assembly GCF_028476545.2). NCBI lineage: Eukaryota > Metazoa > Mollusca > Gastropoda > Physidae > Physella > Physella acuta. The sequence goes on along the minus strand of NW_026732458.1, from coordinate 379,443 downwards.
TAGACTACATGTTTAATACAGACAGAATTATATTTTAGTTTCGTCCATTGCTAATTGCGTGAAAAAAAAAGTGTAAATTATATTCATTGGATTCATAAATTCTTTTGTGATTTTTATACTAGTTTGCCGAAATCGGTACGTTATTTTTGTTTTTTGTGTAAACTTACCCCTGTGATTTCCCTATATAAGGAGTAATATATCGGCAACAAATAATTGGTTACATCGTGTGCTTTATTTTATCCTATTGTATGTACCTAAGAATACTTATTAGAAACTTAAAAAGTCGTATATAATTACATATTTTAGATATTAAATATGCCTGTAATTGTTGTTTGTGATTTATAAAACTTGTCGGCCTTTTGTCCTGTCGGCCTTTTGGCAGTCGGCCTTTTGTCTTGTCGGCCTTTTGTCTGTCTTATCGGCCTTTTGTCCATGTCGACCTTTTGTCCGTGTCGACCTTTTGTCCATGTCGGCCTTTTGTCCATGTCGACTTTTTGTCCGGATCCCCTCACCCATTAGCTTAACCTTCTGTCGTGCTGTTTTTTTTTTTCAAAGACACAAGGAGGCATCGTTTTTGACGTCATTCGGATGTGGGAAAAGGAGAGGGTGTAAAAAGATCGAATTTGTGGAAGCGGGTGTACTGGGTTGTTCGGGTCGATAAGATTCACCACATATTGAAGTACTTCAAATTAAAATAAAAGAAGTAAAATTTAGACGAGCAAACAAAAAAAAACCAACTCAGCGGTCACTGGGATCATCCATGCCATAAGTGACGTCATGATTTTTAATAATCTTTATCTCCTTTTCCCTCCCTAACGTCACAGATTGTCAAATATAGCTGAACCCACCAAATATAATGACGTCACACGCAGCCTAATATTCCAAATTATTTGTGAACGTTATAAATGATGAGCCCTAAACTTTGTTATCAACATCTTTAGCGCCCAAACAAGACCTTGATGTATGGCTACAACAGTTTGAATGGTCAAGTTGTCTGGCTGTTGGAAGCAGAGGTAATTTTTTACAGTGTCGTTTATGGAGTATTTAGGAAGTATTGTGCATAAAAATCAAAATAAAACATTGACGCTTTTAGCAATTTTACACCTCCCTACTTTATCGCAAATTTAGTGTAGAGGACTAATCGAGCAAAAAAAATCAAGATTTTACACGTCTCCGTCGAAAAAACTTGGTTTTGCAATTTTGACTGTCTGTCTGGGTGTCTGTGAACGAGTACCCTTTCAGTTATTTTAAAGCAATTTCAAACATAAATATTAAAATTATTTTTTTTTAGTTTCCTAGCAACTTTGAGCTATTTTACATAACCTGAACTGGTACTTACTCTACTTCCTGTTCTTCAAAAGCCAATAACTTAAGTACCATTTACGTTTACTTACTTGACTTACTTGAAAAACTTAAACGCAAACATTAACGCAAACAATAATGCTAACGAAAGTATGAACGTAATCGAAAACATCATGAGGACATTTATGAACAGCTTCTTAAAAAATATTGATTAATACAATAGCTAGTAAACAGTTCATTTATGGTATAAACATTATAAACAAAAACGCAAACATGAACATAAACGCAATCATGAGCACATTGTAATATAAACATAAACGCGAACATAAACAAAAACTTAAACGCAATCAATAACTCAAACGGAAAGATAAACGTACACAGATGATCTTTAGGAACGGCTTCTAAACTGTTATTCATTAAAAATAATATTTATTAAAATGTACATTCAGTGTATAAAATAAATAAAAGATAGTATTTAAAATACCTATTTTTACCTAGCACCTTAAATTTAAGCAATCTTTTTTTTCCAGCAGCAACAAACTAAAATAAACCGGCAGTGATCTCCCCTAAACTCTCTCGAATATTCTTATATAACACTATGGGGGATGGCAACTCGGGATATAGACATGATTTTTAATCCATTTTGAATTACTTAAACTTTTAAAAATAGAATAGAATCTTGTTGAAAAAAGAATTGCGCACCAAGTGAACGCCAAACAATCTGTGTATAATAGTGCGGAATATTATTAGTACTTTATAATAGCATATGCGTTTTTTTGAGAAATCGGAAACAGCGTAAATTACTACTTCAGGTCAACTGAAATTACTCAAAATTTGATAGAAGGCAGAGAAATAGATATTTTACTTATATGTAAAATTTCGTTTATGTATCCGAAATAGTACTCAAGTTATAGGCTTTTGAAAAATTGAAAGTATAATAAGTTCCACTTTCGGTTATCGGACATCGCTGAAAAGTTGAAACAGAACTACCAATTTGATATGAAATTTCATCAACCTAGCTGTAACACACACACAGACATACGGACAAGATGACAAAACTATGTTTTTCCAACTCAGGGAGGTGTAAAACGTCGAGATCTTCAAAAATCTCGATTTTTTTTTTGCACGGTTACAATACTTTCTCTATACTTCGTATACGAGAAAGTAATAAAAGTAATGTTTCTGATGTAATTTTTAAGTAATTTATCAGGGGAAGTAATTGGTACAAAGAGGCTGTATTTTAATACATTTTTCAGACAATTTTGTTTTTAACGGTAATATTTTTAGTTTGATTTTTTCTTTTCACTTTACGTCAATTAAAAATGATAAATTGTAAAATGAAATTTTAATTTAAAAAGAATCAATGTTGAGTTTTCTAGACATCAATTTTAGTACACAAAAATTAACACTAAAATATATATCTCAATGTCGATCAAGTCCAGTTGTTTACTATATTTTTACTATATGCATGTCATTCGCAAACATACATATCTGTCCAGCACATTCAGAGTCCATTTGAACTTTATATATTACACTAGGCATACTGCCTAGCTTCGCTTAGGTTTTCAAAAACATTTGATAATTTGAATAGTAATTATTAGGTGATGGATGAGGCGTGGAGTGCTTAAATGTAAACAGTAATGCTAATTTTAGAGAAGATGTTGTAGGCCTATGCTCTTTAACATCAGCTTGCAGACTTTCAGAGAAAGTGTTCGAAAGTACGCAATTTATAACTAAGATGGAAATAGAACTACAGAGGTTCCATGAACAGTATATCTCATAATTTATATTACATTGACTTTTAAAATTAATTTTTTATTTAATTATGATACGTAGCTTAATTAATAACTTATTTTTATCTAAAACAAATGCTATACTTTGTCGTTTTCTGTTTCTGTTTAAAATAGTATAGAATTATTTGAAAAATAATTATTTAAAAAGGTTACCTCCCTTGGAAATTAACCGAATGACGTATCTCTGTGTTTACTTTTTTTTTAAACAAACAGTTACTATGCTTATATAAGAAAATACGATATATAAACATATTTAACGACTACAATAGCTTTTTCCGACGGAATTAAAGTTTTTTTGTTACCCTCCAGGGTCGGTCTACGACCTCAAATAATATTAACGGGATCGATCGTCAAATTATTTATATATATCTCATATAAGGAGAATTTCACTCGCGGTCATCTTTTAGCACTGGTCGGGGGCTTTGAGTCTGACCAACAGTTTTTCCATACGGCCTAGTCATCTATAGAAGTGTATGCAAAACATTAGCATGATGTACAGAGGTTAAGTAACGTAAAAATTGTGTTAAAATTACCCTGTTTTTTTCCATAAAATACAAAGATTATATAGGGAAATACGACTGGTCAGTTTTGACCCCTTTACGAAGTTTTCCCAGATATGCCGAGTTTTTTGTGACACCCCAAGGCGTTCTCCTACCACCTCACAAAATATCAAGGGGGGTCGTCGGAGGAATTTTTTTTTCGTAATAGAGCTCATATAAAGAGAATTTCACTCGCGGTCACATTTTAGCCCTCGTCGAGTGCTTTGAGAGAAACCGACAGTTTTCCCTAAAGGTCAAGCCATTGACCTAAGAGTATGCAAAAATTTAGCCAGATATACTGAGTTTAAGTACCCTAAAGCCTGCGTTGAAATGACCCTCTGTTTTTCCAATAAAATACAAAGATTATATAGGGAAATACAACTGGTCAGTTTTGACCGCTTTACGAAGTTTTCCCAGATATGCCGAGTTTTTTGTGACACCCCAAGGCGTTCTCCTACCACCTCACAAAATATCAAGGGGGGTCGTCGGAGGAAATTTTTTTTCGTAATAGAGCTCATATAAGGGAATTTCACTCGCGGTCACTTTTTAGCCCTCGTCGAGGGCTTTGAGTGAAACCGACAGTTTTCCCTAAAGGTCAAGCCATTGACCTAAGAGTATGCAAAAATTTAGCCAGATATACTGAGTTTAAGTACCCTAAAGCCTGCGTTGAAATGACCCTCTGTTTTTCCAATAAAATACAAAGATTATATAGGGAAATACAACTGGTCAGTTTTGACCGCTTTACGAAGTTTTCCCAGATATGCCGAGTTTTTTGTGACACCCCAAGGCGTTCTCCTACCACCTCACAAAATATCAAGGGGGTCGTCGGAGGAAATTTTTTTTCGTAATAGAGCTCATATAAGGGAATTTCACTCGCGGTCACTTTTTAGCCCTCGTCGAGGGCTTTGAGTGAAACCGACAGTTTTCCCTAAAGGTCAAGCCATTGACCTAAGAGTATGCAAAAATTTAGCCAGATATACTGAGTTTAAGTACCCTAAAGCCTGCGTTGAAATGACCCTCTGTTTTTCCAATAAAATACAAAGATTATATAGGGAAATACAACTGGTCAGTTTTGACCGCTTTACGAAGTTTTCCCAGATATGCCGAGTTTTTTGTGACACCCCAAGGCGTTCTCCTACCACCTCACAAAATATCAAGGGGGGTCGTCGGAGGAAATTTTTTTTCGTAATAGAGCTCATATAAGGGAATTTCACTCGCGGTCACTTTTTAGCCCTCGTCGAGGGCTTTGAGTGAAACCGACAGTTTTCCCTAAAGGTCAAGCCATTGACCTAAGAGTATGCAAAAATTTAGCCAGATATACTGAGTTTAAGTACCCTAAAGCCTGCGTTGAAATGACCCTCTGTTTTTCCAATAAAATACAAAGATTATATAGGGAAATACAACTGGTCAGTTTTGACCGCTTTACGAAGTTTTCCCAGATATGCCGAGTTTTTTGTGACACCCCAAGGCGTTCTCCTACCACCTCACAAAATATCAAGGGGGGTCGTCGGAGGAAATTTTTTTTCGTAATAGAGCTCATATAAAGAGAATTTCACTCGCGGTCACTTTTTAGCCCTCGTCGAGGGCTTTGAATGAAACTGACAGGTCAGCCGTACGGCCAAGCCATTTACCTATAAACATGCCGAAAATTAGCGAGATGTAAAGAGGGTAAGTGCCCTAAAATCCGTTTTGAAATGACCCTCTGTTTTTCCCATAAAATACAAAGATTATATAGGGAAATACGACTGGTCAGTTTTGACCCACTTCCCGATTTTTCCGAGATATGCCGAGTTTTTTGTGACACCCCTAGGCGTTTTCCTACCACCTCACAAAATATCAAGGGGGGTCGTCGGAGGAAATTTTTTTTCGTAATAGAGCTCATATCAAGAGAATTTCACTCGCGGTCACTTTTTAGCCCTCGTCGAGGGCTATGAGTGAAACCGACATGTCTGCCCTACGGCCAAGCCATTTACCTATAAGCATGCCAAAACTTAGCCAGATGTAAAGAAGGTAAGTGCCCTAAAATCCGTTTTGAAATGACCCTCTGTTTTTCCAATAAAATACAAAGATTATATAGGGAAATACGACTGGTCAGTTTTGACCCCTTTACGAAGTTTTCCCAGATATGCCGAGTTTTTTGTGACACCCCAAGGCATTCTCCTACCACCTCACAAAATATCAAGGGGGGTCGTCGGAGGAAATTTTTTTTCGTAATATAGCCCATATAAGGCGCCGGTCAGTCGAGGTCAGTTTTGACCCCCTCTCCGTATATTTTTCGGCCAACCGTCACCGGCCCTCGTGTTCTATCGCCCGAAGGCACCATCGTGCCAAATTTGACGCGCCTGCGGCGCCGGGAAGTGCCCTATCGGGCACTTGACCACTTTGCTTTATATATATAGATTTGAGCTCGTCTACACTTTACGTTGATAGAACTTTACTAATTTTGTTGTTTAGATTGATGTAACCTGCTACCTGAAGATAAAGAAAGTTTTTAGATGTAAGTAAGACATTGGATCTTTGCACTGTCTGTCTGTCTGTCTGTCTGTCTGTCTGTCTGTCTGTCTGTCTGTCTGTCTGTCAGTATGTCTGTCTGTCTGTCTGTCTGTCTGTCTGTCTGTCTGTCTGTCTGTCTGTCTGTCTGTCTGTCTGTCTGTCTGTCTGTCTGTCTGTCTGTCTGTCTGTCTGTCTGTCTGTCTGTCTGTCTGTCTGTCTGTCTGTCTGTCTGTCTGTCTGTCTGTCTGTCTGTCTGTCTGTCTGTCTGTCTGTCTGTCTGTCTGTCTGTCTGTCTGTCTGTCTGTCTGTCTGTCTGTCTGTCTGTCTGTCTGTCTGTCTGTCTGTCTGTCTGTCTGTCTGTCTGTCTGTCTGTCTGTCTGTCTGTCTGTCTGTCTGTCTGTCTGTCTGTCTGTCTGTCTGTCTGTCTGTCTGTCTGTCTGTCTGTCTGTCTGTCTGTCTGTCTGTCTGTCTGTCTGTCTGTCTGTCTGTCTGTCTGTCTGTCTGTCTGTCTGTCTGTCTGTCTGTCGGTCTGTCGGTCTGTCTGTCTGTCTGTCTGTCTGTTTGATTATCTGTTTGGCTGTCTGTCTGATTGTATGTCTGATTATTTGTCTGTATGTCAGTCTTTTTCTTAGTTTCTTTATTATTTATATATATATATATATATTATTTTATTATTTTATATATTATTTATATATATATATATATATATATATATATATATATATATATATATATATATATATATATATATATATATATATACATATATACATATATATATATATATATATATATATATATATATATATATATATATATATATATATATATATATAAATTATATATAATATATATATATATATATATATATATATATATATATATATATATATATATATATAGGTGTGTGTGTGTGAATTATGCAGAGACCATTTCATTTATCTTTTGAATGGCTTCTTTACTTACTTGCTCAGATTTTGATCAAATAGTTGTACCGGAGAATGAAATCACACCTCTGACGTTCGTCCTCTTTGAGTTCAACGACAGATCCTTCAGCGGTATCAGAGACCTTAGCCTGTGTGAGCTCATATCGAAGTACGCACTAGGTGAGCCCTTAGCCGCCACTGACGTTAACGTCAACATGCGAAACATCGACAAACTCGTCTCTGAACGAGGACGGGAGCTTGGCTGTCCGGCTCCCAGCTCCAGCTTTGGCCGCATAACAGATGATCGACTGCTGACATTTTTCCTTTTTTTGCTCAATCTTCACTTCTGTTGGTCATTTGTCGACACGAGGTTTTAGTTTGATAGAAATCTTGCTACCTTCATTGTCAGAAGTTTTTGGTATATATCTTGACCAAATGTCTTGTAGTCCTCGTAGATAGAGGATTTTGGTGTATTCATTGACAGAAGATTTCGCTGGCTTCATTGACAGAAGATCTTGCTTGGTTCATTGACAGAAGATCTTGCTTGGTTCATCAACAGAAGATTTCGATGGCTTCATTCACTTTGTTTCTCATCACCAGAATGTTGTTTTGTTTAAGGCAGATTTAATTATGTTATAAGAATTTTTTAATAAAATGTTTGAGACACAGCTCTAGAGTTTTTATAAGCTTTTATTTGCTTCCTCTGTCTGTCGACAGTCTGTCTATGTGTCGTCAGTCTGTCCAGATTGAAACGCCCGAGCAAAATTTCGGGCACGTTAGCACGTGGGTCAAGACATGAAGACAATGCAATTTGACTTAATTAGTTGCCTAATTATTTTTTTATGAATTAGTTGAAATTTTGTCTAAATTAGTAGGCTGTCTCATCAAACTATTCCACAAACTATTCCACACTATAAGACAGCGTCATCACGTTCACTAGGTGCGCAATGGTTTTTAGCCATGCAACTCGATTGCATTAAAAAAAATTCATAAAAAACGTTTTAATAACAAACTTTTATGTGCAAATGCACTAAAAATTAGTTTCTTTAAATATATAGTAATACAATACGCTACTATTTATATAACTATAAAGAAAAGCGAGTGTCGCTATATTATCTATTGGATACTTTTACTAACATTTAGGAAGCGACCCACGATTTTCTTTATAGTTATATAAATAGTAGTATATTTGTTACTATACCTTTAAAAAAACTCATTTATTTTGTACTTTTTTATGAATTCATTAAAATTGTGTCCAATATAGCAGGCAGTCTTATCCAACTATTCCGCACTATTGTATACGCGTTAACACGTTCATTAGGTGCGCAATTTTTATGAATGAATTAAAACTTTCTGAAATTAGCAGGCAGTCTTGTACTACTAGTTCCGCACTTTATACGTGCATTATTATGTTCATTTGGTGCAAAATAGTTTTAAGTCATGCAACTCTATTGTAGTTTATTTTTTAAACGAAGTGACTAGTCGGAAATAGATCTTTCCCCCCCCCCCCATGCGCTATCTGGCCGGCATAAGATGCAAAACGCAATGGGCTCCAATTCAGTAGCGTACGCAAGGGGGGGGGGAGCAGGGGGAGCGGCCTCTCCCCCTCTGGCCATTTTCAGCAAAGTGGCGCCTTTTTAGAAACTTTTTAAACTCAAAGTTTTAAACATTGATATTTGTTAAAAAATATTTTTTGGCGCCACATCTATGTAAATCACAAGATTTCTTTTCATGCAGCAATTAAGCATTATTGTACTCGTCTAGTAGTGTCTACGTTTAACAGCTGCATCAGTTTGCCATTCTAAAAATAGCCATTACGATGCATTGAAATTTTAAAAAATCCTCTACCGGTAGTACCACTTGGCAAGAGGGGTGTTAAGTTTAAGGCAACTGTATAATGTATTTGCTTACGAATAATTGCATTAGAAAATGTTATACATAAAACTTCACACATAATTAATTTATATATAGATCTACAGTTTGAATCGTGTGATTAATTTTTAGAAAATTACAATACAGAAACAAATACAACTGATGTGGCACCTCTATTTAAATTTACTTATGGGCAAGCTGCGTAGCGGTGGGGAAATTTTGACACGGTCAACAACGTCATCACGATGAGGTAGTAGTATTCTTACAGTTTGGGCGATAGTGATATGATTACAAATTGTATGAAACAGTTACAACCCCCCCCCCCTCCCTCATGGACCCTGTGTAAAAAAAATATTGTCATAATACCACTGCTACTTATTTAAATCTATTTCTGAATCAGTATACATGTGTAATATATATGTATGTTTAGAACAGTCATCTAAAAACTGACGCTATGTTCACTCTGAGTTGGTAATCTACCCCCCCCCCCCCCACACACACACCTCACCACCACAATTGTGTAGAGCGACATTAATGTCACACCTAGGTATACACTGGGTTGGATAATTGACCTAAAGTGACCGGGCAGTAAAAAGGTGTGTGAGCAATACAGTGATCTAACCCATACCTATCACTATGTTAAAAATGATCTTTAAAGAACACAAAGAAGCAGTAGTTAATTAAAAATATATTATCTGAACTAAAAGACCGATATTTAGTTAAATGTAGGCTGTTATTCTGAATGTTTTTCTATTATATCGAAAAACGTGGTTTTACACCAACTCTGATTTCAAAAACTTTCATTATGCTGTAATACTTTAGCATTTATGATGACGATATATTTCATTCTGATTATAGACAAAAACATTTTGTTAAACAATTTCATTATATTGTAAAGTAATTATTTATTTGCTTTGACATTTATAATTAAATGTGTAGATATATACATATTTATATTAAGAGAGTTATTATTTCCCCTATTTCACTTGTCTTAAATAATTTCCAAGGAATTATTATGTAAGAAATTTTTTTACAAGAATTACAAAACAGATTGTGTTACGTTCATTGTTTTTGGTTGTAGTGTGTGTATTTTGTTTAGATTGATACAATTTTTGTTTTGTCGGCCTACATTGTGTGTTTTTTCTTATTTCTTCAGAGTGCTACTTTCAATTTATTTTACATCATAGCGAAGGAATGATATACAGTGCACAGCTAGTAATTATATATATATATATATATATATAGATATATAGATATAGATATATATATATATTTAGATATATATATATATATATATATATATATATATATATATATATATATATATATATATATATATATATATATATTTATATATATATATATATTTATATATATATATATATATATATATATACACTCACACACATATATATATATATATATATATATATATATATATATATATATATATATATATATATATATATAATAATCTATAATATAAGCGGGCTGTGTCTGTCCTTCCTTCCTTCCTTCCTTCCTTCCTTCCGTCCGTCCGTCATCGCTATAGATTTTGGGACTATAAAAGTAAACATTCGCACCATGCTGTGCTTTTCAGTGCACCGCAGTGTCTTATTATAAAAAATAGAGTAGGGTTTGTTTATATAGCGGCATAGAGCTATTTTATAATTTCCACTGTTTGTACAATTTTGCATAACGTAAAGAGAATATTAAATACACGCACATTGCTAAAACATATTAAAAGGATCAATGTCAAATATCGTTTTCGTTAATATTCCCAGAAAAAGTGGATACATTTTTATAACATAATAACAGTACGGTAGAAAAATCTAATTAAACTGCTTAGTAATTTTGCCAATGGAGGTAATTCAAAGATAAATTGAACTCACGCTTAAAATGTGAATGCAAAATCTGCAAGATGGAATAATTGTTGGAATAATATAATTAGCAAAATGTGAATGCAAATTATGCAGACGTGTAAGAGTACATTATTGTTGGAATATTATTATTAGCATTGATTGATAAAAGGCTATCTTTTATTTATTTTATTCACTGAATGTGCTGTTTACTAATTATAATTTTTAATCAACTATTCTCCATTACTATATTAAGTCATCACGTTCATTAGGTGCGCAATGGTTTTAGTCATGAAACTTTATTGTAAATTTTTAAAAGTACTGAAAAAAATGCATGAATTTATAAAGTGCAATATGGTCGGTAAAACACGGATATTCTAAATACTGCCTTTAATTTATTGGCGGAAAAGCTAGGGGTTTTATAACAGAAACGTAGCAAGAGGGGGGGGGGGGGTAGGGTGGAAATCGAAAGTTTGAGGGAGGTGGGAGGGTGTAAATCGAAATTCTCCGCCGGCGCTCGGAAAGGGCGCGATTTGGCGCTACGGGATAGACTGTGAGCAATATGCCTTTAAGATTACATTTAAATTGAGTTTATGTTGAGTGTTGTGTTTGTTTTTTCGTTTTTATTTTTTTGTCTTTGCGTTCGTTTGTGTTATATTTAGTTTTGTTCTGTTCCCAACTTGGTACATTTAAAAAAGATTTACCGTGTGTTGTGGTTGTGGTTGTGGTTGTGGTTGTGGTTGTGTTGTGGTTGTGGTTGTGTTGTGGTTGTGTTGTGGTTGTGGTTGTTTTGTGGTTGTGTTGTGGTTGTTGTTGTGTTGTGGTTGTGTTGTGATTGTGTTGTGGTTGTAATGTGGTTGTGTTGTGGTTGTGGTTGTGGTTGTGTTTTGTTTGTGTTTGTGTTGTGTTTTTGTTTGTTTTGTTCTGTTCTGTTCCAAAGTTGGTATATTTTAAAAAGATTTACCGTGGCGGAGCACGGAATGCAGCTAGTCTATAATATAAGCGGGCTGTGTCTGTCCTTCCTTCCTTCCTTCCTTCCTTCCTTCCGTCCGTCCGTCCGTCATCGCTATAGATTTTGGGACTATAAAAGTAAACTACGCACCATGCTGTGCTTTTCAGTGCACCGCAGTGTCTTATTATAAGTATTAGAGTAGGGTTTGTTTATATAGCGGCATAGAGCTATTTTACAATTTCCACTGTTTGTACAATTTTGCATAACGTAAAGAGGATATTAAATACACGCACATTGCTAAAACATATTAAAAGGATCAATGTCAAATATAGTTTTCGTTAATATTCCTAGAAAAAGTGGATACATTTTAATAACATAATAACTGTAGGTTAGAAAAATCTAATTAAACTGTTTAGTAATTTTGCCAAGGGAGGTATTTTAAAAATAAATTGAACTCACGCTAAAAATGTGAATGCAAAATCTGCAAGACGGAATAATTGTTGGAATAATATAATTAGCAAAATGTGAATGCAAATTATGCAGACGTGTAAGAGTACATTATTGTTGGAATATTATAATTAGCATTGATTGATAAAAGGCTATTTTTTATTTATTATGTTCACTGAATGTAATGTTTGCTACTTATAATTTTTAATCAACTATTCTCCATTATTATATTAAGTCATCACGTTCATTAGGTGCGCAATGGTTTTAGTCATGAAAATTGTAAATTATTGTAAATTTTTAAAAGTACTGAAAAAAATGCATGAATTTATAAAGTGCAATATGGTCGGTAAAACACGGATATTCTAAATACTGCCTTTAATTTATTGGCGGAAAAGCTAGGGGTTTTATAACAGAGGCGTAGCAAGAGGGGGGGGGGGTAGGGTGGAAATCGAAAGTTTGAGGGAGGTGGGAGGGTGTAAATCGAAATTTTCCGCCGGCGCTCGGAAAGGGCGCGATTTGGCGCTACGGGATAGACTGTGAGCAATATGCCTTTATGATTACATTTAAATTGAGTTTATGTTGAGTGTTGTGTTTGTTTTTTCGTTTTTATTTTTTTGTCTTTGCGTTCGTTTGTGTTATATTTAGTTTTGTTCTGTTCCCAACTTGGTACATTTAAAAAAGATTTACCGTGTGTTGTGGTTGTGGTTGTGGTTGTGGTTGTGATTGTGTTGTGGTTGTGGTTGTGTTGTGGTTGTGTTGTGGTTGTGGTTGTTTTGTGGTTGTGTTGTGGTTGTTGTTGTGTTGTGGTTGTGTTGTGATTGTGTTGTGGTTGTAATGTGGTTGTGTTGTGGTTGTGGTTGTGGTTGTGGTTGTGTTTTGTTTGTGTTTGTGTTTGTGTTGTGTTTTTGTTTGTTTTGTTCTGTTCCAAAGTTGGTATATTTTAAAAAGATTTACCGTGGCGGAGCACGGGATGCAGCTAGTCTATAATATAAACGGGCTGTGTCTGTCCTTCCTTCCTTCCTTCCTTCCTTCCTTCCGTCCGTCCGTCCGTCATCGCTATAGATTTTGGGACTATAAAAGTAAACTACGCACCATGCTGTGCTTTTCAGTGCACCGCAGTGTCTTATTATAAGTATTAGAGTAGGGTTTGTTTATATAGCGGCATAGAGCTATTTTACAATTTCCACTGTTTGTACAATTTTGCATAACGTAAAGAGGATATTAAATACACGCACATTGCTAAAACATATTAAAAGGATCAATGTCAAATATAGTTTTCGTTAATATTCCTAGAAAAAGTGGATACATTTTAATAACATAATAACTGTAGGTTAGAAAAATCTAATTAAACTGTTTAGTAATTTTGCCAAGGGAGGTATTTTAAAAATAAATTGCACTCACGCTAAAAATGTGAATGCAAAATCTGCAAGACGGAATAATTGTTGGAATAATATAATTAGCAAAATGTGAATGCAAATTATGCAGACGTGTAAGAGTACATTATTGTTGGAATATTATAATTAGCATTGATTGATAAAAGGCTATTTTTTATTTATTATGTTCACTGAATGTAATGTTTGCTACTTATAATTTTTAATCAACTATTCTCCATTATTATATTAAGTCATCACGTTCATTAGGTGCGCAATGGTTTTAGTCATGAAAATTGTAAATTATTGTAAATTTTTAAAAGTACTGAAAAAAATGCATGAATTTATAAAGTGCAATATGGTCGGTAAAACACGGATATTCTAAATACTGCCTTTAATTTATTGGCGGAAAAGCTAGGGGTTTTATAACAGAGGCGTAGCAAGAGGGGGGGGGGGGTAGGGTGGAAATCGAAAGTTTGAGGGAGGTGGGAGGGTGTAAATCGAAATTTTCCGCCGGCGCTCGGAAAGGGCGCGATTTGGCGCTACGGGATAGACTGTGAGCAATATGCCTTTATGATTACATTTAAATTGAGTTTATGTTGAGTGTTGTGTTTGTTTTTTCGTTTTTGTTTTTTCTTTGCGTTCGTTTGTGTTGTATTTAGTTTTGTTCTGTTCCCAACTTGGTACATTTAAAAAAGATTTACCGTGTGTTGTGGTTGTGGTTGTGGTTGTGTTGTGGTTGTGGTTGTGTTGTGGTTGTTTTGTGGTTGTGTTGTGGTTGTGGTTGTGTTGTGGTTGTGTTGTGATTGTGTTGTGGTTGTAATGTGGTTGTGTTGTGGTTGTGGTTGTGTTTTGTTTGTGTTGTGTTTTTGTTTGTTTTGTTCTGTTCCAAAGTTGGTATATTTTAAAAAGATTTACCGTGGCGGAGCACGGGATGCAGCTAGTATAATATATAAGCGGGCTGAGCGTGTGTCAGTCCTTCCTTCCGTCATCGTTATAGATTTTGGAACCATAAAAGTAAACATTGCACCATGCAGTGCTTTTCAGTGCACCGCAGTGTCTTATTATAAATTATAGAGTAGGGTTTGTTTAAATAAGGAAATAAAGTTATTTTATAAATGCCACTGTTTTTTTTACTCTTTCGCATAACGTAAAGAAACGTAAATACACGCACCTTTCTAAAACATATTAAAAGGATCAATGTCAAATATCATTTTCGTTTAGATTCCCAGAAAAAGTGGATAATTTTAATAACGTAATAACAGTAGGGTAGAAAAATCAAATTAATTTAACTCCTTTTTCTAATTTTGACAAAGGAGGTAATTTAAAAATAAATTAAACTCACGCTAATAAAAAACAAGGTAATTAAAAAGTCTAGTGACAATTTTAGCGAAATTTCCTTATGTTATCTAAAATTAGCTCTGTCGTAGCGTAAATCAAGAGCAGGGTTAGTAAAACCATTGGTTAGTTATTAAAACGATTTTTATTTAAAAAAATTTCAGTAGTTTACATGTTTTATTTACAATAGAGTTACATGACTAAAAACCATTGCGCGCCTAGCTACCGAACGTGATGGCGCAGCCATTGAACGTGATGGCGCAGCTATTGAACGTGATGACGCGTGTGGTGTGGTTGGATAAACATGCCTACTAATTCGGTCCAAATTTTAATTAATTCAAAAAAAAATTTGTGACCGAACGAAAGGATATTTTTGAAAACTTTCTTCGGCAATATTGTTCTAAATTATGGCAGGAATCGATTGGTAAATGTTTCAAGTCGCTAAGTGGTCTGGTTGCCGAGATATGGGCCAAAAACTGCATTTTTTCGAGGTTTTTTGGCTTTTCCGAGAAATCCATGAAAGAAACCCGGAATTTTTTTGGCCCACTATCATCCTGGTAACTTGCTTAACATAATTGCTTTTCAAACTAGTCCTCGATATTGCTTCGTTGAGGAGGAGATACGACTTAAAGCTGCTGACACACATTCATACATTCATACATCCAGAAATGACGGGTTAATAAACGCAATTCTCCAGAATGGAAACTGCGCTAAAAATGTGAATGCAAATCTACGGACGTTCTAGAAGGAATTTGTGTTGCAATAATATAATTAGCAAAATGTGAATGCAAATTGTGCGGATGTGGAAGAGGAAATTATTGTTAGAAAATTATAATTAGCATGGATTGATAAAAGGCAATCTTTTATTTATTTCATTCACTGAATTTACTGTTTACTACTTATAATGTTTTATCAACTATTCCGCAATATTATAGACGCGTCATCACGTTCATTGGGTGCGCAATGGTTTTAGTTATGAAACTCTATTGTAAATTTTTAAAATTTAAAGTACTGGAAAAAAATGCGTGAATTGATAAAGTGATACATGGTAGGTAAAACACGGATATTTTAAATATTGCCTATTATTTATTGTATATTATTTATTATTATTCTATCTTTCGGTTTGCGGACAAGCTGGGGGTTTTATAGGAGAGGCGTAGCGAGGGGGGGCATATGTCCCCGGGTGCCGACCTTAGGGGGCGCCAAAGTCTGTTGAAAAAAAATTGCGAGGGGTGTGGAAATCGAAAGTTTTAGGGCGGGAGGGGGGTGCAAATCGAAAGTTTGAGGGGGGTGCAAATCAAAATTTTAAGGGGGTGGAGTGGACATTGAAATTTTGAGGGGAGGGGGTGCAAATCGTGAGTTTGAGGGAGGGTCAAAACGAAAGTTAGTCCCCGGGCGCCGGAAAGGGTCGCTACGCCTCTGTTTTGTAGTCATTCACTGTGTCAGGCGCGTCCGCCGGCGCTCAGAAAGGGCGCGATTTGGCGCTGCGGGCTAGACTGTGAGCAATATGCCTTTATGATTGCATTTAAATTGTGTTTATGTTATGAGTGTTGTGTTTGTTTTTTCGTTTGTGTTTTTTTTTAAATATCCTAATTTTTGTGCATATTACTAGATGCTCATAAAATATATTATAATGAATATACGAATAATTACTATAAAGATGCCCCTACAGTGCATGGGAATAATTTGGTCACAAGTACTCAAAAAGATGCCCCTACGCTATACCAAATAAATATCACAGACATTTATTAAGGGAATATCAATGACTACCATAGGACTACTACTTCACTGATGCCCGCTTTTTCGATATAAGTTTTGCCATACGGACAGTGTAATGTTAAAACGAGTGACAGACGATTAAGTGTTACAATTTGTTTTGGGTGAGATCGGCAAACATATGGAAAGTTTTGATGACACCATGACACAACGTATCGCAACTTTTTTTTAATTACCCCGGTGGATGCCCCTCCCCCAGTGGTGGATGCCCGGGGCCTTCCGCCCTTCCCCCCCCCCTTCTGCACGCCACTGGATCACAAAACAATTAAAACTACAGCTCTGTTACCATTCCCTGTTAAAATCAGAAACCAACAGCCCGAAAGCATTGCAAGATATTTTAATTAAAACGTTTGCTACATATTGACCAGAAGAATGTAATTAAAATAATTGATTATGAATTACACAATATACCAGAATCAGATGGTTCAACGCTTGATGCCCCACCCCATCGCTAGCCTGATTAAATAGTATAGGGCTAAACCTATTGATTAGTTTTGCTCTACTTTGCACTAAGCCACTGAAATATTGGATCAGTAAGCTGATATTGAAGGCTTTGTAAATATTAGCTCTAGGACTGAGAGTTACCAAAAAAATTAATTGTTTTTCAATGCGGGTATTCACAAGCAGTTTAAAAACTACCAGAGCGTGCATTCGTTCCATGAAGTTGTATCAACAATTGGCTGTGGGCTTAGTGACACGCCGATTGGCTCTGTGGGCTTAGTGATATCCTGATTGGCTCTGTGGGCTTAGGGACACGCCGATTGGCTCTGTGGGCTTAGTGATATCCTGATTGGCTCTGTGGGCTTAGTGATAGGCCCTATCCTGATTGGCTCTGTGGGCTTAGTGACATGCTGATTGGCTCTGTGGGCTTAGTGACATGCTGATTGGCTCTGTGGGCTTATTGCTTAGTGACACCATGAGTGGGCTTGCTGTCACATGACTATTTAAATACAAGGATCCTACTGAAAGACTTATTCCATTTCTAACTCATGCATTATTTTCATATGATCTCAAATCTTTACTTACCTAATATAATTAAATTATAATACATTTATAAATGTACATTTATAAATGTACATCTAAAAAAATTATTTTAGAGTTTTAAGCAAAAACAGAAAATTTTAAACTAATCTGTATACGTGTGGGCGATAATAAACCATATTATTCAAATAATTGGGCAAATTTATTTATATCTAAATATAAAATAAGTATACACAAAATACTAATATTAAAGACTTCTAGGTCTAAAAAGATTTGTCATTTTTTGGAAAAACTAGACCCTCATCACAATTCAGTGCTGCTTTAAAATCCATTAGGTCACAAAAATCAAAAATGGATGTATTGTTAATTTTTTCGTATACAGAGTAGATCTAGAGGAAGTATTGCACCATGCAAAAAAATCACATGGGGTCATCCATAAATGACGTCACGTTTTTTTGTCGATTTTTACCCCCCCCCCCCCCTCTCCCTCACACGTCGTCACAAAAAGCCAGACCCCCCCCCCCCCCCCCCCACTAAAATGACATCACATCTATATTCTATTTTTAAAAGTAAGTAATTAAAAATGGATTAAAAATCATGTCTATATCCCGAGGTGCCACCACTCGTAGTGTTGCATAAGAATTTGAGAAAGTTTAGGGGAAATCACGCCAGGTTTATTTAACGTGTTCTTTTGTTATGTAAAAGTATTTACTACATGAGCTAAAACAATAGACAGGTACAAATGGAACAAAGTTGACTGGCAACCCGGTAGGGTTCATACAATGGCCTTAACATTGTAAACAATATCTTCAAACGTCAGTTCATGTTTCTTGACCTCAACATATGAGGGGTTGGTGTAGTCAGCACCATGTCCAGCCACCTATATCTTACCTGCGAGGTACCCATCAGAGCTGGGTGGACTAGAGTCAGGTACCCATCAGAGCTGGGTGGACTAGTCAGGTACCCATCAGAGCTGGGTGGACTAGAGTCAGGTACCCATCAGAGCTGGGTGGACTAGAGTCAGGTACCCATCAGAGCTGGGTGGACTAGAGTCAGGTACCCATCAGAGCTGGGTGGACTAGAGTCAGGTACCCATCAGAGGTGGGTGGACTAGAGTCAGGTACCCATCAGAGCTGGGTGGACTAGAGTCAGGAACCCATCAGAGCTGGGTGGACTAGAGTCAGGTACCCATCAGAGCTGGGTGGACTATAGGATTATGTCCTGACAGAGATTCCCCCCAACCCCCAAATTTTACTATCAACTTTTTAACAGATGAATTAAAACGCTTATTTTTTAATATTATAACTATACAGGATATTTAATTTTTTTAATATCATCACCAATTTATTGTATTATAAGTATGTCAAATATTTCTGTAATGAAAACCAGAAAACTGGAATATGTCTGTTATTTTAAAACCCAACTCATCACAATACTCTACACATTTTTCTATAGTAACAATAACAGAATCTAAATTGGTTTTTTTACAATACACCTTTATTCTAATTAATAAGAGCATCTAAATTATTTACACCTGCATTCTAATTTTTTATTTTGCTAATTGAACGTATTTAGTATCATTATAAAGCTTCTGTTCAGGAAAATATAACAGTTATGATCATTGGATCATTATGAACACAACAAGACAATTTGACAAGGAAAGATTTTTCTTAAGTTTTTTCCAGTTTTCCTTTTTATTCTTATCTTGTTGCAAA
Source organism: Physella acuta (assembly GCF_028476545.2). NCBI lineage: Eukaryota > Metazoa > Mollusca > Gastropoda > Physidae > Physella > Physella acuta. The sequence continues at coordinate 360,080 of NW_026732458.1, read as the reverse complement.
AAAAAAAGTCATTGGCTAAGTCATGCTTTTCATGGTTTACTTCAAATTATTTTTTTCTTTTTAATTATTAAAGGAATTTTATCCAGCAAAACATACACTTTTGATATTTCTAAAGGAAAATGTCATAGAAAGATTAAGATCTGCTCATTAGAAATATGAAATCCATTTGGGATCTATACATGTATGAACATTTTGAACAAAAATTTGTCCATTTAAGCTGGTTTGTCACAATTATTGAATTGTGACTTTTTTCTTACTTGCAGCATTTTAGTTAGTTAAATAGTTATAGTTTTTATATGTTAATGAAAGCAGTGTATTTTCACATAATTTACAAAGTCAAAAAAGGGTAATCAATATTACACTCCACTCACAAACCACATACACACTAAACACAATTTTTTAATATGTAAATGAACTGAACTTCCATCCTTGATATTTGCTCAACAATCCCTACTAAATTCATCAATTATGTTTGAATGAAACATTGATAATAAACACTCACTCTTTTGAAAAACCAATGATATAAAAACCCATAAAATGGAAAATACCATCAATTATTTTTTCAAAGATTTCATTGAATTATTGTAGACATGTGAATGTTTCTGTAGTGCTAAGGTCATTTTTTTTCAGTAGTGGCTCCTCCAGCTACTGCCACCATTTTTTTGTAGTACTCCTGGTTGCCAATAGCATCCAGCATAAATTTGGCCAGGTCTTGTCGTGTGATGCTGTTGTTGGTGATGTCAGGCACATACAAACCTTCATTCACTAGCACTTTTTCACCTAGAAATCAGTCACATTTTTGTTAAATATATTCATAAACTCTAGTTCTGTATTTTCTCTTCCCCCCCCCCCCCCTCCCACATAAGCCTCATTCTAGATTGAAAGATTGAAGCTTTGACTACAAAACAGAATGAAAAATAAAAGATTTAGAGATTACCATCAGAAGGGTCAGTGGTAAGCCGAGGGGGTCGAACAACTGTGTAGTTAATGTCACTGCAATCTGTGAGCAGGAACTCCTCAAACACCTCCATGTCTTTAACTATGTTGCGCAGGAAGGAGGGCTTGAGCACCCAACGCCAGATGAAGGGAAGACCAGGATCATCTGTCAACAAGTCAACATTAGTCTAGAGCTTAAGTCAACATTAGTCTAGAGCTTAAGTCAACATTAGTCTAGAGCAGGGGTCTCCAAACTTTTCAGTCCGAGGGCCGTATTAACTATCAAATTTCAGTTCGGGGGCCAGTTTCTTCCAGGCATGTCTAAGATTTTTCTGGGCAAAGTTCCTCAGCCATCACCAACAAACGGTTTTTCCGTGGACAAAAAGATCTCCGCGGGCCGGATAAGAGGACATCGCGGGCCGGATGTGGCCCGCTGGCCGTAGTTTGGAGACCCCTGGTCTAGAGCTTAAGTCAACATTAGCCTAGAGCTTAAGTCAACATTAGCCTAGAGCTTAAGTCAACATTAGCCTAGAGCTTAAGTCAACATTAGCCTAGAGCTTAAGTCAACATTAGCCTAGAGCTTAAGTCAACATTAGCCTAGAGCTTAAGTCAACATTAGCCTTGAGCGCAAGTCAACATTAGCCTAGAAGTTAAGTCAACATTAGTCTAGAGTTTAATGAGTAAACAATAGTGTCAAGTTTTTAAAAAAAAGTAATCCAGTATTCCATCAATTGACCAGTGTTACAGTGTGTAGTTTTGTAATGAAGATGACCTTTAGTCCCCCAAGCAGTGACAGCAATCAACCTTTTCAGGCCAGCCTCCCTCATGGCTTTGACCACAGCTTGACCACACTTGGAGTAGACATCACATGGCGTCATGATGCCGGCTTTACCACCCAGTGCTGAGACAACAACATCACAGCCTTTCAAGTGGTCCACTAGTTCATCACTCTTCTCGAGGTCTGCATGGACCACCTACAAACAGGGTCAGTGGCTCAGGATATAAGGCTACATGTGTCTGATATAAGGCTACATGTGTCTGATATAAGGCTACATGTGTATGATAAAGGCTACATGTGTCTGATATAAGGCTACATGTGTCTGATATAAGGCTACATGTGTATGATAAAGGCTACATGTGTCTGATATAAGACTACATGTGTATGATATAAGGCTACATGTGTCTGATATAAGGCTACATGTGTCTGATATAAGGCTACATGTGTCTGATATAAGGCTACATGTGTCTGATATAAGGCTACATGTGTCTGATATAAGGCTACATGTGTCTGATATAAGGCTACATGTGTCTGATATAAGGCTACATCTGTCTGATATAAGGCTACATCTGTCTGATATAAGGCTACATGTGTCTGATATAAGGCTACATGTGTCTGATATAAGGCTACATGTGTCTGATATAAGGCTACATGTGTCTGATAAAGGCTGCATGTGTCTGATATAAGACTACATGTGTCTGATATAAGACAACATGTCATGTCCAGTGTTAACATCTCATGTCATGTCCAGTATTAACATCTCATGTCATGTCTAGAGTTAACATGTCATGTCCAGTGTTAACATGTCATGTCCAGTATTAGCACCTCATGTCATGTCTAGTGTTACATCTCTAGTAGCGTATGCAAGAGTTACTCTACAAATGACACTTAACATAAGATACCTTCAGCTTTTCATTTAAAATTGTCACTTTTTCCGGATTTCTGACAAGAAGTGTCACCTCATAGCCTCGTCGTAAAGCCTCATGTGTCAGCTCTATACCAGTGGGTCCTGTAGCTCCAAGAATGACAACTTTCATGCTGGTGATGGAAGCAGCCTTGGTTTGCTGCTCACAAAAAATCAATGAGAAAAATAGTTTTAGTTAGAGGTGTCCAGTCTATCATTGTTAATGTTTTAGTTAGATGAGTCTATTTTTGTCCACTGACCAAGCTACCAGAGAAGCCAATTTTGTGGCACAGTTGTTTATTTTTATATTTGTTTTATTGTAAGAGTAGATTATTAATAATAAACTGGGCCTCGTGTTTTAAGTCAAGTGCTACAGCACTAAATTAGGTTTTATATATATAAAAAGCAAAGTGTGTGTGTGTGTGTCTGTAGGTGTGTGCTTGTCCTTTATGCATTACTACACCTTGCATCACATCGCCATGAAACTTTGGGAAATTGTTGAGAATACTCCTGGGGAGGTTCCTGCGAAAAAATAAATTTCAAATTCGCATGGGTGGCGCCCTAGCAAGGCGCAATTTGATTCTTCTCTGTATACGGTACATAAATTTGTTCAGATTAAGGCGCAATTTGATTCTTCTCTGTATACTGTACATAAATTTGTTCAGATTAAGTTCTGTTTGCTATCCAATCTTCTCACTTCAATACAATGTATATCCCTACTTAAATTGTAGCCCACGCAAAAAGTTTATTGCCTCTTGATAATAGCCTACTACCAGTGTTTCTTCCAGACTTTTTTCTCCGGGGGGGCACTTGAAATTTTCGGGGGGGCGGTAAACTTTCTTCGGGGGGGCGGACACTGTTAAAAGTATATATTTTCTATATAAATTATATAAATTTCATTTCGTTCGGGGGGGCGGTAAAAATTTTTCGGGGGGGCTTTGCCCCCCCGAAGAGATGCCTGGAAGAAACTCTGCCTACTACACAATCCATGGTACAGCACTTGGGACTAGACATGCCCCCCCCCCCCAGCTGGATAGTGTGTGAAGATCTGATGAGCAATAGATTACCAATGTTCATTTAACCACGAATAACACATCCGTGTAGATAGGGTCAAGCAATGGGCCCACACATTAACACATGTGTCGTTTACAGTCCACGCGTTCAAGCCTATCACATAATGATGTAACAAGATAATAAACTGGCCGTTGGTTGAATAGCGAGAGGGGCAAGAAGGGGATGGACATGGTACATTCTTAAAACTAACAAACATGTCCATGACGCATTGATACAGCTTAGTATAGAACGTACTAAACAGTGTTTAGTAGTGTTACAGTGACAATCAACAGTATATTTCTTGGCAAAGTTTCAAATATTAACCTAAATGTTGTTGTATAATTTTAAAATAACAAATAGAAGAGTATAATTATTTAAATAAAGTAAACAAACAAGACAGGTTATTGTATTGTTCATCTAGAAACAAGATGGCTACATAGCCCACATGGTTAATTGCAACCTATCATGAATTATTTTGATTTACTGTACTATAATGTGATTAGTCAAGCGTATCAGAGAATCTTTTCCCATTCATTATATTTACGTGCATGCCCTTATATGGAGTTTGTTGATATCAAATTTTACTTTGTAGAAAACAACGTTTATCCAACTTATTTGTGAAACAAATAAAAAAGTCGCTACACCGTCGGGAACACGATTGCTTGGCCGATAGATTGGTGTATAGTTTATGTCTCGCAGGCAATAAAAAATGTAATCCCCGCTTGAAGATAGCCGCTGTCCGCATAATGGTGTGGAAAATCTGCCGGAGGGTACCATGTTTCACATAGCAATAAAAGGATGAGCGTTGGCTATAGAAGTCCGAAATGTTCGGATTAGATGCGCAAAATTTCCCTTTTATCAAAATATGTGTATGTTCAATACTTAAGGTAAAAAAAAATTTGGCAAAATTTGAACCTTCAATAAAAACAATCTAGAGATGAAAAAAAAGGAGAGATATATGATACATTATTTTTAATACAATTAGGAGAGTTGTTTAGAAATTACACAATTTCAGAATGCTTTTAGTGAATTGATACTCAAAAGCCAGCAGTGAGAGAAAAGGATGAAAAAATATAGCAATGTTGGCAACGTCATAGCAAAACCATGAAAACAAAGGGAAAGCCATTCTACTTTTTAAATAACATTAGGAAATGAACTTTTAAAATTTAAACTATTTAATTTACAATAGGCCTAAATTAAAAACTTATTGATTTGCAAAACCCATTCTCAAGAGCTCAGTATCAGAAAGTAATGAAAGATTTCGGATCGTGTTTTTTTTTAAATTGCAAACGCTGACAATACTGATAAGCCTATTATATTATTAACAATAGTATCCTAATTATTTTAATATTGAATAGGCCTAGATATTTAGAATTTAAACCTATTAAAAAATCTAGTTTAATCTAGGCCCTAATAAGTGATTTTGGATCTCTAGATCTATCAGTAACTAAGTTTTTCGGGTTGTTTTTTTTTAAAAGAAAAATACAAACCATAGCTAAATACACAGATTTTAAACTGTTCATGACTAATCTTAAGCACAGAGTCTATTGACTCTTCTCAGTTGTGGTGAACTGTAGTGTGTAGAGTAGTGTAGACTATTGTAGAGTGTTGTGTGTAGGCCTACACTACAGACATTTAACAATATTTAACACTAGGCCTATATATTTCTATTTATTTACTATTTAATTTATACTTAGGCCTACATTTATACATCATAAATATATCTACTTCAATAACACTTTAACTAACAGTATTCTATCCAGCTGTTGGAAATTATAATCGATTTTTACTAAATCTATCAAAGATTAAAACCTAATCCCAAAACCTAAAATCTATACTAGATTATATACACTATAAATTACTCAATAACACATGTTGCAGATCATAACATTGACTTTTTCAGCCTTCTGTGTCAGAAAAAAATGCTGATAATCAAGGCCAGAAAGAAGTACAGCTAGAATCTAGATCTACATCTATAATAATTTAATAAAACGTTAGGCTTAATTTTTTTTTTAAATCATTAGCCATTAGCCCTATTCAAATTGACTTGTGTGCTATCCCAAATGTAAATAATGAAATATATTTTTTTAAAAAGGCCTATACTATCATTTAATAATATAATATTTCAATCACAAGTACAAGTATTATATATCAGAGCTGGACTGCTAACCCGTAAGGTCTCGAGTTCGAATCCGGGTTCAAGTCAGTAGACCATCCCTGAGTCCACCCAGCTCTGATGAGTACTTAACTCACATTCCGTTAGGGGAAGTAAAGGCTGCTGAGCATGGTGTTGACCACACTATCTCTATTTTCTTCATATGCCGAGGTCACAGAAACAAGTGAACTCTACTTCACTTGCCCCATAAACCGTCAGGTTTGAAAGGGAACTTTACTTACTTACTATACTACTTACAAGTTACAAGTATTAGATCTAAAGTATCAAGATCTAGATCTAGGATCTAAGATTCTAAATCAGGGGTCTCCAAACTACGGCCCCCGATGTCCTCTCATCCGGCCCACGGAGATTTTTATGTCCACAGAAAAAAAATGTTTGTTGTTGATGGCTGAGGAACTTTGCCCAGAAAAATCAAATACATGCCTGAAAGAACCTGACCCCCGAACTGAAATTTGATAGTTAATGCGGCCCTCGGACTGAAAAGTTTGGAGACCCATGTTCTAAATCAAGTAAATCTAAGCCAAGCATCTTCTAGACAATCTATCTAGATCTAGATGTCTAAATCTTTATTATTATAATATTAGTAATAGTTACTAATAGTTAGAATCAAGAATCTATTTGAATCTAAATCTAGAAATAGATCTAGAATCTATAGGCCTATTACTATTATTAGATAGGCCCTAATAAAATTAAATACTAAAATAGTTAAAAATAGGCCATAGTAATAGTACTATAATCTAGATCTAGATCTAGATCTAGACTTAGATCTAGATTCTAGATGTAGATCTAGCTAGATAGATTTCTATCTAAATCTGCAAATCTTGACTTGATCTAGACCTCTAGATCTAGATCTAAATCTAGAAACTAGTGACATTCTAGTCTAGATCTAGATCTAGATCTAATCTACTCTAGAATCTAGAAAAAGAAAATGAAAACAATCACATCAACCTTTCGAACAGCAGCAACAGCTCAACATTAATTCACAGTTGCGCGTGCTAACCAACATGTAGATCTAGATCTCGGCCTAGGTCAGATGAATATACTTTCTGACTTTAAAAAAAAACGAAAGCCAAGCTTTTAGTTACTGCCTTGCCCATCCCTCTGTGTAAATCTATCTATGCTATTGCTAGGCTATGTGCTCTGCTTGGCTTTGGACAGTGGCGTAACAACCATGTAACAAACGTGGAGAAAGTCTACGGGCCACTGAGCGTTTTAAGTGGAAAAACTAAAAATTCATAAAACAACGTTTTAATAACAAGCTTTTATGTAATAATGCACTTATAGGAGAAAATAAATTAAACTATAAAGAAAAGCGTGGGTCTCTTCCTAAATATTAGTAAAGGTAACCAATAGTCATAGATACTTATAAGTGGCCCACGCGTTTCTTTAAATAACTATAATTAAATTTATAGTTATTTAAATAGTAGTGTCTAGACACTTACAGATAGTAGTGTACATAAAACCTTGTTATTAAAACGTTTTTATTATTTTATTTTTTTTCAGTACCGTAAATGTTTTAAATGCCCGTAATTTAGCTCGGGCGTTTCGATCTAGACAGACTGGCGACAGGCAGAAACAAGACAGTGAGTTAAAAATATTTCATAAAACTTTCATAAAAATCGTTTTGATAACAAGCTTTTATGTAATAATCCACTTTAAAACTTTCAACGCCCCCCCCCCCCCCCCAATCACATAATCATCTGAATCATCTTGTTCTGAATTAAAAGAATTACATTAATAAATACAATAATTATCTTATTATATTAACAGAGGCGTGGCTAGGGGAGGGCGGATGGAACGGCCGCGACAGCGCCGACCCAAAGGGGCGCTAATAATACATTCATATATAGATGGGTAGATAATAATATAAAAAGCTAATTACTGAATTATATACAGTTGAAATTAAGAATGTTGACTGCTACCTGGCATTACGGCCTTAATTATTTTCTACATCAATAATGTGACACCAAAATAAAAAGGCAAAGTGACTGGTAAAAACCGCCCCTACCTTTCCAAAGTAGGGTGGCGGCGAATTTTTAATAACGAGAATAACTATATATAGGCCCAATTTGAACATGGGGCGCAAAATTGATAGCTCGTCCTGGGCACCGAAATAGATTGCTACGCCTTTTTATATTACCCTGTCTTTAGTTTACATAATATAGTTATTAATTATTACTTTTTAATAACGGCAATTACACATTTTACGCCCCTTAATGGATAGCGCCCTAGGCCTGCCCTGATTATTAGATAAAAGATTGTTATTTAAACATTTTTTATGAAAAACAAGGTAATTAAAAAGTCTAGTGACAATTTTAGCACAATTTCCTTATGTTATCTAAAAATAGCTCTGTCGTAGCGTAAATCAAGAGCAGGGTTAGTAAAACCATTGGTTAGTTAATTAGTTATTAAAACGTATGTTCAATGTATAAAATAAATAAAAGCAGTATTTAAAATTTCCGTTTTTTTCCTACCATATTGCACTTTAATAATCCATGCTAATTAGGGCCTAGATCTATGGTGGCCGGAAAGAACCGCAACGGAAAAAAGCGCAACGGAAAAAAGCGCAAAACAAAAAGCGCAACGGAAAAAAGCGCACACGGAAAAAAGAGCAAAGAGAAAAAAGCGCAAACGGAAAAAAGCGCAAAGAGAAAAAAGCGCACACGGAAAAAAGCGCAAAGAGAAAAAAGCGCACACGGAAAAAAGCGCAAAGAGAATAAAGCGCACACAGAAAAAAGCGCAAAGAGAAAAAAGCGCACACAGAAAAAAGCGCAAACAGAAAAAAACGCAAACGGAAAAAAGCGCAAACAGAAAAAAGCGCAAACGGAAAAAAGCGCAAACGGAAAAAAGCTCAAACGGAAAAAACGCAAACGGAAAAAAGCGCAAACAGAAAAAAGCGCAAACGGAAAAAAGCGCAAACAGAAGAAAGCGCAAACAGAAAAAAGCGCAAACGGAAAAAAGCGCAAACGGAAAAAAGCGCAAACAGAAAAAAGCGCACACAGAAAAAAGCGCACACAGAAAAAAGCGCAAACGGAAACAGAAAAATGCGCAACCAGAAAAAAACACAACGAAAAATGTGCAAAAGAGAAATTTAGCACAAAGACCATATGGACTAGATGACACATTTATACATGACTGTTAGGGCTGCTGTGAGAGTGTCGTGTTTGATCACGTGATCTACTACCATTTAAAGCGTACCACTACCATCTGCAATCCCATCAACACGATACAGGCGATAATCACTTTACACAATGCCTATTATTTTCTTGGTCAATAATTATTCAACTACTATTCTCGTATAAACATAAAACTATCGACATTACACGAAGTATCTTTCACATTCTCCCTAGTCCGAACTACCTAGCTTGCATACCATAACAACCCGTTCCTATGGCAAAACTTCACTCTCTTTCATCCGCGTCATCAAACATGCATTCGTCATATTTCTCGCATTAATATTATGTTTAACATAATTACAATCTACATGCTTCATACTAAATATTTTTAGATGAATTATAATTACAATCTACATGCTTCATACTAAATATTTTTAGATGAATTATAAAAATTCCTATTCGTATACAGCCTACACACATTACATCACATTTAATTAATACAAAGTTAATTTGCACTCTCTAAATATTTAATACATAAAAGTATTAACAAATATCATGCAAATATATATTTGTGACTTTTTTCCTGTGACTTTTTTTCCTGTGACTTTTTTTCTGTGTTTTTTACTTTCTCGTATATACGTAGTATAGAGAAAGTATTGTAATCGTGTAAAAAAAAAAAATCGAGATTTTTACAAATCTCGACGTTTTACACCTCACTGATACGGAAAAACATAATTTTGCAATCTTGTCCGTATGTCTGTGTGTGTGTGTGTCTGTGTGTGTGTCCGTGTGTAAACACGATAACTTGAGTACCGTTACAGCTAGGTTGATGAAATTTCATATATAAGTATTATATCAAAATCGTAGATCCGTATCAACTTTTGAGCGATTTCCGACAACCGGAAGTGGTACTTTTTCTACTTTGAATTTTTCAAAAGCCTATAACTTGAGTACTATTTCAGATAGATAAATGAAATTTCACATGTAAGTAAAAGATCTAATTCTCTAACTTCTGTTAAATTTTGAGTAATTTCCGTTGACCGGAAGTAGTAATTTACGCTACTTCCGATTTCTCAAAAAACTAATGTAAATTTTTAAAGTACTAATAATATTGCGCACTATTACGCACATTTGGTTTTGGTGCTAGCTTGGTGCGCATTTTTTTTTCTACTAGATTTTATTCTATTTTTAAAAGTTTAAGTAAACAAAAATCATGTCTATATTCCGAGTTGACATCCCACGTAGTGTTATATTAGAATATTCGAGAAAGTTTAGGGGAGATTACTCCCGGTTTATTTTTTCCTGTGTTTTTTTCCTGTGACTTTTTTCCTACAATCGGTTTTGTGCCCTGCGAAGATGTTCCATATACTCGTAACATGTTTAATAGGTCAAGTATTAGTATAGTATGCATGAACCGGAAATAACAAGCACGTGAAAAAAACATTTCTAGACCTAGATCTAGAGTCTAGATCTGTAGTCTACTCAACTCTACTCGATCTCTATTGGCTGTAGAATAGATCTTATTCTAGATCTAGTACGAGATTTTTTTATACCAGGTAACTAGATCGATCTAGTCTAGATCTAATATTAAATAGTAGTACAATAATATAAAATAGGTAGCCTAACTAATAAGTAATATTTATTGGTAGGTAGGGCCTATAATTTTTAAGGTAATCTATCGTTTTGGGTACGTAAAATCGCCCGCGACTAGATCTAGATCTAGATCTAGTAATGTGAAAAAAAAGGTGACTCCTTAAATTTTAATAATTATTTCACATTTTGAGGAGGATTTATATTTTGAAAAATACAAAAATGTTTCCTTCTTTCATTTATGTACCTGTTTTTAAACAATTGAATTAAAACTTTTCAGTAATAAATGCAGACTAGCCATGTTTCCAACAGATGCAACCATGCTCATTTACTATAGCCATAGCAGCTATCTTGTTTAAGTTTTTTTTTTCTAAACTTATAGTGCAAGATTCAGGGGGAAGCCACTCTATTTTACAAATGGCTGCTGTTTATATAGCAAATCTTGCTTGCAAACACTGCTGTTTTAAGTTAATTTCTGGCCCATATTTATATATTTAGTTATTTAGCCATTGATTTAGGTTTATTATTTATTTATCTATAATATTTGACACAAACATATCACAATATACTTCTATTAAAGCCTTGACAATGAGGTAACTTTTTCGTACATTATTAGCCGCGGGCGATTTTACGTACCCAAAACGATAGATTACCATTTTTAATTACCTACTACAAGTTAGGAATGTTGGGATATTTTTCCTAATTACCATAGAATGATAAAATGTACACAGATTAATCCTATAATATACCCCATTGATAAAAATACCAAATTTATCATTCTAGGCCTAATAGTTTTTTTTATATGAATTTTTAAAGTTATGTATTAAACCTGTTATATATATCACTGTAACATCGGATTTAATTGTGTGATCGGCTTTAGGCTTGCATACCACTGCTGCTATTCGAGATATAATTATAAAACTTTGCACATTAGTGCTAGAGAGTGTGGGCAATAGAAATATGAAAGTAAAATCAAAATTTGATGAAGGATAATTAGAACTAATCAAGTCAAATTAAAGTGAGGGGTGCTGTTCTATATAGGTCAATATGCAGACTGAAAGTCTATGTGTTTTTTTTAATATTAAAATTGAAACTTTGCTAGAGGGTGGGGGCAATAGAAATATAGAAAAAAATTATATTAAGTATGACTGCATATAATTAAAAAGTCCTATGAAAGGGTGTTGCACCCTTTTATAGTAATTATAGTGACTGCAACGGACGTATGTCCAGAATGTTACTATAATAGATAGGATACATTTTGGTTATTGATACGTTCACCATCAAATTTCCAAAATTCGTGTGTTGTGTGCCCGACCCACGTTTTTTGTCATCAAATGTATGAACAGCCATCACAAGAACCTGCACAGCTCGAGGAAGCACAAATTCTACGAGCAGTCATTGGTAGATCCCCTAAGGTCGGAAGAAAAAATTATTTTCTACTTTTTAGTCCGCAAGAAAAACGTTGTTGTTTAAAAAGTTTTTTTTTAAGTATTTTATTTTCTCCTTTTTAGTCCGTTGCTACAAATGAAAAACGTGGTTTTTTAACAGTTTTTTATATAGTTTATTTTCTACTTTATCTAATGACTTGATTAAGTATGACTTGACTAAGTGTTTTTAAATACAAAAAAATTTTGAGGATTTTTTATCAAAATAAATTCTATGTGGGTGTGTTTTGAAGTTAAAACTCGTAACCTAAACTTCACTGATTTACAATAGCGTCTTTCAAGATAAACGTCTTCCCAATGATATCGCAAATTTGCTTGGCAGTGCGAGACCCACAGCAGCCTACATGCCGTGACCAGGATTCGAACCTGGGTTGTCGCGGCCACAACGCGAAATACTAACCACTATATGATCACGGCCAGCGCGCTCACATCGATTGGGGCCGAAGTAACTGTGTCAATAGGCCTCCAGTCTTGTCGGTATCTTTAGAAATCATGTCCTCTATTTTAGGGTCCTTGGGGCGTAATTTAATTAAGCTAATTTAGGTCTCTAATTGCTAGTTTTTATGATTGCATCTGAAATTGTTAGGCGAAAATAGCCTGCATGCCGAATTTCAGATGTCTAGAGCAATCAGAAGTGGGCTAATTTTCGTTGTCAATTTTAACAACAAACCCACAAACAAACAAACGCGAAGCTGAGTTAAGAAAAACGTGTTAATAAGACGATTAGATTTACTAATGTTAAAAGTAGTATTAGTAAGAAGAACTAGAACAATGTTTAGTAGCAGCAATAATTAGCACATAAACTTAAAATAATTAGAAATACAAAATAATTACCTTTGATTAGCAAAACAGTATTTAAAATGCAACTAAAATCTATCCATGCACATTTTTAAACATTATGTATTAAAAATAATATGACAGCAAATAAATGATGGTTTACAATATTTCTGGTGGTTTCCGGAACGGCCGACAGACTACGCCATGGGTTTACTGTTTTTTTACTGCTGTACAATTCCGGAATAATAACCAACGCTATATCGTGATTTTACCCGCTAAATATATGCCATCTCCGCAGTGTTAAAAGAATATTCGAGAAAGTTTAGGGGAGATCACCCCCGCTTTATTAATTTTTATTTTTGTTTTATTAAAGCAGTATTAAGAGTATGTTCCTCTTCTTGGCTTCAAATTATCAAATTCTTCTTTTTAGGCATGGCTGTACCTACTATTGTCTGACAGGGGTAGGCATGTCTGAAAGAATATCATATGATAAATTCTCTATGTTTGCATACTGTTAATTTTTTTTTTTTTAATATTAGTTTAAAAAATATCCTAAGCTACTAGATTTTAAATGATTGGTGACTTTTCTCTTTAAGGTTTAGCCTGTTAGAGATGGCATTCCAGCATCCTCCACCTGACTTTTCACGCCCACCTCCACCAGTCTACAACTTTCAGAGATTACCATCCCCACATTTTTCTAACAATTACTATCAGTCATCTAATCCACAATTGATGAATCAAAACAGATGTACTTCTTCCCATCAATATAATGCTTGGAATCCATATCAACAGAAGCCCATCCCTATCAATTCCAATCTAGTTAGTTCAGGTGTGTTTACTGGTCCAGATATCTTCAGCTTACCACCACGCCAGGCTTTCCCCTATGTTGGTCATTCACAGTCTTCTGACAACTCTGGTCAGGGCAGACACCAAACAGGTTACTCCAACAAATTTACTAAGGTAATAGAAGTTAATTCTTCATGTTTTAAAATTTAATCTCTAGTTTCTAGTTTATTATGTAAACACTGAATTAGATGCACAGGTCATTAGCTTGATACTGGTTTTCATCCCTTTATATTTTTGAAGAAAAAAGAAAAGATTGACAAAAGACTACTGCCTGAGAATAATGTATTTTTTTGTGACATCTGTGATCGTGGATTTAAATCAGAAGAAAAATATAAAGAACACACTGCTGGCCACATAAAAGTAAGTTGTTTCTTCAAGACAAATTTTATTTTCTCTTGAAATTAAGAGCGCATTACCTTTGTTTTCTTTATTTTTGCTAATTAAATGATTTTTCAACCTTATTAAATAAAAAGTTAAAAAGCTGTTGAATTTTTAGTTGAACTGGATCCTTTTAATAAATTTAATTAACCGCAAACATTTTTACAAAAACTTTTATTGTTACTACTATCTCTGTTTGCCTGGACCACTATGAAACATGAATAATTTTGTTTTATTAAAAAAGAGTGTGTTTGTATTTGAAGAAAACATAAATAGTAAGATAAAAAAATTATAAAATTCTAGCTTTCTCCCTTTTAAAATGTTATTTTTGACCTTAGTACTCAGATGGTAATAAATTTTATATTTTGAATTTCAGTGCAAGTACCAAGACTGTCCATTTATAGCAGCCCCTAAACTTGTTCAGCTTCATATGTCTATGGTATTTATAAAACAGGGATGAGACTTCTCTGAATTTCAGTGGATATCCTGAATTTTTCATTTTTTTTTCACTAATATAATTTCATTAAAGAAAATGAAGTAATTTTCTTTGACTCTTAAATGTTGCCATTCTGCCATGGCAATGTAGGCCTTCATCTTCCAAACTCATTTCCCTTATTGTAATGGTAGTAAGGTGTTGTTAAATTGTATCTAGCGTTATTTTAATTTATTGTCCCTTTTTTAACTGCTAGCTACCACCTGTACCATTTCTTTTAATTATGGATATTCAAATTTAATTTTAAATCTTTATAACGTGAACTCACAATGACAGAGTACTTATTTGAAATTGCTTTCCTGCGAAAAACAAGCAATGTCACAGACAATAGCTGATGCAGTTTGCCATGCTAAAAAAGTTGTCCTTATATTTGTTGATGATCTGATTACATCCCTGATAACATAAGTAGTTGGATAACTCTACTTGAATAATAATTTAAAATATCATATTTTTGATGGTGCTGAGGCATGCAAGTTTCTGTTTCAGCAACATAGGTCCGGTCTTGCTAAAAAGGTTTGGAGCTTGGAATCGGAAGAGGATGTGAAAAAGTGGAGGGATGAGAGAAAAAGGTGGGTTTTCAGTGCAACCAAAACTGCATCTGGAGTCTCATTTGTGTTATCAAATTCCATTATTTACTTCAGGGATTTGACTTTTCAGATTTTTACTGGAATTCTCATTTTTCCCATTTGAACTGGAGTTTTCCTTCCCTTTTTTTTTTTTTCTTTTTGCTGACTTTTTACTATTGTTTACTAAGTTTTAAAAATTCAAAAAATTGGCACAGAAACAACCAGCATTTTTTAAATTGTAATTATATTATTACGATAGTACTAGATGAAGATTAATATATTGGTCAAGGTTCCATCTTTTCAGAATAAATGGGAATTTTTTTTGGTAAGAATGTTCCCTTATTTTCATTTGCTTGTTTTCACACTAAAAAGTACAGATAAGGGTAACCAAAAATGTTACTGTTTTTTAAATGAGCATGACTTATCAACCGTTAATCTCATATTAGTCTTAGTCTAGCTATAACCTAATTTATCTGCTGGTATTATAACTCACCTTTTTTAGAGCTCCTTGTCTACTGTTTCTCTAAGCCTTCCATTTTTTTGCAAATACCTCACATAAGTTTTGAAATCCTAGCAAAAGGTGACTGAGGACTAGTCTAACCAGCCCACCTTGTAACAATGGTGGCTTGCTTATGTGAACTCACCATGACCCCAAGTTTGTGTTGTAATACTGCTTGTTTGGGGGGGGGGGGGGGGGAATAAAGTGATGTCATAGTAGGTATGTCAAACAACTTATGGAAAAAACACGGTTTTCGTCCAAAACACGGGGTCGCCCAAATGTAGCTATTCATTTAATATTTTCTATAATAAAAAAGGCTCGTATAGTAATAATTCTCTACCATTAAAAAGTAAATTGTAAGCGCCCTAATTCTGTAATTTTTATTGTTGTCATTACACAATGTATCTCATTTATCAATTGAAAGCTGTCACTGACATGTTTTTTTCAAAAGACTAAATTTAATGTTAATGGCTTATCCAACATGCACCTGAAATGGGGCAGGGGGTCTCTTCCTAAATATTAGTAAAGATATCAAATAAAAGCTTGTTATTAAAACATTTTAAATGCATATTTTTACATCCATCTTTTGGAATATGACTGGATCATTAGTTTTAATAAGCTAATTTCCATTTTTGTTAAACCTAAATTATAAAATTTGCAATTTAAAAAGTTGTTTATATGGGAAACATTAAATTGCAATTAGATAGAACTTCCATTGTTATTTTACAGCAACATAACCTTCTTTTATTTAAAGTATAGCTAAATTAAAACATTGAGTCCTTGTTTTTAAATATTTTTTTTTTGTTTTCATGGTCTGTAGCTTTCATTATTATCTGAGATTATCCTATCAGAGTGAGAGATACTAGCAACTGAATTTTGGACCTTTTTAACTTTTTTGTTTAACTTTTTAAATAACTTTATAATGATTGTACACTTTATAAGTTTTCCTACAATGCCTGCCAGAAAATGTTAACTCTTGTTGATTTAGCCTATTTAAATTTTTTCCTTTTTTTTTATGTTTTCCACAGAAATTTTCCAACAGCTGAAAATATCAAAAAGAAATATGAAGAAAGGTCTGAAAGAATGGCTAGAGGGGAGATAATCTTTGATAAAAGTTTTCGGTTAGTTTTTAAACATTGCATGACCTTTATCAGCATGCACTTTTTGTCACAACTCCTTTCTTTAAAAAAAATATCTTTTTTTTTACCCAAATAATTTAGCTATTACTGTAAGCATAACCCCTATTAGTCTACACTGCAGCAATTAATCATCTTATGGTGAAGAATTTTTTAAACAAATTGAACACATAGCTTTCAAGATTGGAAAATATTATTTTAAGTTAGAAGTAGTTAAATTCGTGGCATCAATCCTAAATACTATAAATATTTTACTGTGAGATAATTTGTCTGAGATCATTTGTCTTGGTATCTTTTTTCTGTGAGATCATTTATTTTTGACACCTTTGTCCTTGAGATAATTTGTCCTTAAGATAATTTGTCCTTGAGATATTCTGTCTGAGATTGTTTGTCCTGAGATCGTTTGTCCTGTCACTGCCCTACCACACCTTACAACACAAGACATGTCTACATGCTTCTAAGGCTAACATTCGACTGTCCTAATTCATTCTCCCAGCCTTAGAAACCTAACCCTTGCCTGACCCCGGCAGTCTAGCGAGGGGTGGGGCGCCCAGCCTGCACATAGCTAGGTGGGATGGGGATGCCTTCCTATCATCTTACTGGCTGTCCCAGTTCATATGGGGGATGGGAGGAGAACCCACTAGTAACATTAACAATGTACTTAGTTATAACAGTGTACATTTTTAACATCATCATGGTGTCACCCCTTCTTTGGAGAGGTGTTGAACTGTACTTAGCCCTACCTTCTTTAAGATTGCATTAGTTAAGCGGAGCGCAAGTAATAGTCACAATGTGTTTATCTATTATCATAAATCTATTCAACTCAATTGAGGATATTTTTCTTTGTAATAAGCAAGTTCCTGTCTTGGTTGGTGCCGCTGCCCCTCCTGTCTTTAGGGTAATTTTTTGTAATTTGATTTTTCATATTTCAGAAAACAGAATGGGGACAGGGGTAACAGGGGGCGTGGTCGGGGTCATAGAGGTAGAGGTTCTAACAGAAGGAAAAATGATTGGAGTAATGATAAGTTTGACCCTGTGCCAGACATTGATGGCAAGAATTCAGACAGTGATAATGAACCACCAGAAGAAATGGCAATACAAAAATCTCAGGCAATAGGTAAATCAAACTAGTACTGGCTTTTGTGCATGAGTTTAAACTTGTTCAGGACATACAAATACAAAATGTCTGATAAATCTAGAATATTAGTTTGTTTTAAGGGGTCGGCGTTGTCGAGTCGGTAAAGCTCATGGTTGCTAAACCAAAAAGTCTCGAACCCTTGGGCAGATAAGGCTCATTAACTGGGGACAGCCACTCTTCTAGGAGAGACAACTCCAAAATCAAAACAACTGCTGCCTTGTAGTTTGTTCTTGGTTGGACAAAGGCTATGGAAGCAAATCCAAAAAGAAAAGCAGGCTGAAATCTGAGTCAATGGCGTATATTTAATTGTGTTGGAGGCTTGGTCAAGTTGTTAAATTCAATAAAGTCTTGAGTTCAAACCCTCTGGCAGATAAGGCTCAATCCCCTCCA
Source organism: Physella acuta (assembly GCF_028476545.2). NCBI lineage: Eukaryota > Metazoa > Mollusca > Gastropoda > Physidae > Physella > Physella acuta. Next base: position 341,859 of record NW_026732458.1, on the reverse strand, counting down.
ACACTAAAAATTAAGAACGAAGAAGAAGTTTGTTTTAATGTGTTAGTTACCGCAGCATACCCAACAAATATTCCATTTCTTTATTTCCCTAGAGAATAGTATTAGCTGTGAGTCCAATGGACATGATCAAGTATCACCAGCTGGGGGCCTGGCTCTATTGGCTTCATACGGAGACTCTAGCTCTGAGGATGAAAACTCAAATAAAGAACTTTCAGCAGGTTTCTCTCTAAATTTTTTGTGTGGATTCATACACTGAACCATCTCTAACCTTTGCTTTTCACTTGTCATTCAAGTGGTATTTTGTATGAACTTGTAGTAAATATACATTCACACATTTGCAGGCACCACACCGGAGGCAAGAATGGAGATCTCCTTAATAAAGGCAAATGGGCTGCAAACTGATGGGACTCAACAGGAGAATGAAAAATCATCAAGTATTAAACCATCTAGCCACATTCAATTAAGTGACATAAACACAAGTAAGAGAGTGGCTCATTCACCGAAGGCTGGCAAAAAACATCCACTGGAAAGCCCAATTACTGTCACTTCACTTAAGAAAAGGAAATGGCTGAACCGGCACCATAATTATACACTGCTGGAAAAAGTAATATGTTCATTCCATTTTTATTGTAAAAAGGGTAGCTTTAATATTATTAAGTTCAATATCTTTCCCTTATTTAAGTTGTTTAGAGAAAAGACATTTTAGCCTGCGAAGTATCAGAATTAGCTACAAGTTATTTCATCCTTTTGTTTCATTTGGTTATACACTATATTACTAGCTCTACTGTTGTCTATGTTGGTTTTGTTCTGGACTAGATTTGATACTATTAGTGGGGAATAGCTTTTCAATTGGTGTGGATCCATGTCCCGAATAACTGTGCTATCTCAACTAACCAGGCATTGATGAACTTATGACCAAGCAAAATTGACGATTGGAAACAACGCACTTGTATTTGGCAATTCATGATCAAAACTAGTTTTCTTTTTCATAAAAATTAAATATTAGAAAATTTTAAAAACTTCATTTTTCTACCAAAATCATAGATTGGATTAGTATTAGAATAAACACTTTTAATTTCATGATTCATTATTCAATATGCTGCTATTGCTGATGTGTTCCATAGTGTTAAAATATGGAAAAACTCCTAGCCTCCCACTCAGGGTGTAGCCTTAATGCTGTCTAGGCAAGCACAGATTGTAACATGCCTCACCCAGCTCCAACATAGACATAGAGGATAAAGCAGAGTACTTATATTGAACTCAAAAAAACTTCTCAAACCATAACCATCCTTTTGGGAAAGATGAACACCAAAATAGGACCAGAAAATACAGGAAACAAACATGTCGTAGGCACCCATGCACTTTGAGAAATAAATGATAATGGAGAGATAATTTGGATGTATGTGTGATGAACAACCTGAGCATCTGGGGCCTTTAAAGGGATCCACAAAAATACTTGGGTATCACTAGAGAACCAGATCAACCATGTCTGCATAGTCCCAGCTTCGGAAGGTCTTTACATGATGTTAGTGTCAATATAGGATTAGATGTGGCATCTGACCACCCTTTGACTTAGTCCTCTTTGCTCCTTATGGAACATAGGGCCTCCACCATTTCCTTCCATTTCTTCCTATCACCGGCTATTAATTTTGTCATCTCCCAAGACATCCCTGTTGGCTTCAGTTCTTTAAGAAGACTCCGCCTCCAGGTCTGTCTTGGGCGCCCTCTTTTCTGCTTTTCCTGGGGGTTCCACTCAAGTGCTTGGTGTGTAACATTTGGGTGAGCCTTTCGTGGCATGTGACCCACCCTGCGCCACTTCCTTCTTATTTGCACACCCAAAGGCTCCTGCCTAGCTTTCCTCCATAGTTCTATGTTCGTCACTTTGTCCTGCCATCTCCGTTTCAATATCTGTCTAAGGCAGGGGTCTCCAAACTACGGCCCACGGGCCGCATGCGGCCCGCGAGGTCCTCTCATCCGGCCCGCGGAGATCTTTTTGTCCTCGGAAAAAAACGTTTGTTGGAGTTGGCTGAGGAACTTGCTCAGAAAGTCACGACATGCCTGGAAGAAACTGGCCCTCGAACTGAAATTTGATAGTTAATGCGGCCCTCAGACTTAAAAATTTTGGAGACCCCTGGTCTAAGGCATCTATTCATGAAGGTCTGTATCTTTGCTGTGCTTGCCTTGGAGACTCTCCATGTCTCTGCTCCATACAGCAGAACTGCCTTGACATTAGAGTTAAATATCCTAATTTTTGTGGTAATGGAGATGGCCGAGCTTTTCCATATGGGTCGCAGGACTGTGAAAGCGAAGTGGGCTCTATTAACTCTAGCACGTATGTCCTCCTCTGTGCCTCCCGTTTTGCTAATCTTGCTGCCAAGGTAGACAAACTCTTGCACATCATTTACCTGTCTTCAGTCTATTGTCACTGGGGCCTCCTGGTTATTGTTAATTCTCATCACTTCTGTCTTTTCATTGTTGATCTTGAGACCTACGCTCTGAGAGATGGCTCCTAATGCATCAACTTTTTCTTGCATGTCTTGTAGCATGTGCGAGAGTAAGGCAAGATCATCTGCAAACTCCAGATCTTCTAGTTTCCCCGCGAGTGTCCACTGAATACCTTTTCCAGAACTGGCATAGGCTGTGCATGTCACCCAATCGAGAACCACCAAGAAGAGGAGGGGCGACAGCAGACATCCTTGTCTCACACCTGTGTTGACCTGGAACTCTTTAGACAGTTTCCCTGCATGGCTAACTTGGCATGAAAATCCATTGTAAAGTTGCTGGATTATTCCCACTAACAAAGCAGGTACACACTATCCACACTATCAAAGGCCTTCTCAAAGTCAACAAAGCAGAGAACACCATTTGGTCGTGGATAAAATTAGCTAAAAGAGGTCAACTTACAGTTACTGTTTCTTCGTACAACTTAACATCGACTGGGTGATAAAGACAGCCACCTGATAACATAGCGATGGAATCCAGTGGACTCAAGGAAACAACTTGACCACTTGGACTTGAATCCAGTGGACTCAAGGAAACAACTTGACCACTTGGACTTGAATCCAGTGGACTCAAGGAAACAACTTGACCACTTGGACTTGAATCCAGTGGACTCAAGGAAACAACTTGACCACTTGGACTTGAATCCAGTGGACTCAAGGAAACAACTTGACCACTTGGACTTGAATCCAGTGGACTCAAGGAAACAACTTGACCACTTGGACGTGAATCCAGTGGACTCAAGGAAACAACTTGACCACTTGGACTTGAATCCAGTGGACTCAAGGAAACAACTTGACCACTTGGACTTGAATCCAGTGGACTCAAGGAAACAACTTGACCACTTGGACGTGAATCCAGTGGACTCATGGAAACAACTTGACCACTTGGACTTGAATCCAGTGGACTCAAGGAAACAACTTGACCACTTGGACGTGAATCCAGTGGACTCATGGAAACAACTTGACCACTTGGACTTGAATCCAGTGGACTCAAGGAAACTACTTGACCACTTGGACTTGAATCCAGTGGACTCAAGGAAACTACTTGACCACTTGGACTTTACAGAGGAGCACAAGCTCCTCTCCCACAACCAAGAGCAGATGATGGAGAAAACAAACATGGCAGACAAGTCGTGCTGGTTGGGTGTAACAAACATTAGATAGGGCATACACTGTTCAGTGCTGGTTGGGTGTAACATCCAAACATTAGATAGGGCATACACTGTTCAGTGCTGGTTGGGCTTCACCAAACATTGGATAGGGCATACACTGTTCAGACTTCCAACCAATATCACCAGGCAGTCATTGAGGAGGAACCCTCAAGGAAAGCGAAAAAGATTTCCACCGAGAAATACCTGGCAACGGGACCTGGAAGAGTAAACTACAAAAAATGGGGAGTAAGTTGAGAAATAGCACAGGACAGAGAACTTTGGTTGGCGGCCATACCCCAGCAGGTGTGATTGGCAGCGATGTGATGTTAAAGAGTTGCATCGATCTGTAAAGATTTAACCCAAAAATAGATTCTAATTTAAATGTCCAGGTTGACCACATGCAACCACATTACTCTACCTTATTCATGTAAGCTACACGCCACTCTAACAAATGAAATGTTTTGGAAATTAAAACATTAAATAGTGTGGGGAAGGTTGTGATAGGATTTTCCTTTAGATTTTAATTGCCCTTTCTATGTTTACTTCAATTTCTTGTTGCGATGTTCAGGGGAAGTCTGTAAGACTATTAAATGTCCTGTGTCTCCTCCACTGCCATTAAATTTCCTGTCACCTCCACTGCCATTAAATTTCCTGTCACCTTCACTGCCATTAAATATCCTGCCACATCCACTGCCATAAAATATCCTGCCACATCCACTGCCATTAAATTCCCTGTGTCACCTCCACTGCCATTAAATTCTGCACCGCTGCTAATTGATTCCTTCTTTTAGTGTTTCATGTAATCTAACTTTGTATTTTCAGTTACTTGCCCCTGAAATCAGAAGAGAGAGAAACAAAATTCTTCAGTGTGTGTATTTTATTGTACAACAAAAGTTCTTTGAACCATCCCAGCCGGCCCAGTGAACTGATTTGTCAATCTCGACACGTCTAACAATGACTTTTATTTACCTAGTGCACTTAAATCCAAGCATTAAATGCTGTTATTAAAGCTAAGTCTTTGTTGCTTTTTATCACTCAGAAGCAGGCGGTTATCAAGCACGTTTAGTCGCACGTTACCGTCAGTCGACTAAAAACATCAAGGGGTATTTAAGTTAGTGCAGAGGTCATTAAACGCAACTGATTTCTATTATTTGCTTTTGGATTTTGTCAGTGTGGTCAATAGAACTAGCGGCCGATGACAGTTCAAATGCGACCTAGTAATAAAACCCTTGACGTCACCTTCACAGGCGTTATGTTCATCACACCTTGGCTTGGTGGTGTGATGTACATACTTTCTATATCATGGCCCAGTAGTCGACTTGTGATTTCTTACTTAATATTTTAATCCCTTCATACTAGGTCGAGCAAAAAAAAAATAGCGGTGGGACGATTATGTGTATAACGAAACTTGATGGAATCAGCATCCTAACTGCATGGTTAGCTATGCAAAGTTGAGCAATTTTAGTTTTCTACCAACAAAACTGAAAGAACAATTCCTAATCTGCATGGAGATGGAAGAAACAATGCTCTAAAGGCAACAGAAGAAGCCCCACTGATTTTGCAGGGTGCTGGAATATGTTGAGTCTGGCAAGCGGCCCTTCTTTTCCCGCTACCCTAAATGGCGTAGTTAGGTGGGGCGCCTACGGGGGTCGAAAAAATATCTCGTCTCATTTTTAAAGGGCAAATTACTTAAAATTTTACGAAGGCAGAAAATTAGATCTTTTAGTTATATGTGAAATTTCGTTTATCTATCTGAAACGGTACTCAAGTTATAGGCTTTTGAAAAACTTACAAATGAAATTTCATCAATTCACGTTATCGTCTTTATTTCAGACGCGAATATGCATAAATCAGGATTAATAATTTTTGCCCTATACTCCTTATGTGATGAAGTAATGTGTGCACCTCCAAAACGGCCCCCGTCAAAAGGGCCCCGACTTATTGGCTGCCGTCAAATGGGCTCCCGTCCAGTGTTTCTTCCAGACTTTTTTCTCCGGGGGGGCACTTGAAATTTTCGGGGGGGGGGGGGGGGGCGGACACTGTTAAAAGTATATATTTTCTATATAAATTTTTTTCGGGGGGGGGGGCTTAGCCTTCCCCCCCCCCCCCCCCCCCCCCCCCCCGAAGAGATGCCTGGAAGAAAAAACTGCTCCCGTCATACTGACTCGCGACATTTAGGCTCCCGACAAATGGACTCCCGACATATTATATCCCGACAAATAGGCTCAGGACATACTGGCTCCCGACATAAGGGCTCACGACGTATTGGCTACCGACAAAAGGGGCTCCAGACAAATGAATCGCATTACTACTATTGGCATAAATGTAATCATTTGTCCTACATCCACTACCACTATAACCTCTTTCGAATGCCTGCATGAAATTGTTTTTCATGAACCAACATCAATTCACAAACAAATCTAGCCCTTAACAGCTAAATTCCGCCAATTCTAAAATTTTGATAATGTCTAATTTACAACACAAAAGATCTGTTGGTTAAAAGCGAGCACAGAAGTGTAAATATGTGATATACATGATGTTTACAGGATAACTGCATTTTGTTTGATAACCTACAAGCATACTGCTGGTAGGAATGTACAGTGTGGACCCATCTCCCCACACACTGAGTTGGAACAGCCTATAACCGACTCACTTATGGAAGTCTTAGATTTAGATAGATGACCCTTAAATTAAAACATATTATTTCTTATACTAGATAAAATAATATAAAAATAAGGCCTGTCGAACAAGAGACGCATAAGCTATATTACTTAAGAGTGTTGTATAAGCTAACTCTAAAGAATATTGATGAAGGGGTCCCACTGGCAGGTGTCATATTCAATAATGAGACTGTTTTGCCGGGAGACTTAGTCTCTACGGAAACCGTATTGTCAGTGGTCCTTTTGTCGGGAGCCAAATTGACAAGAGCCTATTTGACGGGAGCCGTTTTGTGGAAAAACTAAATGGCGGGAGCCTATTTGTCGGGAATCGTAATGACGGGCGCCGTTGTGTCGAGAAACTAGATGACGGGAGCCTATATGTCGGGAGCCTTATTGACTGGGGCCCTTTTGTTGGGAGCCTATTTGTCGGCAGCCTACATGACGGGGTCAGTATGGCCCTTTTGACGGGGACGATTTGTCGGGGAAAAGTCAAAATTTCATGTGATTTTTGTGCACGATTACAATACTTCCTCTATACTCTGTGTACGAAAAAGTAAAAAGGGGTCGTATAATAATAAATAAGCCCTCTAATTCTGTGTTATTTGTATAGTTTTTTGTATATCTAATAGAAATATATAAAGCTCAAACGGATTCTGTGCCTCTTTGTGTGTGACAGCGGACGGACAATGCAGGACACCACCACATAAGCTCGCCGATTATTGATAATCCCTCGCTATCCTGGCATGCTCAGCAGACTATATCGCTACCATCCCCACCAGTCTGTTTACAATCGTATAGAGTCCTTTCATATGACGTCACGTCCGTTCGTGATACCTACGCCCGCCGCCACAGTGGTGTACACAAGACGTAAACACAATCAGCTGTTCGCCAGCGCTGGACGCGTTCACTGTAGCCTATGTAAAGAACCGCACCCGCGGAAAGGGGAAAATACGTTTAAAAACTTGAACTCTTAGGAATTGAAGATCCTTATACTGTTATTGACAGTTTCGTATAAATAAATATGTGGACAAAATTTCTAAATAAAAATACTGTTAGTAATACTGTTTGCGTTTAGAGTTAAAGTAGCCGAATCTGATCAAATGCAGTTCTCGATACTTTGTTTCATGTAAGGACAGTAAAATAATAAACTTCATTTTAATTATAAAAGATAACTATTAATAAAACAAATATGCTCGACCTTCACAAATACTAATAGTAAAAGACAAAGTCAAAAGTAATAGGCTAATAAGAATAATAAGATCTAATAGTAGGCCTAATACCTGGCTCCGCTGGGTAGACATAGAATCTAGAATCTACTTCTTTACTTAAATTTAATTACTTTAGATCTACATTCGATTCAAAATACACCCATAATAAATCAAAAGTAGTCATAATAGGCCTAATAAAGCATTTAATTGTCTCTAAGATCTAAAATCTCGCTCTATTATCTAATCATTTTTTTAGCAAACGAAATTTTCTGAAATTGAAATAGATTATATGACTAGACTTAGATCTAGAATCTGCTACTTAAATTAAATTGTAAAAACTTTATACAAGCATGTAGTTGATATTATTGTAGTAGAAGGCTTTAATAAATTACTAAGGCCTACCTACTTTGTTGTCTTTTTACAGCAATATGTATCTGATACTGGACTGAGTTTAATTAAATTCAAATTCATATCTAGTAATTGGTCTACTAAGTTTTTGTAGCCTAGTAGTACAATCTAGATCATACCAGCCAACAACAAATAACCACATTATTATTATTTGGTTAATGATTAGGCTAAAAAAATTTTTAAATCCACTGTTTATAAAAGAAACAAATCAAGCTAGAAACATTATAAGTGAGATGGTTTAGAATAATAACAATGGACCCAATCTACAATTGATACAATTGCAGATCTACATAGGGCCTACAGTCTAGTAGTTTACAGTAGGCACCTAGTGTGTAGCTAGTATACTAGTGTGTAGCTGTCCAGAGTTAAGATTCTTAATGCCTTAATGCTTTCCCCCGATAAGCCGTGTGTGCTATAAATGACATAACATGACACCGAGGTGAGAAGTGTTGAGGGGAGAGCAGTGGGACTTTCCCCTTTGTTCTCCCTGCTGTGCCCTGAGGGTCAAAATTATATCAGAAATACTATCTCTGTGGGGCTGGGTATCACGGAGGTGAGACATTTTCAGGGGAGGGCAGGGCAGACTCCTCTTTGGTTTTATTGTGGGCTAGATACAGGTGGGGGCAGCCATCATGAGGGTTGAACGTCAGTATTAATGTGTCTGATTACTTCCCTGCTGGATTATAAGGGTCTTAAATTGTATAACATGCTACCCAGATTGGTTATTACCCATGGATTATATTAGCCGTTGTAGTGTGGGTTTTGTAGGAGTTAAGTGGTCTCACGTTTGCTACAGTAGATAACCTCTAATATATTACTGCATTTGATCAGCTTCGTCTACTTAAACTCTAAACGCAAACGGTATTACTAACAGTATTTTTATTTAGAAATTTCGGCCACATATTTATATTATCCACGAAACTGTCAATAACTGTATAAGGATCTTCAATTCCTAAGAGTTCAAGTTTTTAAACATATTTTTCCTTTTCCGCGGGCGCGATTCTTTACATACGGTGAACACGTCCAGCGCTGGTGAACACGTCCAGCGCTGGCGAACAGCTGATTGTGTTTACGTCTGATGTACACCACTGTGGCGGCGGGCGTAGGTATCACGTGATTTAGGTCACGTGTTTGCAAGGACTCTATAGCCGGGTCGAATTCGTGACGGCTATTAGGGGTAGATAATTGAGTTTTTAAACGATTTGAAACTAAGGGGAGGAAATAACAAGTTCTACTTGAACTTTTCATTGTCGTCATATACGGCTGCTTTCGCGGGGAGTGGAAAGCTAGGAGAATCGTCCTTCACAAGCTACTGGTAGTGTTTTAAAGCAAAATATTTTCAGTCGTAGCATTGATACTGTCGAATTAACAAATTATGAATGACTGAAAAATAGAAAATTAAACAACAAAATAGTGAGGTATGCTACGTCGCGGGTCAGCTTCTATTGTAAATAAACCGGGAGTGATCTCCCCTAAACTTTCTCGATAATCTAATATATAAAGCTCAATTCTGTATGTAACATGCAATAAGTTTGTTTGTCGTGGACATACTTGGATGGATTTAAGTGTTAGATTATTATCGTGCTCATAGTCTAGATTTATGAGTTAAAAAATTACTATTGAAAGTGTTGGGAAATAATTTTCATTTTTCAAATTGATAGTAATAATTGTCGGCATTTTCATTAAACGCAATTTTTAAAAAAATCATCTTTTACAAAAATTCTAATTATGTCTGAAAATTATTTATATTTAGTCCTTTATTACTTACTTCCCTTTGATAAATTAGGAAAACACAATTACTTCCCTTTACAAAACATTGCATTAGTGGAAAAGAATTTACTTTTTATTACTTTGTTTTGGTGTTGGGAAAAAAATAATTACATAATTAGCGGGGATTGATCAAGTGCAAATGTTGTAGGTATTTTACGGTTAAGCTTGGAGTATTATAATTGTTCATTAAATTGAAACAGGCGCGTCCGCCGGCGCCCCACCAGGGTTCAATTTGGCGCTCTGGTCTATCCTGTGAGCGCTATGGTGCACAATTTCGCTTTAAACAGTGCGATAGAGTATGGATAAGAAAGGTTACTATAGTCTTTAAGTGAATCGAATCCGGGCGTCCTCTGGTGCCCAGACAGGGTGCTATTTGGGGCCCCGGGCCTCCCGTGTTCGGTTTGGCGCCTACGTTCGTTTAAGCGAGTGCAAAAGACTATGAATAAGTTGGGGTACTATAGTCGTTTATTAAGCTGAAACAGGCGATTCCGCCCCGGGCTAGACTGTGAGCACTTTGCGTTTATGTACGCGTTAGTGATTTTTTTTTGTGTTAAGGTTGGGTTTGCGTTAGTGGTTGCGTTTTGGTTCGTTTTTTGTTCTTTCTTTTTTCGTTTTCGTTTGTGTTTTTTCTTTGGGTTTGTATTTGTGTTTGTGGTTGGTTTTGCGTATGGATTGGGTTTGTTTTCGTTTGCTTTTTCATTTGTTTTTTTTCTTTGGGTTTGTGTTTGTGGTTGGTTTTGCGTTTGGATTTGGTTTGTTTTCGTTTGCTTTTTCGTTTTTTTTTCTTTGTGTTCGTATTGGTGTTTGTGGTTGTGGTTGGGTTTGTTGTTAGGTTTTTGTTTTCGTTTGTATTTGTAATTGTGTTAGCGTTATGTTTGCGTTTTGTTGTTTAGGTTTTGGTTGGTTGTGGTTTGGGTGGGCAATGCCGGGTTTATGATGATTAATAAACACACAGGTAATGGTCTTTAACAGAAAGGTTTTTCACAGAAGTCAGAGCAGGGCCTGGCCGGGACGGCTAGTATTCTTATATAACTTGGAATATAGACATGATTTTTAATTACTTAAACCTTTAATAAAATACTTTAAAAAAACTTTTTAAAAAACCACGTTTTTCTTGTGGACTAAAAAATAGAAAATAAAATTTTCTTTTGTGCTTCCTCGAGCTGTGCAGGTTCTTGTGATGACTGACAAAAAACGTGGGTACGTTCACCATCAAATTTCCCGACCCATCTGCCCGACCCACGTTTTTTGTCAGTCATCACAAGAACCTGCACAGCTCGAGGAAGCACAAAAGAAAAATTTATTTTCTACTTTTTAGTCCACAAGAAAAACGTGTTTTTTTTTTTTTAATTTTTAAGTATTTTATTTTCTCCTTTTTAGTCCGTTGCTACACATGAAAAACGTGGTTTTTAAAAAGTTTTTTATATAGTTTATTTTCTACTTTATCTAATGACTTGATTAAGTATGACTTGACTAAGTGTTTATAAATACACGGACTAAAAATCTTGAGCGACCGATACGCTTTAAACAGAGAAAGCCTGCATGCCGTGACCAGGATTCGAACCTGGGTTGTCGCGGCCACAACGCGAAGTACTAACCACTATACGATCACGGCCAGCGCGCTCACATCGATTGGGGCCGAAGTAACTGTGTCAATAGGTCTCCAGTCTTGTCGGTATGTTTAGAAATCATGTCCTCGATTTTATGGTCCTTGGGGCGTAATTTAATTAAGCTAATGTAGGTCTCTAATTGCTAGTTTTTATGATTGCATCTGAAATTATTAGGCGAAAATAGCCTGCATTCCAAATTTCAGATCTCTAGAGCAATCAGAAGTGGGCTAATTTTCGATGTCAATTTTTACAACAAACCCACAAACAAACAAACAAACGCGAAGCTGAGTTAAGAAAAACGTGTTAAAAATAGAATACAATCTCATAGAAAAAAGAATTGCGCACCAAGCGAATGCCAAAACAAAATGTGCATAATAGTGCGCAATATTATTAGTACTTTATAAATTTACATGCGCTTTTTGAGAAATCGGAAATAGCGTAAATTAGTACTTCCGGTCAACGGAAATTACTCAAAATTCGACATAAGGTAGAGATTTAAATCTTTTACTTACATGTGATCTTTCATTTATTTATCTGAAATAGTACTCAAGTTATAGGCTTTTGAAAAATTCAAAGTAGAAAAAATACCACTTCCGGTAATCGGAAATCGCTCAAAAGTTGATACGGATCTACGATTTTGATAAAATACGTATGTATGAAATGTCATCAACCTAGCTGTAACGGTACTCAAGTAATCGTGTTCACACACAGACAGACAGACACACACACGAAATTTTATTCTATTTTTAAAACTTTAAGTATTTAAATGGATTAAAAATCATGTCTATAGCCCGAGTTCCCATCCCCTGTTGTTTTAAATAAGAATATTCGAGAAAGTTTAGGGGAGATCACTTCCGGTTTATTATATTTTATACACTGAACGTACGGTTTACTAAATATTATTTTTAATCAGAACAGTATAGTTTAGAAGCCACTCCTAAATGTTCTCTATGTTTACTTCTATCTTTCGGTTCGCGGACAAGCTAGGGGTATTATAGTCGTTCACTAAATAGAATCAGACACATCCGCCGGCGCCCCGGCAGGGTTCGATTAGGCACCCTGTGCTATCCTGTGAGAGTTATGGTGCATATGTTTGTTTTAAACAGTGCGATATACTATGGATAAGAAAGGTTACTATAGTCTTTAACTGAATCGAACCCGGGCGTCCTACGGCGCACTGACAGGTTGCTATTTGGCCTTGCCGTGTTCGCCATGGTGGCTACGTTCGTTTAGGAGAGTGCAAAAGACTATGAATAATTTGGGGTATTATAATCGTTTACTAAGTTAAATCAGGCGGATTACATTAAGTTTGTGTTTATGTTCGCGTTTACTTTTGCATTATTTTGAGTTATTGTTTGCGTTTAGGTTTGCGTTTTGTAAAACAGATTTCATTTTCCAAACTTACCATTTTAATAAACGTTATGTAGAATGAACAAAATCAAAGAAAATGTATCAATCTTCACAAAAATGTAACTTGTCTGAAATTACTTCCTTTAGTTCCGAATTATTACTTATTTATTAATTAAATTAACATTAATCTATTATAATTATGAGCCCTAACATACTAATCAGTGCCGTAGGTATGAAAAAATAAAGAATTACTTAAATAGCAGTATTTAGCGCGAGTTGAATTTCTTTTTTTAAAAATTACATCCCATTGTATAATTATTAAATATTGAAATTAATAAGTTTTATTTGACCTTACTGTAATATATTGAGAATTGTGAAGTCAAGGGAACTCACTCTTCTTGTATTAGTATTATATTTATAATGTTGTTTTTGAGTGATGCCCCTTGTATTATTGTCTTGTACTTCCTGTTCCTGTTTCCATCATGGTGGCTAAGGCCCAATAAAGTTCTATATACAAACAGCATGGTTTCTATTGTCAGTGTTTCAATCTACCTCAATTGGCGACGAGGATAAATCAACCCACTAGAAAGAGCACCTGCTTACTTAAAAAGAAGTTTGCTAGAGCATATTAGCTAAGTATTTCTAGGATAATTTGATTCGAACGATGAAACCATTCATGATTATCTAGATAGGTTAAGCTTTTACCTTGAAGCTAACGACGTGACGATAGAAGCAAAAAAGAGAGCTGTTTTGTTAACAGTCATAGGGCCTCAACAATTTAGGCTACTAAAGGGCTTATGCGCACCAGCTAGTCTAACTACCAAGAGATTTAACGAGCTGAGCAAACTGCTAACAGACCACCATGCGCCCGCACCATCAAAGTTCCTGTGTAGAGCCAGATTTGACGGTAGGACTCGTCAATTAAACGAATCAATATCAGAATATGTTGCTGCTTTACGTCATCTAAGTGAATTCGGGGACACGCTGTCTGACAGACTATGTGAAAAGTTTGTGACAGGTGTAAACAGCCCTGATGTTCAAAGAAAGTTGCTTCTCGAGTCAGATCTCACATTGGAAAAAGCAATACAACTTGCAACTTCATTCCAGCAGTCATCCGAGGCGGCAAGATCTCTAACGCCCTCAGGGATCCATGCAGTAGACAGCAGGTTAGTCAACAAACACCAACCCCATCAGAGCATTTCAACTTATGCTAAACAGCCTGCACGTTCAAATCCTAGATCTAAATCTAGTAATAATTATCAAAAATGTCATCGATGCAACGGTCCCCATGCATCTCATCGATGCAAGTTCAAGTTAGCAACTTGTTATAAGTGCAGTAAGCAAGGTCACATTGCCAAGGCCTGCTTTGCAAAGTCTTCGTCTGTTGCTAAATCTAGCCAGTCAAGACAGTACCGCAACCAAAGGCAGCACTATGTTAACTCTCACCAAGACTACCTAACCCAACCAATGAACCACTCTACCAGTGAAAATGCTCAAACTGATTCGCAGCCGGAGTTCAACCTGTTCTCTGTGAAATCAACAAGTCATGCTCCCATCAATGTACTAGTTTATTTTAACGGTAAGAGCATCATCTTCCAACTTGACACTGGAGCATCTCTATCCGTCATCGCAAAGAAAGACTTTGACGCTGTCACAGGAGGATCAGTGCCTCTACAACCATGTCACAAGTGCCTAACAACATACACAGGTGACAATGTTCCGGTAATAGGAGAGTGTATGGTTAATGTAAGCTATAATGGTCAAAGTGTTAAACTTCCTCTTCTTGTGGTTGAAGGAAATGGACCACCATTACTAGGTAGGAACTGGTTAGTTGATCTTAAGTTAGACTGGGAGAGTATATTTTCAGTGAACAAAGCAAGAGAATCTAGTTTTACTTCAATAGATAAAGTAATATCTGAAAATAAAGGTGTTTTTGGTAGTTCAGGATTACTAAATGATAGGACAGTGAAAATAAGCATTAAAGACACAAATCCAAGATACTGCAAAGCTAGAGTTCCACCTTATGCAATGAGGGATAAAATTGAAAATGAGCTAAGTAGATTGGAAACTAATGGCATCATAAAGAAGGTAGACTATTCCGATTGGGCAACGCCCATTGTGCCAGTGTTAAAGAAGGATGGTTCTGTAAGAATTTGTGGAGACTATAAAGCTACACTGAATAAACAAATAGAGCTAAATAAGTACCCTATTCCTAACATTGAGGAAATTTCTTTGAATTTGGCAGGAGGAGACAAATTCACTGAATTAGACTTTAGTCATGCTTACACTCAACTAGAACTGCATCCAGATTCAAAAGTCTATACGACAATAAACACACATAAAGGACTCTACCAATATGAAAGACTATGTTTTGGCATATCATCTAGCCCTGGAATTTTCCAGGCTGTCATTGACAGTATTTTTAAGGATATTCCAAATGTTTGTGTTTACTTTGACAATGTGTACATAACTGGTAAGAATGACACGGAACATCTTAAAACACTTGATAAAGTCTTGAAAATAGTTGGTGAAAAGGGTTTAAAGATAAAAAAGATAAATGTCAATTCATGCTGACAGAAATTAGTTTTCTTGGTTATATTTTGAGCAAGCAAGGTCTCAGACCTCAACCAGAGAAAACAAAAGCCATTAAAGAAGCACCCAAACCTGAAAATACCCAACAACTAAGAGCTTTTTTGGGCTTAATAAATTACTATGCGAAGTTCATCGGGAATGTGTCTGGTAAACTATCACCACTGTATAAGCTGCTGCAGAAAAATGCAACTTGGCACTGGGGTAAACAACAAGATGCTGCTTTTAATGCAGCAAAAGAAGCTTTGTCTTCTGACACCTTACTAACTCACTATGACCCAGGGAAAAGACTTATCTTAACATGTGATGCTTCACCAGATGGTGTAGGAGCAGTTTTATCCCACATAGATGAAAATGGTGACAGACCCATTGCTTTTGCCAGTAGATCTTTGAACCAGGCTGAGAAAAATTATTCTCAGTTAGATAGGGAAGGCTTAGGCATCATTTTTGGTGTTAAGAAATTTCATAAGTTTCTGTTTGGTAGAAAGTTCACCATCTTTACAGATCATAAACCATTGCTAGGTTTATTTGGGGAAAACAAACCCCTACCTGAGCATGCCTCACCAAGAATTCAAAGATGGGCTATCACACTAACTGCATACAATTATGAATTGAAATACAAACCTGGATCTGAGAATAGTGCAGATAGTTTTAGTCGTTTACCTTTAAAAAACCAAAGCCTTAGTTATGTACCAGAAGATGTATTTGTTCTTTTCACTATCATGGATAACTCCAATATAAATGTGAATGATGTCAAGAGAGAAACACAAAAAGATGAGTGCTTGATAAAAGTATATGAGTACTGTAAGAATGGTTGGCCTGAAGAGTCAGTGAATGATGACTTAAGGCCATATAAAATAAGAAAAACAGAGTTAAGTCTAGAAGATGGATGTGTACTATGGGCGTCAAGGGTCATTATCCCTAAAATTTTACAAAAAGAAGTTTTAAGAACTTTACATGATACTCATCTTGGTTCTTCCAAAATGAAGAGTCTTGCACGGTCGTGGTTCTGGTGGCCACATATGGATGCTGATATTGAAAAATATGTAAAGCTTTGTTCAAGCTGTGCACAACTCCTCATATAACAACAGGTGTTGCACCATGTGAATTGCTATGTGGTAGGAAAATTAAAACTCATCTTGACCTACTACATCCAACTGTTCAAAGGTCTGTTTCCCAACATCAACATACACAAAAAGTAAATCATGACAAAACATCCATTGAAAGAGAATTTGGAGTAAATGATGATGTGTATCTGAGAAATTATGGGAGAGGGGAAAAATGGATGCCAGATCAAATTGTTCAATGTACAGGACCTGTGTCTTATAAATTAAAAACAAATGATGGACTTATTGTCCGTAGACATGCAGACCAGTTAAAAATAACTTGTGCAGATAATAAGTGTGAATCTGTCAATCCCACCAAATCTGAACAGTTCACACCAACTCAGTTGTTCCACAACCAAGTTCTGTTGATATGAGTGAACCAAGTGGTCTAGAGTCAGAAAATGTAAATTCTGGAATTAATGATTTAGATCCTAGACCTCCTGAGATAGAGAATCCAGATGGTCAGAATCTTGAGTCACCAAATCAAAAGCCACTGAGAAGGTCAAGCAGGACAATCAAAGTCCCAAATAAGTTAGACCTATGATTTTAAAGGTCAAAAGGACTTGGTTGGTTGTTAACTAGTCTTTAATTCAGCTACATGATGGAAACAGGAAGAGGAAGTGACGAGACATAAACATATATATATACAAGGGACATCACTCAAGATAACATTATAAATATAATACTAATACAAGAAGAGTGAGTTCCCTTGACTTCACAATTCTCAATATATTACACGCCCCCTCCCAGAAAATTCTACCCCCGCCCCCGAAAATTTCAAGTACCCCCACCCCTCTCCGGGGAGGAAAAAGTCTGAAAGAAACACTATTCGCATTTGTAGATCATACAAACTAAAAGAAGAATCTGGGCGGGGCTTCGCCCCTACCGGAAGAGAGGAAAAAGTCTGAAAGAAACACTGGTGTCGCGCTTAGCCACTACCCGAAGGATTGCATTAAAGAAATTGCAAGAAAACCACTTTTTAGATTAGACACATTAATTAGGCAGTAATTTTATTATAGAGTATCGATGAAGAAATTTCTTTTGAATTGGGGAGGGGGGGGCTCAGACGTTCTTACGCGGGGGTGGGGCTTCGCCCCTACCCGAAGAATTGTATGAAAGAAACTCTTCACGCAAACCATTTAGATTAGACAAAATTGCCTTTTTATTCAATGTTTACTCGAGAATCAATGACGTCATATTACTGTGTGCACTCTCCGGCTTGAGATTATTTTTTACTATATGACGTCATACTTCGTTTTCGTCTGACTGTGCATGTTTTTAATTTGCTTGTGTTTTCTCTAGAGCGTTCTTGTCAGATACATAGACAGATAGATAGATAGATAGATAGATAGATAGATAGATAGATAGATAGATAGATAGATAGATAGATAGATAGATAGATAGATAGATAGATAGATAGATAGATAGATAGATAGATAGATAGATAGATAGATAGATAGATAGATAGATAGATAGATAGATAGATAGATAGATAGATAGATAGATAGATAGATAGATAGATAGATAGATAGATAGATAGATAGATAGATAGATAGATAGATAGATAGATAGATAGATAGATAGATAGATAGATAGATAGATAGATAGATAGATAGATAGATAGATAGATAGATAGATAGATAGATAGATAGATAGATAGATAGATAGATAGATAGATAGATAGATAGATAGATAGATAGATAGATAGATAGATAGATAGATAGATAGATAGATAGATAGATAGATAGATAGATAGATAGATAGATAGATAGATAGATAGATAGACAGACAGCGAAACTATTATTATAGATATACATTAACTATGAAGTTAAATATACAGAAAAGAATTAACTAGATCCAAGATAGGCTATTATTTTTTAGTGATAAGATTCGCCAGAAACCCACATACTAACGAACAAAGAAAGTGAGACTGAACAAAATAAAAGCTTAAAAATATCATAAAAAACGTTAGTATCTATTGGATACCTTAACTAGTGTTTAGGAAGAGACCCACGCTTTTCTTTATAGTTATTTAAATAGTAGTCTATAATTTATTTTCTACTTTTTAGTGCATAAGTGCATAAAAGCTTGTTATTAAAACGTTTTTTATGAAATTTGTTAGTACTTTACATGTTTTTATTTACAATAGAGTTTCATGACTAAAAACCATTGCGCGCATATTGAACGTGATGACGCGCTATTGAACGTGATGACGCGTGTGGTGTGTTTGGATAGAAATGCCTACTAATTTGGTCAAAATGTTAATTAATTCATAAAAAAATAATTGGGCATCCAATTAACGTTAATTAAGTCAAATTTAATTTCAGATTGCACTGTCTTCATGTCTTGACCCATGTACCAACTAAGAACCGTATCTGTCAAGTAGAAGTGCCTGTAATTTCGCTCCGGCGTTTCGATCTAGACTGACGACAGAGGAAGTGAGTTAAATAAAAGCGTGTAATAAAAGCTTGTTATTAAAATGTTTTTTATGAAAAAAAAAGCTTGTTATTAAAACGTTTTTATGAAAAAAAATTCTAAGCATATAAGCTAAAATATTATTTGACATTGATCCGTTTGATATGTTTTAGCAATGTGAATGTATTTAATATTTTCTTTACGTTCTGTTGTTGATGTATGCAAAAGAGTACAATTTTGCCGAGCAGCAAAAAATTTAAGTTGTTATATAAAAAATTAATAATGATAAGTCAATACGATGCAAGTAAAGCCACGGCATGTGGTATTTTATAAAGACACGATGGGCAACAATTATCGTGCAGGGTGCGATTCGGCGCCCTGCGCTATCCTGTTAGCAGGCGAAGCCCCCCCCGAAGAGATGCCTGGAAGAAACTCTGCCCACTACAAATCAATATCTTCAATTTTAGTTGAAAAACATTTCAGTGTCATTGAAATTTAAGTACTTTATTCGAGATGAAGTGGAGTTAACTTGTCTCTGTGGCCTCGTCACATAGGTAAATGTAGTCAGTACTAACCTAGCCGACTCCTGTCGGGTCTCTGCAGAGGCGTAGCGAGTGGAGGACGGCTGGGGCGGCCGCCCCGGGCGCCTACCATAAGGGGGGCGCCAAACCGGGTAGAACAAATTATTAAAAGCTCATTCTAAGCAGCATTACTGAATTATTCACAGTCGAGGTTAAGACATTAGACTGCTAACTGGCTTTACGGACTTATTTTCTACATCGAATGTGTGACACCATAATAAAAAGGGACTGGTAAAAAGTGCCCCAACCTTTTCAATTTAAAGTTAAAGGGGGGGGGACGTTTTTTCAACAACGTAAATATTTAGGCCCTATGTGTAAATGGAGAGGGGGAGGGGTGAAACACTGATAGTTCGCCCCGGGCACCGTAACGGATCGGTCTCTGTCTCGGTATTTAGCTAGTGACTCTCTATGTCATATGAAAATACATTTAATTTTCATATTGATTAAATAACTTATGAATTTAAACAATTTTTATTTGTTTACGAAGGCAATACTTAAAAAAAAATGTTTACAACTTATTTTTATTTCGTTGCGTTTAATTTCGTGTTTCTAAATAGGCTAGTTTTCAGCGGAAGTTGAATTACTTGCTTCCTTTTTCAATATATCCGGCCGAGGTAAGAGACGTATTTTATTTTCTTAGAATGTGCTGAATCTCAATCTCCTTGCATCTCTTAAATCGTATGTATTTTTGATGTGTTTCAATTTGAAATGATTCACTATTTTGAATACATTGTTGCTTTTTAATCGTAAATTATAAGATTGTTATATTTAGTCGAGATTTTTTTTCTTCTAGGTACCCTGTAGTTTTAATGTTATATTTAGGGCCTAGATCTAGATAAAGTGTTGCTTTTTTAAAAGTTAGACAAAAGCCTAAAATTTAAATATCCTCTTAAGTGTAGGTAATGTTTAATAGGCATACGCATTTTTTTCTTACAGAAAATGGGCCGAGTTATTCGATCCCAAAGAAAGGGCCCAGGGTCAGTCTTTAAGGCCCATACTAAAAACCGAAAGGGAAAAGCATCCCTGATGAAAGGCATGGTTATATTAAAGGTGTTATTCGTGTAAGTTTTATTTTTACATCTACTAAATCAACACGGCAAACTTCATTAACATAATTATTAAGGCAGGGTAATCCTCACAAAACAACTGTTCTGTTCTGTTTCTCACATTGCTCTTTCTAAAATGCTATAAGTATAATGTGACATCACAATATCTGAACCCCTGCATCACTCAACCCTTAGCACCACGCAGGCCTATAAATTTTAAATGTATAAAACTGTTGGCTTACTTGACTTGTTTTTCAGGACATTGTGCATGATCCAGGCCGTGGAGCACCTCTAGCTAAAGTTCAATTTCGTGATCCTTATAAATATCGAATGATCACTGAGACTTTTATTGCTGCAGAAGGAATGCATACTGGCCAATTCATTTATTGTGGGAAAAAAGGTGTGAGCTGTTTTTTTATTACGATGTGACTACTTAGAAGCGATTTTGTCTAAATTAAAAAAAATCTTCGGAAGTCATGCATCTGGTCCGTACGCCATATTGTTGTTAGCAACCGGCCACGCCTCCGGGTTAGCGAGAAATACTGATAGACATCCATATTTAATCAAGGCACTAATTTTGAAGTTTTTATTTTGTTTTAAACTAAATTAATTTAATATTTATTGTCACTCACTGCCATGTACGACACACCTCCATGACAACCCCCATTTTGTTTGAAGCTACAGAAAGCCATGAGTCCGGTTTGACTATGCGCAAGAGTTCTCTCTAGTGGTCACATGGTTGTTTTTTTTTTTTTCAAAATGTGCTTCTCATTTTTCTGGCTGGTCTTTTAAAAAAACTGGCTGACGATGTGGAAATCAATTTTGTAATATTGAAATGTCTATTTAAAAAGACAGACTTTTGAATTTAGCCTTCATTCTCCAAAGCAAATTTTAAAATGCTTTTCTGGCATATTGACCTGCCATCTATAGAATGTTTTTATAATGTAAAAACCCGCCATTTTGCTCGTGGTAAATATTTTTAAAGGTAATTCTTAGGTCTCTAGGGCTAAGATGAAAAATAGTCAAAATCATGGATCCGGTCCGTATGCCATATTGCTGTTTGCAACCAGCCACGCTTCCGGGGTAGTGAGCAATACTACTAATAATGAAGCCAAATACTACTGCTTAATGTTGGAATGAGATCTGGCTTTCCAACAGTATTGAATCTATATATATTTATAATTCTCTTCATGGACAACCATAGAGAACACCACGCAGCTTAGCCACCACCCTCATTCCCACCTGTCAGGTGAGCTGTGGTTCACCCAGAATGTTTTAGAGAGTAGAGCCGGGTTAGCAACGGCTATTAGGGGCAGATTATTTAGTATTGAACTATTTGAAACGAAGAGGAGGTAACAATTTTTGATTGATCTTTTCTTTGTCTGTAAACGCCTACTTTCCCTTGGCGGGAGGGAGTAGTGTTGAATTCACAATTTATCTATTGTTGAAAAGCAGAAAATAAAACAACCAGACGGCGGTGTGTACGTCGCGGGTCAGCTTGTAGAATATATTCGGTAGAAGTACAGCATTATAATTAAAAATATCAGAGAAAATCCTAATTAGGTCATTTTGGGTAAACATTATTTTTGTCTTAACAACAATGCATTATATTTAACAGTTGAACATCAATTTATGTTTAAGTTATATCATTTGTAAAATACATGCCTAGAGGTTTTTTATTTTAATTTTGAATCAACTGAAAATATAATAGATGTCTAAAATTTCAGGGTGGAAAGAGACTAATATTTTGTAGTATATTACAAAATTGCCATTGAAATTAGTAAGCTGGAAAAGGATGCTGAGACTATCCAGCTTCCTGTTTAGTTATGGAAACAAATTAATTACCATGCATGTTGTAAGCGGGCGTGACGGGCTATCGTGGGTACAGGGCATCTTGGGTAATTTATGTTCAACCAATAAACAATTAATTTGCTCACGTTTTTGTTATAGCAGATAGGTTTTAACAATAGATTTTTTATATTTAATAACAATAGATTTTTTATATTTAATATATTAAAGCTTTCTTAAAATGCTTGTTCAACAGCTTCTTTGCAGATTGGGAACATTCTACCTGTTGGAATGATGCCTGAAGGTACCATTGTTTGCTGTTTGGAAGAAAAATCAGGTGATCGTGGTAAACTTGCTCGTACATCTGGCAACTATGCTACAGTTATCTCCCACAACCCTGAGACAAAAAAGACTAGAGTAAAGCTGCCTTCTGGATCCAAGAAGGTTGTGTTTTCAGCCAACAGAGCCATGATAGGTTTGTATTCTCTAGCTTTTTAATAAGTTAGATTTCTATAGTTGAAAATTATATATTGCAGGTTTTTGCCTATATGTTTTTTAATGCTGATCTAACCACAGGCTAGTCAACTGACTCTTACCATTTTACTGTCGGTGTTACTTCTGTGGTACATTATCTTTGGCCAATGTTTCAAGAGTAAGGTGTCGTTTTGATGCTTAGCTCTTATTTACACGGTCTGAAGTTGCCCTTGAGAGTAGCCCTGAAGATACTTTTTTGGGCTTAGTATTTTGGGCGAACATTTGTTTACTGCATCATACTGGTAGATAACTTTTCGATGCAGAATCTGAATTTTGGACTTACATTAAAAATAAACATCAGATAATAGAAGCATAATCAGTCAACAATTTAAACTGTCCAGCCACTAATTATATACAAATATTATTTGCATGCTTATTAGCTTATTCTGCCATCACCAGACTTTAAAATCTTAATGGATTAGGCTTGTGAATTGTAATTTGTCTTTTGAACTAGGTATTGTGGCTGGTGGTGGTAGAATTGACAAGCCAATCCTGAAGGCTGGTCGAGCCTATCACAAGTACAAGGCTAAGAGAAACTGCTGGCCTAAAGTCAGGGGTGTTGCTATGAATGTAAGTGTTCAATATATTTTTTTTCTCCATTTTTTCTTTACAAGTAGCCTATATTAGGCTACTTAACAAGAGCAGACCTAAATTAATACATTAGATTATTATTCTTTAGAGTAATTAACCTTCACTATTATGCAACACCATTTTAATAATAGTTTAATTGAAAACATAAGCAATCAGATCATGACCAGATTAAATGAGCAGTGGAGCCAGTTTTCCAGTTTCGAGAATCATATTTTTTTCCAGATCTAGATTCTAGAATGTTTAGATCTAGAAAAGTCTAGATCTAGAAAAGTCTAGATCTAATCTAGATCGATGTACAAATTATTTAAATTTACATACAAAGTACTGTTGAAAAGCGACTTTGTATGAATTATTCAAGTTAAGCTTTCTAACCATACCATTTTTATTAGTATATGCTTATTTTTATGGGAGAATTTTGTGATGGAATCTAGTGAAAAGGTAAAGAAAATGAGCAGAAACCTATTTTCTGCAGTTTAAAGTACCTATTTGGTGCCAATGATGAAGCTATTGAATTCTGATTCTCATTGAAGAAACTGCATGGCTTAGCTGATGGCACTTTAATTTTGTTATGGCAACTTAACCTTTTTAACCCCTGATGTTTTTGCAGACGGCCAATTTTTTGTCTTTTGACACTTTTTAATGGGTTTTTATTACAGAAAATTTTTTCCCGTTATAAGAAATTGATTAGATATTTGAAAATTAAATAAAAAGCAATATGCACAAAACTTCTCTGAGTTAGTTATGCATTAAGTTAAATAGCTTAATAGTTTATTAATAAAAATAAAACAGTAACCCCACAAAAACATGCTTATATTATTTCTTTAAAAAAAAAACTGCTAAAATTTCAACACTGTCACTGGATCTTTTCTTTTTCAATAGTTATATTATAAAGTCAAATTCAACAGCGGAGGCATTTTAATTATAATATAATTTCACTTATTATATATACAAATTAAATTGTATCACCCTTTTTTTTAAAAAATTTAATTGTGCATTCCTTTATTTTCGTAAATTAAATACAAAGAACTTTTGATACAGGCGTGATAATTTTTGGTAAATGTTTTTTTTAAGCGAGTAGAAATTACCGATAAGTGTACACTAGAATTCAATGGTTTACCTACACAATTCATGGTAATACATGAATGACCACAAAATCCTGCTTTGAACTTGTGACAGTGCTCTGTGACTTTACGGAAATCTAGATTTTAGCTGGCACTTTTGCGCAGGTCATCATGTTGCGTATGCGTTAGTTTCAATTTCTGCTATCCTATACAGGTGTTAATTAAATTGTTAGTTTTGTGGTAAATTGGATGCCTGTTCTGAATATATAATTTTGCTGGCTGTAACAATTTTTTCTTGTTAAAAAGCATTTTAAAATCTGTTGTTTTTAGCATGAAATATTTTACAGCGTGCAAGGTCATATCGTCTTAAAGGGCGCCCATTCTATTTTCTGTATTAGTTTTTAGTGAATGCTTATGTACTATGGTATCGAATCTCAGAGCGTTGACACAACCTGACCAATTTTTTATTTTGGCTCATTTAGACCTAATTTTACTTTTGTTTTTAGCAATGTATGTTCATTGTTGATGAAAATTTTATATATTGTGAATTTATTTAAAGACCCATTCTACAATTAATATATATTTTATACAGTTGTGCGCCTTTTCTTGGGGTCTGGGGTGGGAGAAATGCAACTGGGCATTTGAGTCTAAACTTTTATTGTGAATACTATACATTTTGTACAAGCTCAATTTTCCTTTCAGCCTGTAGAGCACCCTCATGGTGGTGGTAACCATCAGCACATTGGTAAAGCATCAACTGTTAGACGTGATGCCTCAGCTGGTAAAAAGGTATGTTTGCTTTCAATTGGAATGCATAAGTTCGCCCTTGTGTTGTGATGAGCTAATTTCTTCACTTTGACCTGAAACTCAAAAGTTATTGATGTTGCACAGTTCTGAACTACAATGATTAGTTACAGTAGATCATAGCGGCAGTGTTTTTTTTATTTTAATGTACTATTGTTGTCTTCATAGGTTGGTCTTATTGCTGCACGTCGTACTGGCAAGTTGAGAGGTACCAAGCAAATAGCCAAAGACAAGGAGTAATGTCATGTTTGGATTAATAAAATTTTGCGCTTCATTATTTGGCGTTTGAGTGCATTGTATATGGTAGTGTGTTATGGAACATGTCTGCGCAAGGATGAAAAACTAGTTGCTTGACCTTTTTATTGCACAACTGAGATTTTAAAAACTCCATTTATACTTTGACAAAGCCTTCTGCCTTGACTTGTGAGATTTACAGAAGAAAAAATTGAGTACCATCATGTAAATCAAGAAAGACATCGTAACATCTTAAGTTAAAAATTTTATGTATCTTGCTTATTAGATCAGATTTGATATGTTGAACGCTGTTTCGCTTTTCATGTCATATCACCAAAAAAAAAACATCAGAGAGCAAACTCAATTTTTTTTCCAACCTCAAAAATTACGTGCATTCATTCAGATTGGAAGTGGAAGTAAAAAAATAATTTTATATTTGAAACAGCACCAAAAAGTCTGATTAAAGTTTAAAGATCATGCTTCTTTGGATTTAATGGTTTTTAGTCATGCAACTCTTGTGTAAATAAAACATGTACTAAACAAGTTAATAAAATCTAGTGACAATTTAAGCTCAATTTCCTTATCTAAAAATAGTGATCAAGTTTGTTTTTAAAAAATGTGCAAAAAATGATTAGGCCTAGCGAAACAAAACCTTGTAGTTGTAACTCCCTATCACTCATATAAATTATAAGTAAATTAATAGGGTACAAAACTAATGTTAGACTTAATAAAACAAGTTAATTTTGCGCTAAAAAAAGGCAACTATATTAACCTATATCAACGGAAATAATTTTATTTTAACGAGTAGGCCTACACGATGCTCAGTTTAAACAAGTCGTAAATATCCTAGGCCTACACGATGCTCAGTTTACAAAGGTAGTAAATATATTTTTTTGTGACCGAACGAAAGGATATTTTTGAAAACTTTCTTAGGCAATATTGTTCTAAATTATGGCAGGAATCGATTGGTAAATGTTTCAAGTCGCTAAGTGGTCTGGTTGCCGCGATATGGGCCAAAAACTGCATTTTTTCGAGGTTTTTTGGCTTTTCCGGGAAATCCAGGAAGGAATTCCGGGAATTTTTTTGGCCCACAATTATCCTCGGAACTTGCTTAACATATTTGCTTTTGGAACTAGTCCTCGATATTGCTTCGCTGAGGAGGACCTTAGGGGGGCGCCAAAGTGGGTTGGAAAAAAATTGCGGGGAAGGGAGGTGGAAATCGAAAGTTTGGGGGGGGGGGGGTGTGCAAATCGCAAGTCTGAGGGGGTACAAATGAAAAGTTTGAGCGGGGGGAATTTCAAATCAAAAGTGGTGCCAATCCAAAGTCTGAGGGGTGGGGGGTGCAAAGCAAAAGTTTAAGGTGGCGGAGTGGAAATTGAAATTTTGAGGGGAGGGGTGCACATCGTAAGTTTGAGGGGGGGGGGGGTCAAATCGAAAGTTTGTCCCCGGGCGCCGGAGAGGGTTGCTACGCCATCTGTTTTATAGTCATTCACTGTGTCAAACGCGTCCGTCGGCGCTCGGAAAGAACGCGATTTGGCGCTGCGGGCTAGACTGTGAGCAATATGCCTTTATTATTGCATTTAAATTGTGTTTATGTTATGAGTGTTGTGTTTTTTTTGCGTTTGTGTTTTTTTTTTTGCGTTCGTTTTTTTTGTGTTTAGTTTTGTCCTGTTCCCAAGTTGGTACATTTAAAAAAGATTTACCATGGCGGAGCACGGGATGCAGCTAGTATATATATATATATATATATATATATATATATATATATATATATATATATATATATATATATATATATATATATAGTTTAGATGACGACGCGGGTTCGGGGAGGAGAGATGCCTGGGCAAACGTTCGTAAGAGTGAGAGCGTTTTTGTGAATATCCATGTTCACACCACAGTGTTACCGACACCCGCGCGATGCGCGCTGCGCAGAAGGAATATTCACCCAATGCGGGAACCCGCACCCGCGCGGTTAACTCTGAGGTAATACCCTTATCCCCACCGTGGCGAAGCGCGCAGCGCCATTAACTCTGAGGATACCGACACCCGCGCGCAGCGCATTGCGTTAAAAAATATCCGCCCCAATATCCGCAGCGCGGTAAACTCTGAGGTAATATCCATATCCACACCGTTGCGAAGCACGGGTATAAGCTAGTATATATATATATATATATATATATATATATATATATATATATATATATATATATATATATAATAGGCCTATTTATTATTATAATGCTAGCGCCAGGGCAGCAACCCCAGGCTCTCCTTTAAGCTACGCCACGCCACTGAGAAGTGGGCGACATTTCGCTCGCATGTTTCGAACTATATCTAGATTCTATAACAGATTGTGAAAATACGGTTATAAATTATAGATCTAGATCTAGTATATTATTAGGTTCTAAATCTAGGCCATACAATGTATGATAGGCTACATGGTCTCTATTTGTTGGGTTGATGTGTGTTGTGTTGAGATTCCTAGAACAACAAGGTATTTTTTTGTTTTATCTTTTAGAGAGCTTCACTATGACTAGTACAACAGCCTGTCTTCTTGATTTAGAAATCAAGATCTAACCCTAGCCTATTCATTTAAAAGGCTTTTTTGTTCTTGGTTTACGAGATCTATAGATTCTAGATCTGTTTTTTTTTTGTGTGTGCATATGATAAACGTCTAGATCTAGATCTAGATTCTAAATTTTAATAGAATCTGGTTAATTCTTTTTGGTTTTCGAAATGGCAACACAAATGGAGGTTGATCCACCTTGTGCAGGCGCAGCTGTTATGGCTTCTGCGGGGACCACTGGAAGTGTAACAGTTGCACTTCATCCTCTTGTTATTATGAACATTTCAGAACACTGGACTAGAGTCAAGGCACAGGAAGGCAAACCAACTCAAGGTAGTACATTATCACTAAATTTAGTAAATTGGACGTGTCTATACTAAAAAAACTATACACTATATATACTCAGACTCTAGTTAGAGTAGAGTCTAGAGTTAGAGCTAGCTAGTAAGAGTGAGTCTATTCTAATATCTATTCACTCTATTCAATAGAGTCTATTGAATAGAGTCTATTCAGGCCTGACTACCCCTCCTCCACAAGAGATGCCTGATTTACAATTTTCTTAATCATCACTTATGAGGATGATGTTCTTAAAACTATGGTTTTTAAACAGCACATCACACCAGCCCCCATCTACACACTACACAAAGTACATGGGGTGTCCATAAATAGCCATAAATGACATCACACTCCAAGGCTTTTATAGATCAACCCTTGAATCCTTGGCAGTACTAGATCTAGCCCCCATTCCATGGCCCCAACCAACCAGCCGTGTTGTATTGAGTTAATAAAATCAAAACAATATGCCCCTAACACTGCGTTTACACTTACAACATGTATACTATAATACATTTCTAGAACACAAAGCCCACCAAAAGTTATTTTTATCTGGAACAATTTTCTCCACAGAACATGTATACTTAAGCGTTCACACTTACAGAACATGTTATAGAACATTTTATAAAACAAGCATGACCTTTGACCCGGAGCGTCTGCTATATAGGCCGAGATAATTAAAATAAAGAGTAATCAAAGTAAAAAAAAAACCTAGATAGTGGGCACAGAGCTTTATTTTTTTAAAAAGGAAAATGGTGTAGCCACGGTGCTTGCGATTCAACAATGAATTATCTAAAAATTAGAGAACATGCAACATTTTATACATTTATTGGAGTGCCAGCTACTGGAACTAGACAGTTTATATAAATATAATATTGTGTATAATACCAACGCAGTGTGATATGAACATTTAAATAGGTCAGGCCACATACCAGACATGCATAGTGTTGTGTGTAGTGCCTTAACCAAAATTAATCTCCCTTCATGATCATTAACAATATTTAAATATTTAGCTAATGGAGACAACCGAGTTGGCGAGAATCCTTCCATCATATGGATTAAAAACATGCTCATTTAGATTTTGCAATTAAAATGACTGTAAAAATAATAAAAAAATAGAAAACTTAAGCCTAAAAGTAATTCAGAAATTTTATATTTTTAGAATCAATGTTATGAAAGTTGCAAATCCAGATAACTTGAAAATACTTTTTTGAGTTTAAGGCTACTTTCTATTTATTTTCATCAAGCCTAAGTTATAACTCGAAGTTTCACTTTCGTAAGACAAATCTTGATTGGTTGTACAGGAGCTCTGAATTCGATACTCTCAAAATGCCACTTCATACAAAATCAGGCCTGACTGATAGGTATAATGTCCTACTGCAGTTGTTTGGGCGGGCGTTATGTACTGAGAGTAATTGATTAGGGGAGATAATGACGATGCCTGGGGTTAATTAACGGGTTGTTAAAGTAAATTTTCCAACACGTTCTTAATCCCCCATCCCTTTCAGCTAGTCACACATCCTAACACTTATTCCAGCACAAACTTCAATCAACCCAGAGCTAATATGCACATTTACTTGAGTAACTAACATATATTGTGAACACACCAACTAGTATAATAGCCACAAATAATCTATATATATTATTCTCTTCTTGGAGACCCTAGAAAACACCAAGCTGTAAGCTAGCCTCCTAGCAGCCCCCCTCTCTTCCTCTCTAGGCATATCGCTACCACACCCACCCCCGCATGGTCTGGTGAGCTGTGGTTCACACTAAATGTTTACAATCGTAGAGCCGGGTTCAGTGACGGCTAAAAAAAGTAGTGAGCTTTGTAGTGTAAGATTGGGAAAAAAATTATTACTTTTTAATTAATTGGGTCTTAAAAATTAAATTTTAAACACATTTTTTTCACATTAAAGTTATTATTTTCTTATTACAAAAACGGACAAAGTATCTAAAAGTGCAAAAAACCCATTATGATGAAAAAAAAAATCAGGATTTTGATTTCCTTAAATAATGCAAAGACTAATGTAATCTGTTTCTTATTTCCAAAGTGCTGGGTGCCCTGATTGGTCAACAAAAAGGAAGAAAAATTGAAGTGATGAATTCTATAGAACTTGTGTTTGATGTTGTTTGTGATGATGTCATCATCGACATGGAGTATTATAATTTAAAAGAGGGACATTGTAAGGCCCATTTCAGTTCTCTATTGATACAACCTTGAACTTGACCAGATAACACTGCCATCTAACATCTTATTTGACTTAAATGGTACATTTCTTGACAGACTCATCCCAGTATATTTGTATTAGACGTGATGGACAAACAGACAAACAACAGATTTATTATAAATTTATTTTTAGATAAACAAGTGTTTAGTGAGATAATTATTTCAAGCAAGTAAGTGTTTAGTGAGATAAATATTTTCAGATAAACAAGTGTTTAGTGAGATAAATATTTTCAGATAAACAAGTGTTTAGTGAGATAAATATTTTCAGATAAACAAGTGTTTAGTGAGATAAATATTTTCAGATAAACAAGTGTTTAGTGAGATATTTTCAGATAAACAAGTGTTTAGTGAGATAAATATTTTCAGATAAACAAGTGTTTAGTGAGATGGACTTTTTGGGCTGGTACTCCACTGGTGATGGTCCCACAGAGTCAGACATCAAAATACATAAGCAGGTGAGGTGGGGGAGGGGGGTATTATTGACATAGGCAGGTGGGGGTGTCTCCTACATAGGCAGATGAGATGGGTGTTATGGTATCCCACATTAAGAGGTTTAGTGGGGGGGAGGGGGGGGGGGGGAAGTGGCGATTAATTAACTAATCAAGTGATTTTTGGTCACTACTAATTTAAATATAATTTTCAGTTTTTTACCATCAATGAAAGCCCAGTTTTTCTGCAGTTAAATCCTCAAGCAAGGACTTCAGACGTAAGTGTAAACTAGTTTTTGTTTATTGAGTAGCTCCAGATTTTTAGTGCAAATTTTGCTTATGATCAAAGTCATCCATTAATGGATAGCCAGAGCCAAACTTTTGTTCACTTCTGTGAGTGATGCAGGTGGAGGGGAGGGGGAGGGGGGGATCAGGTCCATGTGGATGTAACAATATACAGATGTAAGATTTCTGCTTTATAGAGAAATTAGCTTTTTCTGTTTCCAGGAAAAACCCTGGTATTTTCACAACAAAATTTGGTAAACTTCTCAGCTGATGCACATTTTCAATTGTGCCTTGATAAAAATAGAAAGAAATAGGCAAATGAATTAGCAGGACTAATTTATTGTGCCGAGACATGCACAGCTAGCATTAAACCAATCTTATTTCACTTGATGGCCACTCACTGATGGCTATGAGTACTGTAGCTAATCCAGTTGACTATTAGAGTATTGTCTCATTAATACTTTTTCTATGGGCGATATTTAAATACCTCATATTAAAGTTGTTACTCAAGTACCTGTAGTATGCATTGCTGCAATCTCAGAAGAAATTAATGGACACTCATTAAGATAACATTTAGACACTCATGATAACATTCAATTGTTACTGATGATGTATTTTTAGGCGTGACTGTGAGCTAATTTTGTGTGGAGTGCTCTCAGGACACCACACCAGAGTGGCCAAACTTTTTATAAGGGTTACATCAGCAGGTTACCAATCCTGTATTTTCAGATGTGTGACCTAGTTTTCTTGAACTTTATTGTCCACACTACCTCCCAGATGACTGATGGTGTCCTGTATGAAAATCTTGAGTGTATGTTGTTCACCCTCTGTAATACTGAAGAAGAAAACTCGTCTTTGACTGTTTAGGTGTCAGAGGCATTTTGGGGCACTATCTTCAACCACTGTTGCTCTATTACAGGGGCGCTGGGTGTGGACAGTGGGTCAATATATTCATTAAATTTTGTAGCCCACTGTATCCCTATTGTAGGGTGCTCTTTAAAATGAATGTAGGCACCATATTGCTCATTGGGGAGCCCTGGGTATTCCAGATCACTCTACTGCTCTGGCTCATGTACCTGGTGTGGTTTTACAGTTGAAAAAATGAGTAGCACTGAACCCTGTGCAGGATAATCAATCATCAGCTTTAAGATAGCCGTTGGGTATCTCTGGGCATCCAATAAATTTTTTAAATTCAAAAACTTATGCAGGTTTTTTTCGCATTAACTCCCTTGACAGTCTTATGAAAGATGTATCAATGCATAGAGGCACATACACAGACACCCATAGATACAGATACTTTCCTTTTTACAAGCTTATACTAAACTTGCATTCTCTGTCTGTCACGCTTTTTCTTTATGAATGGAAATTTGGACCACTTCTAACCAACCAATTTCTCTGAAACTTGACCCGATGACATTGCCGCCATCTAACATCAAATTTGACTTAACTGGATGCTTAATTAATTTTTAAAGAATGAATTAAAATTTCCTGTATAAAGTACTATTACAGCTCTATTATATGCACATTTTTGTGTTCATTTAATGCCAAATTGTTTAAAAATATTAGACATTTAAAGTGCTGAAAAAAATGCATAAAAACATTTTAATGACAAGCTTGTATGTAATTATAGTAATAATGCACTAAAAAAGAGAAAATAAATGATTTTCTGTAAATTTATTATTAAACTATTTTAATTACTATAAAGAAAAGCGTGAATTGCTTCTTAAATAGTAAAGATATTCATACATAATAAAGCAACCCACACTTTTCTTTGTAAAAGTAAAAAATTCTCTTTAGACCTAGCAGTCCATTGGGTAGATGAAGTAGCGTTCATGTTTTTTGACCTTAGCATATGAAGGGAAAATGTGGTTAGCACTTTGCCCAGCCGTCTTTACTTTCCCTAAATGAGTTACCCATCGGATTCAAACTCAAGACTTTCAGGTTACCAGACTGCACCTTCCGCTTAAGCAATTATTTAAATAGTAGCTCATTATTGTCTTATATTCAAAGAAAACCATTTATTTTCTCTATTTTTGTGCATTATTACATAAAAGCTTGTTTTAAAATTATTTTTATGTATTTTAAAAAACATAATTAGATTTGGAGCCGTGCTTTTATGTTAAAAACAAAAACATTGTCTTAGGTTTTTGACAGTCAATATCATTTTGATGCTGGTAACATTATTATAATGTGTAAAAATTAACATCTGATTTTTAAGTTGAAATGACATAAACAATCATTTAAAAAAAATTGCTAATCAAAACATGTAACTTTTCTAAACACATTGTAGTTCCTTCTCAAATAAATATTTAATAATGGACATTTAATAATATTTTTATCTGGACAGTATTAAGTGATGAGACATTGATATTTGTTTTTATTTCAGTTGCCAATATCTATGTATGAATCTGTTATAGATCTTGTGAGAGGGGAGGTAAGTCTCTTTACTAATTATTCTAATCTAAATTTTTCTACTTCTCATTGGTGTGGAATTATGGTTTTTTTTTCACTGAATCATCTAACTAGGCCACTGTTTTATTTGTTGACATCCCATACACTCTTGCTACTGAAGAGGCGGAGAGGATTGGAGTGGACCATGTCGCTAGGATGTCAACAGCTGATACTGGAGATTCTTCCACAGGTTCAAGATGTGGTCTAGTTGTGTGGTGTGGTCTAGTTGTGTGGTGTGGTCTAGTTGTGTGGTGTGGTCTAGTTGTGTGGTGTGGTCTAGTTGTGTGGTGTGGTCTAGTTGTTTGATGTGGTCTAGTTGTGCGGTGTGGTCTAGTTGTGCGGTGTGGTCTAGTTGTGTGGTGTGGTCTAGTTGTGTGGTGTGGTCTAGTTGTGTGGTGTGGTCTAGTTGTGTGGTGTGGTCTAGTAGTGTGGTGTGCTCTAGTTGTGTGGTGTGGTCTAGTTGTGTGGTGTGGTCTAGTTGTGTGGTGTGGTCTAGTTGTGTGGTGTGGTCTAGTTGTGTGGTGTGCTCTAGTTGTGTGGTGTGGTCTAGTTGTGTGGTGTGGTCTAGTTGTGTGGTGTGGTCTAGTTGTGTATCCTAGTCTGTAGAAATGTGTCACTCATCTTTAATCTTTGGATTTTCTTTTCAGCTGAACATTTAGTTGCCCAACACAGTTCCATTAAAATGTTGCACAACCGAATCAAGATTATTCTAGCTTACATCCAGGCAGCTCAGAAAGGTAACTTGCTCTAGCTTACATCCAGGTGGCCCAGAAAGATAACTTGCTTTAGCTTACATCCAGGTGGCCCAGACAGATAACTTGCTCTAGCTTACATCCAGGTGGCCCAGAAAGATAACTTGTTCTAGCTTACATCCAGGTGGCCCAGAAAGATAACTTGTTCTAGCTTACATCCAGGTGGCCCAGAAAGATAACTTGCTTTAGCTTACATCCAGGTGGCCCAGAAAGATAACTTGCTTTAGCTTACATCCAGGTGGCCCAGAAAGATAACTTGCTTTAGCTTACATCCAGGTGGCCCAGAAAGATAACTTGCTCTAGCTTACATCCAGGTGGCCCAGAAAGATAACTTGCTCTAGCTTACATCCAGGTGGCCCAGAAAGATAACTTGTTCTAGCTTACATCCAGGTGGCCCAGACAGATAACTTGCTCTAGCTTACATCCAGGTGGCCCAGAAAGATAACTTGCTCTAGCTTACATCCAGGTGGCCCAGAAAGATAACTTGTTCTAGCTTACATCCAGGTGGCCCAGAAAGATAACTTGCTTTAGCTTACATCCAGGTGGCCCAGAAAGATAACTTGCTTTAGCTTACATCCAGGTGGCCCAGAAAGATAACTTGCTTTAGCTTACATCCAGGTGGCCCAGAAAGATAACTTGCTCTAGCTTACATCCAGGTGGCCCAGAAAGATAACTTGTTCTAGCTTACATCCAGGTGGCCCAGAAAGATAACTTGCTTTAGCTTTCATCCTGGTGGCCCAGAAAGATAACTTGCTTTAGCTTACATCCAGGTGGCCCAGAAAGATAACTTGCTCTAGACCCATAAAAAGTGTGATTTGAATTTCTTTCAGGCGAGGTGACAAAAAACTTGGATCTCCTGCGGGAAGCTTACAGTTTGTCTTACAGGTTGCCTGTACTCAATTCAAAAAGATTTCAAGAAGACTATTATACCGTAAGTCAAGCCAGTTGCCACTTGTCAGTGCTCAGTGGGGGGGGGGGGGGGGGGGGGGGGAAGGAGAGGAGAATAATAATAGGGGAACTGGAAAGTAGTTGATTACAGTGTAAATGTAATTTTTCTTGCAGCAATGTAATGATGTTTGTTTGATGGCCTACCTGGGGGCTATGACCAAAGGGAGTAACACAATGCATCAGGTGAACATTTTAGTATCAAAATCTGAAGCTGGCCAGCAGAGCTTTAGTTGGTAGTATTGTTAGAGCAGAAGAAAACAAAACGAGCTTGGTGTACTTGTGATAAATGCTTGATCTTTCATTTCAGTTTTTGAACAAGTTTAATGTGCTCTATGATAAGGGCATGGGACGAAGAATGCGAGGACTCTTCTTTTAGAAAACTACTTGTAATTTTTGTTTATCAAGATAAAGTGTGAACGCTGCCCGAATTTACTCTAGTTTGTATTGGGCTAGTTGATTCATATTGTTTGTATTTTCATATAATGGTTGCAACAAAATCACAGCGATTAAATTTCCATTTGAAATAAATTGTTTTCTGTGTGAGAATCTGTTACTGTATTCAAAGTGTAGCCAGCTCCCTGAACCTTTTACACACCTACACTACCCCCTTGACCTCACCCATAAAACCCACACACATTTTCCAACACTACTGCCTCTTAAACATTTCCCTAACACCCAAAACTTTTCTTACTATAATTGTCTGCCAGGGAAGTAGCAGAGAAGAAATACCTTATTTATTGTTGTCCAGAACAGAAGAGTTATCGGAAATGTATAACATGATAAAAATATTTTTTGTGTTTGGTTGCAACATTTGAATGGGTTTTATTAAGCCATTTGTTTAAGTTTGACATTGCCTGTAAATTGTCAGACTTTGGGGCTAATAATTAAAAAGGTTTTTGTGTTGTTGAAGAGCACATTTATTGTTAGCATGTTTCAGCTCAGATTTCTGCTACAAAGGTAATTACCATTGAAAGAAGTCTGTCAAAATTGTTCTAAAAGACAGTCATTTAAAATTAGCTTCAACTTTAAACAAAAATTCCATTATACGTTATTAAATTGGAATATTTTGTTTAAAATATTCGTTAGATAACAGGTCTGTTGCACTACAAGACCCATCACTCCCAACCCTCAACCAGCTATTTTATGTAAATATCTACCTATTGCACCAAGTGACTTTAAGCTTCTTCCATTCCAATACACCCGTCCCTCCTCAAACATGTCTTGCCTAAATTTCAGCTGATCACCTCCTAGTGCAATCTTTGATATTTTTAAACTATTTACCATTTAATACAATGTTTAAATGAAATGAACATATAAATCATTTTATGAATGAACAAATATGCTCTGGTCAAATGGTAGAGCTTACCTCTGCCAACTCATAAACCTTGAGTTGGGATACCAAGATTGAGTCTATTGCATGTCTCTGATTGATACATAAATCACATTAGGGAAACAAAGGTGGCTAGTCATAGTGCTGGCACACTATTTATTTGTGTGCCTAGGTCATTGAAACTGTGAACTCTACTTCATCTGCCCCATGTCTTGGGCACAAAGAGGAAAAAGATGATAGTCATCACTACCAGTAAATGTTCAAAACTGAAAAAAAATGAAACAAAACAATTATTGTTGTGAAAAATTTCATTTCTATATAAATAATAGTGTAAACTGTTGTAAATCAATTCCTGTTAGCTAATCCAACAGCTGATAGTTTTCATCCATGTCATGAATTAAAGAATTCACCAGATATTCCACAGTCGGGGCACAGCCAAGCATATCTAGGACAAGAAAATACAGCAGTCAAATACAATGGTAGAAAACAACACACAGTATTTTAATAGGTACATGACAACATAAAAATACAATGTTATTCCAATACCATCAAGTAATAAAATACAAATAATCCTAATATATAAAAGCCCAATTGCGCACTTCTGTCTTTCTCCCTCTCTCTCTGTCCACAACATTTTTGAGGTTATGTGATCAGTATGTTCAACGATATATGGAGAACTTAAAGATACAAACTTTTGTTGAAAATAATATGTTGGATGTTTTAAATGTATTAACTAAATTTTATTTAAAGAAGGAAAATTAAAAAAAAAAAGGCATATCCGAATGTAGAAACACATTTTTAATTATGCAACCAGAAAAGTGTTTATGGTTGTGACAAGAACACAAAAAACAAGGTCGTCACATGCCACATGTGCTACAGTAAGTACACAACACTAATGGCTTCATCTTCCAATTGTCGAATATGAAGACATGAACTATTTCAGTCAAATTTGATTTAGATCTAGATTTTATAAATCTACTTGTCAAGACCAAGTGCTATGAAATGTATACAATTTTTTTTGGTCAAACTAATAAAATTACTTTAAAAAACAACATGATGAACAGCCAGGTTTTTATCATAATCATTTCATTCTCTTAATCAGTGTGTGCATTTTATACGGCGTTGTGTTGACTTAATTTAATGATTTGGTTTTCATTTTTCAAATAGGTATTGTTATGTTATGTGTCGGATTTTTAGCTATTTAGTTATTTCTTTGCTTCGTCATGAATATCGATCAACATGTAGTAAAGCACATTGTGTTTTGACCAATAACTGTTTTTTAAAATATTTTTCTAAAACATGTATAACATTATAATATACAGGCCTATAATTCACGTGTAACGGGTATCGAAGGCTAGTATATAAAGAAATACCTTGAACAATCTGCCTTGGGTGTTTTTCTCCACCATGTGATAACATTTCTTTCCTGTACATCAAACCCATTGACCTGAGAATTAATGTAATGGAAGATTTCAACATTAGCGTAATGGAAGGGAGGATTTCAACATTAGCGTAATGGAAGGGAGGATTTCAACATTATGTTGTGGACATTAAACATGCAGATATGACACTTGTCACCTGTTAAAAGGATCAGCTTTGAAACATGTGTGCCAGACCTGGGCAGCCACTGCTCTAGATACCAGGTAGGCGTAATACCTGGCACCATAGCCAACCAAATGTCCAAATCTCAGCTGCCAGGCCTGGGGAGAAGCAAAAGTTAACAGGTAGACCTAGGGCAAATGGGTGAGAATAATATTGTGGATTTGATCCTGGTATCGTTGTAGTTATCAAGAAAAATAAAGACTCACTGTATCAGGCACATAATCTATGTTATAGTACTTTGATTGCAACTGTGCAAGTATTGCAGTGGTTGAGCCTTGTAATGGATGGCAACCATGATAGATCTGGTCTAGGATGGAGAAGAAAACCTGTTGCTGCATATCCTGCACAAATACAAACAGATACATCTGGAACATGGGGCACACAACTAGTGGAACATCTGGGGCACACAACTAGTGGAACATCTGGGGCACACAACTAGTGGAACATCTGGGGCACACAACTAGTGGAACATCTGGGGCACACAACTAGTGGAACATCTGGGGCACACAACTAGTGGAACATCTGGGGCACACAACTAGTGGAACATGGGGCACACAACTAGTGGAACATCTGGGGCACACAACTAGTGGAACATCTGGGGCACACAATTAGTGGAACATCTGGGGCACACAACTAGTGGAACATCTGGGGCACACAACTAGTGGAACATCTGGGGCACACAACTAGTGGAACATCTGGGGCACACAACTAGTGGAACATCTGGGGCACACAACTAGTGGAACATCTGGGGCACACAAATAGTACACAATTTTACAAGTGGTATCTTACTTACAGAAGCTGCAAACATTTTTTTAGAATCACACAAGTTGACTATGTCATTTGTTTTCATGGGTTCACCAGTTTTGTAATGACGAGCGAATGTGGTAAGTACCTGAAATAAATTGGGTAATGTTACAAGGACAGAAAAATAAAATGATGGCCTAGGGAAGCAACAGATGACCTTACCCTGGGTTCAGATGCAAAAAACTCCATGAGCACAGATGGGACCTCAGCAAAATCTGTGGGGCACCTGGTGCCTGAAACACGAATTTTGTGCTAGACATGACATCATTGATAACTTAATCTAGACATGACATCATTGATAACTTAATCTAGACATGACATCATTGATAACTTAATCTAGACATGACATCATTGATAAGCTAATCTAGACATGACATCATTGATAAGTTGATCTAGACATGACATCATTGATAACTTGATCTAGACATGACATCATTGATAAGTTGATCTAGACATGACATCATTGATAACTTAATCTAGACATGACATCATTGATAACTTAATCTAGACATGACATCATTGATAAGTTGATCTAGACATGACATCATTGATAACTTAATCTAGACATGACATCATTGATAACTTAATCTAGACATGACATCATTGATAACTTAATTTAGACACGACATCATTGATAAGTTGATCTAGACACATCATTGATAAGTTGATCTAGACATGACATCATTGATAAGTTGATCTAGACATGACATCATTGATAAGTTGATCTAGACATGACATCATTGATAAGTTGATCTAGACATGACATCATTGATAAGTTGATCTAGACATGACATCATTGATAAGCTAATCTAGACATGACATCATTGATAAGTTGATCTAGACATGACATCATTGATAAGTTGATCTAGACGTGACATCATTGGTGATCCTGACTTAATCCAAGTATGACATCATTGAATGAACCCATGCTGATTGAACTTTGTATAACCCTAGCCACAACTTACCTGTAACATGTTGATACCTTGTTCTGCCCAACATTGAATGCATAGCGTGGCCAAATTCATGGAACAGATTGTCCACATTGCCGGGACTCAGCAGTGTGGGAAGGTTGGAGTTTTGTGGGCTGGACAAGGAGAGTTGTAAGACAACAATTGGGTGTTGATAGCTTCCATCTTCCCGTCTGCGCCCTCCCTGGATAGTGTAGTGGCAGTCCTACAGAGAGCAGGCAACTCTTATTTCAAGTTCTTAACAAGTCAATTAAAATATGAGTGAGCTCCCCTTAACATAATTCTATATAATACACAATAAGGGTTGGGGTGGCACTTAGAAATGGTTGGTGAGTTGATGACAAAAACAAACAGAAGAGAAAAGTTATTAGAATCTGCTGTTTCTTGAGGATAAGATCTCAAATGATCAAATCCTGAAGGTTTTTGGGATATACCTACTGGATATCATTCCAAAGTTCATTGAAGCCTATTTATAGAATCTAATACTAAAGAATGAAATTTCATCCAATTAATGACAAACACAAAGAAATAGTTTACCCCATTCAAAAAGGTGTCAAACATAAAGATTTGTTCAAATCTTGATTTTTCCATCACTATATTTCATATAAGGTAAAAAGTTTCAGGCAAACACATCATCTCATTAACTTTTCCAGTTTGTGCTTAAGACACACCGGGAAGATGAAGTAGAGTTTATCTACTTCAGACACCTCAGCATATGAAGGGATAGTGTGGTCAGCACTTTGCCCAGACACATAGTCTTCTTCTTCTTCTTCGTTCTTAATTTTTAGTGTTGGAAGGGATCGAGCCTTATCTTCCAGAGGGTTTGAACTCGAATTTTTTTTTTCGAATTTATCAACCATGAACTTTGCCGACTCGACCATGCTTCCATCACAATTAAGCGTTATGTGTCAACTGGTTATGCGCCATTGAGGCCATTGACTCCGATTTCAGCCTTTGTCCAACCAAGAACAAACTACAAGGCAGCAGTTTTTTAATTTTGGAGTTGTCTCTCCCCAGTAGATGAGTGGCTGTCCCCAGCTAACGAGCTTCATCTGCCCGAGGATTCGAACTCGAGACTTTTCGGTTTAGCAACCATGAGCTTTACAGACTCGACCACGCCGACCCCTAGACACATAGTACCTTCATACTTCTATACCATCAGACTCACTGATTCACTCTGCTCTAATGGGTACCCAACACAGGTTGGGGATCAATATTCATGTTACAGGCCACTAGAATTTCTACAAGATGGTTCAATTTCTATCACAAGACAGGGTTCAATTTCTATCACAAGACAGGGTTCAATTTCTATCACAAAACAACAAGACAGGGTTCAATTTCTATCACAACACAGGGTTCAATTTCTATCACAACACAGGGTTCAATTTCTATCACAACACAGGGTTCAATTTCTATCACAAAACAACAAGACAGGGTTCAATTTCTATCACAAAACAAGACAGATGCAAAGAAAACCAAAGATCAAACCTGGTTAGGCTTGCCATATCGCTCAAAAAAATCACAATAAATGTAGCCTAGAACACCATCAGATTTGTCCACCACAGCCTAAAAGAAAATGTGTTCAACAACTTTATCATTTGCAATGTCTCAATTACAAAATATATCCCATCTAAGTACATATTTCTAAAAACAGTTGAAATTGGTATAGATTGTGACTAGTAAGTACACCAAAACTAATGGAACCCATTGTGGTACCAAATATTCTGTCAGTTGAGATCTGAGAAAACTAAGGTTAATATATAAGATATATATTTTCTATTTGTGTCAATAAAAAGATAGGTATTTACATATTATATACATAAATATATATATATATATATTATATATATATGTGTATATATGTATATATATATATATATATATTATATATATATATGTGTATATATGTATATATGTATATATATATATATATATGTGTATATATGTATATATGTATATATATATATATACATATATACATATATATATACATATATATATATATATATATATATACATATATATACATATATATATATACATATATATATACATACATATATATATATATACATATATATATATATATACATATATATATATATATATATACATATATATATATATATACATATATATATATATATACATATATATATATACATATATATATATATATACATATATATATATATACATATATATATATATACATATATTTATATATACATATATATATATACACATTTACATATATACATATATATATATACATATATGTATATATATATGTATATATATATATATAAGCAATAGTACACAAAACTTGCCACTTTAAGTGATAGTACATAAAACTTGCCACTTTAAGCAATAGTACATAAAACTTGCCACTTATAACACAAAACTTGCCACTTATAACACAAAACTTGCCACTTATAACACAAAACTTGCCAGTTTATAAATGTCTTGTGCCCAGGCCTCTCCCTGCTCCATCTCCACATGTTGTAAGGAGACAGCAAAGAGAGACTGAAACAGTTGATTGAGACCCTCCATCACACAGCCAAGTGAAAAGTAAGGGAGG
The DNA here is from genome assembly GCF_028476545.2 of Physella acuta. Classification (NCBI taxonomy): domain Eukaryota; kingdom Metazoa; phylum Mollusca; class Gastropoda; family Physidae; genus Physella; species Physella acuta. Next base: position 299,171 of record NW_026732458.1, on the reverse strand, counting down.
CTATCCATGGCAGACATTGCACTCCTGTGACAACATTCATTCATCTTTCATTAGTGGATTGTTACATCCATTTTAAATCTAATCAGTTTCTTTCAATAGACTAATGCAACACTATTTTTAATACTATAAATTAAGTGATTAGAAAAAAAAACTTGCAGTTCAAAGACAATAAGTTGTAGATCTATTTTTAAAACAGTTAAATTCAACAAGCCTATAAAAAAATGCCCACAGTGGAGACCCACCTTTTTTGTCTTCCAATTGCTGTAAGATAAGGTGGATCCCAAGGCTTGATCTTCTAACCACAAATCAAACAAACATCATTAAAAAAACTTAACAAAGTCACTGATAAATATCAACAGTCAACACATAAAATACATAATTTCTATATAATGTACACATTTATAAACCTATCATAATTTCTATATAATGTACACATTTATAAACCTATCATAATTTCTCTATAATGTACACATTTATAAACCTATCATAATTTCTCTATAATGTACACATTTATAAACCTATCATAATTTATCTATAATGTACACATTTATAAACCTATCATAATTTCTATATAATGTACACATTTATAAACCTATCAACATCTTTTCAACAGGTTCCCATAAACACCAGATAAACGTATACACACCAGGCTATCGTAGAAACCAAGTCAACATAAATAACAGGTAAACTAATTGAGTCACCCCCACATCCAAACAATTAAAACTCCCACCCCCACTCACTGATCCAAACAATTAGAATCCCCCCCCCCCACCCCCACATCCAAACAATTAGAATCCCCCCCCCCCCCACCCCCACATACAAACAAACCTCATTGCTATACTTAAAGCATGATGTAAAAGAAATAGAATAAATATATTTCACCGTAGCAGATTTTTCTTGTTCTTGTTTAAGTGCCAACATCATATCATAATCCAGTTTGGTCCTAAAATTTCAAACAAGAATGCAACACACTTGTAAATAGAACCCTAAAAGATTGATTAAAAGACAGTAAAACACACTTCCATTCTTTCTTACTTTTCTATTTTAAAAGATTGAGAGCACATCATTTAAAATGTTATGTCCACCATTAGCTCAGTGACCATCTTTTCTGACCATCACTAGCTCATTGACCAACTTTTTTGACCATCACTAGCTCAATGACCAACTTTTTTGACCATCACTACCTCAATGACCAACTTTTCTGACCATCACTAGCTCAATGACCAACTTTTTTGACCATCACTAGCTCAATGACCAACTTTTTTGACCATCACTAGCTCAATGACCAACTTTTCTGACCATCACTAGCTCAATGACCAACTTTTTTGACCATCACTAGCTCAATGACCAACTTTTTTGACCATCACTAGCTCAATGACCAACTTTTTTGACCATCACTAGCTCAGAGACCAACTTTTCTGACCATCACTAGCTCAGAGACCAACTTTTTTGACCATCACTAGCTCAATGACCAACTTTTTTGACCATCACTAGCTCAATGACCAACTTTTTTGACCATCACTAGCTCAATGACCAACTTTTCTGACCATCACTAGCTCAATGACCAACTTTTTTGACCATCACTAGCTCAATGACCAACTTTTCTGACCATCACTAGCTCAATGACCAACTTTTTTGACCATCACTAGCTCAATGACCAACTTTTTTGACCATCACTAGCTCAATGACCAACTTTTTTGACCATCACTAGCTCAGAGACCAACTTTTCTGACCATCACTAGCTCAGAGACCAACTTTTTTGACCATCACTAGCTCAATGACCAACTTTTTTGACCATCACTAGCTCAGTGACCAACGTTTTTGACCCTCACACACTAACAAATTAACAACAGCTCTACTTGCCTTGACTGTAGTTTCTGGGCCAGCAACTCAAGAAAGTTGAGAATATTTTCTGTAATAAAACATAATGTCAAGATTAACCAGTTGATATACATTGGGTTGATAAACAGAGAGTAGAGTCCATATACACTGGGTAAATTAACAGAAAGTCCATATACACTGGGTAAATAAACAGAGAGAGTCCATATACACTGGGTAAATAAACAGAGAGTAGAGTCCATATACACTGGGTAAATAAACAGAAAGTCCATATACACTGGGTAAATAAACAGAGAGAGTCCATATACACTGGGTAAATAAACAGAGAGTAGAGTCCATATACACTGGGTAAATAAACAGAGAGTCCATATACACTGGGTAAATAAACAGAAAGTCCATATACACTGGGTAAATAAACAGAGAGTAGAGTCCATATACACTGGGTAAATAAACAGAAAGTCCATATACACTGGGTAAATAAACAGAAAGTCCATATACACTGGGTAAATAAACAGAAAGTCCATATACACTGGGTAAATAAACAGAGAGTAGAGTCCATATACACTGGGTAAATAAACAGAGAGTCCATATACACTGGGTAAATAAACAGAAAGTCCATATACACTGGGTAAATAAACAGAGAGTAGAGTCCATATACACTGGGTAAATAAACAGAGAGTCCATATACACTGGGTAAATAAACAGAAAGTCCATATACACTGGGTAAATAAACAGAAAGTCCATATACACTGGGTAAATAAACAGAAAGTCCATATACACTGGGTAAATAAACAGAGAGTAGAGTCCATATACACTGGGTAAATAAACAGAGAGTCCATATACACTGGGTAAATAAACAGAAAGTCCATATACACTGGGTAAATAAACAGAGAGTAGAGTCCATATACACTGGGTAAATAAACAGAAAGTCCATATACACTGGGTAAATAAACAGAGAGTCCATATACACTGGGTAAATAAACAGAGAGTAGAGTCCATATACACTGGGTAAATAAACAGAGAGTAGAGTCCATATACACTGGGTAAATAAACAGAGAGACAATATACACTTTTTAAAAAAAACAGAGAGTCCATATACACTGGGTAAATAAACAGAAAGTCAAGACACACCTGGGGATTCAATCATTGTCCCTCTATTGGCCCTCTGAGAATAAGTTTCAAATCCAACAAGATTTGCCAACCTGTGCCTAGCCGTCAGAAGAGATTGTAAGAGACTTTCTTGATGGGAATCTTCATGAAGGAATATTCTATATGCAGCTTCTCGTACCTAATCAATCAAAATTAGTCTAAACTTAATGATCAATTAAAGTTTGTCTAAACTTAATGATCAATTAAAGTTTGTCTAAGTTAATGATCAATTAAAGTTTGTTTAAACTTAATGATCAGTTAAATTTGTCTAAACTTAATGATCAGTTAAAGTTTGTCTAAACTGAATGATCAATTAAAGTTTGTCTAAACTTAATGATCAATTACATTTTGTCTAAACTTAATGATCAATTAAAGTAAATTTAAACTTAATGATCAATTAAAGTTAGTCTTAACTTAATGATCAATTAAAGTTTGTCTAAACTTAAATATCAATTAATGTTAGTAAAAACCTGCTCGTTACTATGATACATAAATGAGTCACTAAAACCATATGGCTGACAGGTTACTGACTGATGTAAGATATGTTTTAAGTCAAGGTTTCCACACTTAGATATTGAGTAGCTCTGTAGGGCTGAGTCTTAGAAAGTAGGTTTATAGATAGGTTGTCATGGTGGGTTCATGGATAAGTTGTCATGGTGGGTTCATGGATAAGTTGTCATGGGTTCATGGATAAGTAGTCATGAGTTCATGGATAAGTTGCCATGGTGGGCTCATGGATAAGTTGTCATGGTGGGTTCATGGATAAGTTGTCATGGTGAATTCATGGATAAGTTGTCATGGGTTCATGGATAAGTTGTCATGGTGGGTTCATGGATAAGTTGTCATGGTGGGTTCATGGATAAGTTGTCATGGTGAATTCATGGATAAGTTGTCATGGTGGGTTCATGGATAAGTTGTCATGGTGGGTTCATGGATAAGTTGTCATGGGTTCATGGATAAGTTGTTATGGTGGGTTCATGGATGTTGTCATGGTGGGTTCATGGATAAGTTGTCATAGTGGGTTCATGGATAAGTTGTTATGGTGGGTTCATGGATAAGTTGTCATGGTAGGTTCATGGATAAGTTGTCATGGTGGGTTCATGGATAAGTTGTCATGGTGGGTTCATGGATAAGTTGTCATGGTGGGTTCATGGATAAGTTGTCATGGTGGGTTCATGGATAAGTTGTCATGGGTTCATGGATAAGTTGTCATGGTGGGTTCATGGATAAGTTGTCATGGTGGGTTCATGGATAAGTTATAAGGTGGGTTCATGAATAAGTTGTAGGAAGTAGTTTTATGGATAAGATGCAGGAAGTAGATTTAGAGCAGGTTTACAGATAAGTTGATGGAAGTTTATGGATTAAGTGTAGGTAGTATATTTACACACAAGTTTTAGGCAGCAGATTTTTGGATGAGTTGTAGGAAGTAGGTTTTTACGGATAAGTTGTATAAAGTAGGTTTGTGTATAAGTTGTATAAAGTAGGTTTTACAGATAAGTTGTATAAAGTAGGTTTGAGGATAAGTTGTATAAAGTAGGTTTGCAGTTAAGTTGTATAAAGTAGGTTTGTGGATAAGTTGTTTAAAGTAGGTTTGAGGATAAGTTGTATAAAGTAGGTTTGCAGTTAAGTTGTATAAAGTAGGTTTGTGGATAAGTTGTTTAAAGTAGGTTTAAAGGATAAGTAGTATAAAGTAGGTTTGCGGATAAGTTGTATAAAGTAGGTTTTAGGGATAAGTTGTAGGTAGGTTTATGGATAATATGTAGGAAGTACACTTATGGATAAGTTGTAGAAGTAGGTTGATGGCTAATTCTGTCCTCTAATAGTTGTTTTTACCAGACTGCTGTAGTGATCAGAGAAGAGACCAGTGACCATTATGTTATCACCATCCAAGCCAAACCTGAAAAAATAAATTGGCTTTCTTCAGGGCTGAACAAAACTATTGGAGAGAGAGAGGGAAGCTCCAATAATGGGCAGATCAATCCTTGTCACACAAGGGCCTTAACAAAGCTGTGTAACACATCAAGTCTTACTGTATAAATTATTTAAAATACATACACACAGATGACTACCCTTCAACTAATTACAATTTTGTGGTTGGCTTCTGATAGATCCACATGCCTAGAAAATATGGCTTGTGGTGGGATGATTCTGTAGTAGAAAAATGATAGATCCACATGCCTAGAAAATATGGCTGGTGGTTGGATGATTCTGTAGTAGAAAAATGATAGATCCACATGCCTAGAAAATATGGCTGGTGGTGGGATGATTCTGTAGTAGAAAAATGATAGATCCACATGCCTAGAAAATATGGCTGGTGGTGGGATGATTCTGTAGTAGAAAAATGATAGATCCACATGCCTAGAAAATATGGCTGGTGGTGGGATGATTCTGTAGTAGAAAAATGATAGATCCACATGCCTAGAAAATATGGCTGGTGGTGGGATGATTCTGTAGTAGAAAAATGATAGATTCACATGCCTAGAAAATATGGCTGGTGGTGGGATGATTCTGTAGTAGAAAAATGATAGATCCACATGCCTAGAAAATATGGCTGGTGGTGGGATGATTCTGTAGTAGAAAAATGATAGATCCACATGCCTAGAAAATATGGCTGGTGGTGGGATGATTCTGTAGTAGAAAAATGATAGATCCACATGCCTAGAAAATACGTGTGAGATCTACCTACTACGTGTGAGATCTACCTACTACTTGTGAGGTCTACCTACTACGTGTGAGATCTACCTACTACGTGTGAGATCTACCTACTACGTGTGAGATTTACCTACTATGTGTGAGATCTACCTACTACGTGTGAGATTTACCTACTACGTGTGAGATTTACCTACTATGTGTGAGATCTACCTACTACGTGTGAGATTTACCTACTACGTGTGAGATCTACCTACTATGTGTGAGATCTACCTACTACGTGTGACATCTACCTACGTGTGAGATCTACCTACTTCGTGTGAGATCTACCTACTACGTGTGAGATCTACCTACGTGTGAGATCTACCTACTACGTGTGAGATCTACCTACTACGTGTGAGGTCTACCTACTACGTGTGAGATCTACCTACTACGTGTGAGATCTACCTACGTGTGAGATCTACCTACTACGTGTGAGATCTACCTACTACGTGTGAGATCTACCTACTACGTGTGAGATCTACCTACTATGTGTGAGATCTACCTACTACGTGTGAGGTCTACCTACTACGTGTGAGATCTACCTACTACGTGTGAGATCTACCTACCTACGTGTGAGATCTACCTACTACGTGTGAGATCTACATACTACGTGTGAGATCTACCTACTACGTGTGAGATCTACCTACTACGTGTGAGATCTACCTACGTACGTGTGAGATCTACCTACTACATGTGAGATCTACCTACTACGTGTGAGATCTACCTACTACGTGTGAGATCTACCTACTACGTGTGAGATCTACCTACTACGTGTGAGATCTACCTACTACGTGTGAGATCTACCTACTACGTGTGAGATCTACCTACTACGTGTTACATCTACCTACTACGTGTGAGATCTACCTACTACGTGTGACATCTACCTACTACGTGTGAGATCTACCTACGTGTGAGATCTACCTACTACGTGTGAGATCTACCTAGTACGTGTGAGATCTACCTACTACGTGTGAGATCTACCTACGTGTGAGGTCTACCTACTACGTGTGATATCTACCTACTACGTGTGAGATCTACCTAGTACGTGTGAGATCTACCTACTACGTGTGAGATCTACCTACTACGTGTTACATCTACATACTACGTGTGAGATCTACCTACTACGTGTGAGGTCTACCTACTACGTGTGAGATCTGCCTACTACGTGTGAGATCTACCTACTATGTGTGAGATCTACCTACCTACGTGTGAGATCTACATACTACGTGTGAGATCTACCTACTACGTGTGAGATCTACATACTACGTGTGACATCTACCTACTACGTGTGAGATCTACCTAGTACGTGTGAGATCTACCTACTACGTGTGAGATCTACCTACTACGTGTGACATCTACCTACTACGTGTGAGATCTACCTACGTGTGAGATCTACCTACTACGTGTGAGATCTACCTACTACGTGTGAGATCTACCTACTACGTGTGAGATCTACCTACTACGTGTGAGATCTACCTACTACGTGTCAGATCTACCTACTACGTGTGAGATCTACCTACTACGTGTGAGATCTACCTACTACGTGTGAGATCTACCTACTACGTGTGAGATCTACCTACTACGTGTGAGATCTACCTACTACGTGTGAGATCTACCTACTACGTGTGAGATCTACCTACTACGTGTGAGATCTACCTACTACGTGTGAGATCTACCTACTACGTGTTACATCTACCTACTACGTGTGAGATCTACCTACTACGTGTGACATCTACCTACTACGTGTGAGATCTACCTACGTGTGAGATCTACCTACTACGTGTGAGATCTACCTACTACGTGTGAGATCTACCTACTACGTGTGAGATCTACCTACTACGTGTGACATCTACCTACTACGTGTGAGATCTACATACTACGTGTGAGATCTACCTACTACGTGTGAGATCTACCTACTACGTGTGAGATCTACCTACCTACGTGTGAGATCTACATACTACGTGTGAGATCTACCTAGTACGTGTGAGATCTACCTACTACGTGTGAGATCTACCTACGTGTGAGGTCTACCTACTACGTGTGAGATCTACCTAGTACGTGTGAGATCTACCTACGTGTGAGATCTACCTACTACGTGTGAGATCTACCTACTACGTGTGACATCTACCTACTTCGTGTGAGATCTACCTACGTGTGAGATCTACCTACTACGTGTGAGATCTACCTAGTACGTGTGAGATCTACCTACTACGTGTGAGATCTACCTACTACGTGTTACATCTACCTACACCGTGTGAGATCTACCTACTACGTGTGAGATCTACCTACTACGTGTGACATCTACCTACTACGTGTGAGATCTACCTACGTGTGAGATCTACCTACTACATGTGAGATCTACCTACTACGTGTGAGATCTACCTACTACGTGTGAGATCTACCTACGTGTGAGATCTACCTACTTCGTGTGACATCTACCTACTACGTGTGAGATCTACCTACTACGTGTGACATCTACCTACTACGTGTGAGATCTACCTACGTGTGAGATCTACCTACTACGTGTGAGATCTACCTACTACGTGTGAGATCTACCTACTACGTGTGAGATCTACCTACTACGTGTGACATCTACCTACTACGTGTGAGATCTACATACTACGTGTGAGATCTACCTACTACGTGTGAGATCTACCTACTACGTGTGAGATCTACCTACCTACGTGTGAGATCTACATACTACGTGTGAGATCTACCTAGTACGTGTGAGATCTACCTACTACGTGTGAGATCTACCTACGTGTGAGGTCTACCTACTACGTGTGAGATCTACCTAGTACGTGTGAGATCTACCTACGTGTGAGATCTACCTACTACGTGTGAGATCTACCTACTACGTGTGACATCTACCTACTTCGTGTGAGATCTACCTACGTGTGAGATCTACCTACTACGTGTGAGATCTACCTAGTACGTGTGAGATCTACCTACTACGTGTGAGATCTACCTACTACGTGTTACATCTACCTACTACGTGTGAGATCTACCTACTACGTGTGAGATCTACCTACTACGTGTGACATCTACCTACTACGTGTGAGATCTACCTACGTGTGAGATCTACCTACTACATGTGAGATCTACCTACTACGTGTGAGATCTACCTACTACGTGTGAGATCTACCTACGTGTGAGATCTACCTACTTCGTGTGAGATCTACCTACTACGTGTGAGATCTACCTACGTGTGAGATCTACCTACTACGTGTGAGATCTACCTAGTACGTGTGAGATCTACCTACTACGTGTGAGATCTACCTACGTGTGAGGTCTACCTACTACGTGTGACATCTACCTACTACGTGTGAGATCTACCTACTACGTGTGAGATCTACCTACTACGTGTGAGATCTACCTACTACGTGTGACATCTACCTACTACGTGTGAGATCTACCTACTACGTGTGAGATCTACCTACTACGTGTGAGATCTACCTACTACGTGTGAGATCTACCTACTACGTGTGAGATCTACCTACTACGTGTTACATCTACCTACTACGTGTGAGATCTACCTACTACGTGTGACATCTACCTACTACGTGTGAGATCTACCTACGTGTGAGATCTACCTACTACGTGTGAGATCTACCTACTACGTGTGAGATCTACCTACTACGTGTGAGATCTACCTACTACGTGTGACATCTACCTACTACGTGTGAGATCTACATACTACGTGTGAGATCTACCTACTACGTGTTACATCTACCTACTACGTGTGAGATCTACCTACCTACGTGTGAGATCTACATACTACGTGTGAGATCTACCTAGTACGTGTGAGATCTACCTACTACGTGTGAGATCTACCTACGTGTGAGGTCTACCTACTACGTGTGAGATCTACCTAGTACGTGTGAGATCTACCTACGTGTGAGATCTACCTACTACGTGTGAGATCTACCTACTACGTGTGACATCTACCTACTTCGTGTGAGATCTACCTACGTGTGAGATCTACCTACTACGTGTGAGATCTACCTAGTACGTGTGAGATCTACCTACTACGTGTGAGATCTACCTACTACGTGTTACATCTACCTACTACGTGTGAGATCTACCTACTACGTGTGAGATCTACCTACTACGTGTGACATCTACCTACTACGTGTGAGATCTACCTACGTGTGAGATCTACCTACTACATGTGAGATCTACCTACTACGTGTGAGATCTACCTACTACGTGTGAGATCTACCTACGTGTGAGATCTACCTACTTCGTGTGACATCTACCTACTACGTGTGAGATCTACCTACTACGTGTGACATCTACCTACTACGTGTGAGATCTACCTACGTGTGAGATCTACCTACTACGTGTGAGATCTACCTACTACGTGTGAGATCTACCTACTACGTGTGAGATCTACCTACTACGTGTGACATCTACCTACTACGTGTGAGATCTACATACTACGTGTGAGATCTACCTACTACGTGTGAGATCTACCTACTACGTGTGAGATCTACCTACCTACGTGTGAGATCTACATACTACGTGTGAGATCTACCTAGTACGTGTGAGATCTACCTACTACGTGTGAGATCTACCTACGTGTGAGGTCTACCTACTACGTGTGAGATCTACCTAGTACGTGTGAGATCTACCTACGTGTGAGATCTACCTACTACGTGTGAGATCTACCTACTACGTGTGACATCTACCTACTTCGTGTGAGATCTACCTACGTGTGAGATCTACCTACTACGTGTGAGATCTACCTAGTACGTGTGAGATCTACCTACTACGTGTGAGATCTACCTACTACGTGTTACATCTACCTACTACGTGTGAGATCTACCTACTACGTGTGAGATCTACCTACTACGTGTGACATCTACCTACTACGTGTGAGATCTACCTACGTGTGAGATCTACCTACTACATGTGAGATCTACCTACTACGTGTGAGATCTACCTACTACGTGTGAGATCTACCTACGTGTGAGATCTACCTACTTCGTGTGAGATCTACCTACTACGTGTGAGATCTACCTACGTGTGAGATCTACCTACTACGTGTGAGATCTACCTAGTACGTGTGAGATCTACCTACTACGTGTGAGATCTACCTACGTGTGAGGTCTACCTACTACGTGTGACATCTACCTACTACATGTGAGATCTACCTACTACGTGTGAGATCTACCTACTACGTGTGAGATCTACCTACTACGTGTGACATCTACCTACTACGTGTGAGATCTACCTACTACGTGTCAGATCTACCTACTACGTGTGAGATCTACCTACTACGTGTGAGATCTACCTACTACGTGTGAGATCTACCTACGTGTGAGATCTTCCTACTACGTGTGAGATCTACCTACGTGTGAGATCTACCTACCTATGTGTGAGATCTACCTACCTATGTGTGAGATCTACCTACTACGTGTGAGATCTACCTACTACGTGTGAGGCCTACCTACTACGTGTGAGATCTACCTACGTGTGAGATCTACCTACTACGTGTGAGATCTACATACTACGTGTGACATCTACCTACTACGTGTGAGATCTACCTACGTGTGAGATCTACCTACTACGTGTGAGGCCTACCTACGTGTGAGATCTACCTACTACGTGTGAGGTCTACCTACGTGTGACATCTACCTACTACGTGTGAGATCTACCTACGTGTGACATCTACCTACTACGTGTGAGATCTACCTACGTGTGAGATCTACCTACTACGTGTGAGATCTACCTACTACGTGTGAGGCCTACCTACTACGTGTGAGATCTACCTACGTGTGAGATCTACCTACTACGTGTGAGATCTACCTAGTACGTGTGAGATCTACCTACTACGTGTGAGATCTACCTACGTGTGAGATCTACCTACTACGTGTGAGGTCTACCTACTACGTGTGAGATCTACCTACTACGTGTGAGATCTACCTACTACGTGTGAGATCTACCTACTACGTGTGAGATCTACCTACTACGTGTGAGATCTACCTACTACGTGTGACATCTACCTACTACGTGTGAGATCTACCTACTACGTGTGAGATCTACCTACTACGTGTGAGATCTACCTACTACGTGTGAGATCTACCTACTACGTGTGAGATCTACCTACTACGTGTGAGATCTACCTACTACGTGTGAGATCTACCTACTACGTGTGAGATCTACCTACTACGTGTGAGATCTACCTACTACGTGTGAGATCTACCTACTACGTGTGAGATCTACCTACTACGTGTGACATCTACCTACTACGTGTGAGATCTACCTACTACGTGTGAGGTCTACCTACTACGTGTGAGATCTACCTACTACGTGTGAGGTCTACCTACTACGTGTGAGATCTACCTACTACGTGTGAGATCTACCTACTACGTGTGAGATCTACCTACTACGTGTGAGATCTACCTACGTGTGAGATCTACCTACTACGTGTGAGGTCTACCTACTACGTCTGACATCTACCTACTACATGTGAGATCTACCTACGTGTGAGATCTACCTACTACGTGTGAGATCTACCTACTACGTGTGACATCTACCTACTACATGTGAGATCTACCTACTACGTGTGAGATCTACCTACGTGTGAGATCTACCTACTACGTGTGAGATCTACCTAGTACGTGTGAGATCTACCTACTACGTGTGAGATCTACCTACGTGTGAGATCTACCTACTACGTGTGAGGTCTACCTACTACGTGTGAGGTCTACCTACTACGTGTGAGATCTACCTACTACGTGTGAGATCTACCTACTACGTGTGAGATCTACCTACTACGTGTGAGATCTACCTACCTATGTGTGAGATCTACCTACCTATGTGTGAGATCTACCTACTACGTGTGAGATCTACCTACTACGTGTGAGGCCTACCTACTACGTGTGAGATCTACCTACTACGTGTGAGATCTACCTACTACGTGTGAGATCTACCTAGTACGTGTGAGATCTACCTACTACGTGTGAGATCTACCTACTACGTGTTACATCTACCTACTACGTGTGAGATCTACCTACTACGTGTGAGATCTACCTACTACGTGTGAGATCTACCTACGTGTGAGATCTACCTACTACGTGTTACATCTACCTACTACGTGTGAGATCTACCTACTACGTGTGAGATCTACCTACTACGTGTGAGATCTACCTACGTGTGAGATCTACCTACTACGTGTGAGATCTACCTACGTGTGAGATCTACCTACTACGTGTGAGATCTACCTACGTGTGAGATCTACCTACTACGTGTGAGATCTACCTACTACGTGTGAGATCTACCTACTACGTGTGAGATCTACCTACTACGTGTGAGATCTACCTACTTCGTGTGAGATCTACCTACTACGTGTGAGATCTACCTACGTGTGAGATCTACCTACTACGTGTGAGATCTACCTACGTGTGAGATCTACCTACTACGTGTGAGATCTACCTACGTGTGAGATCTACCTACTACGTGTGAGATCTACCTACTACGTGTGACATCTACCTACTACGTGTGAGATCTACCTACGTGTGAGATCTACCAACTACGTGTGAGATCTACCTACTACGTGTGAGATCTACCTACTACGTGTCAGATCTACCTACTACGTGTGAGATCTACCTACTACGTGTGAGATCTACCTACTACGTGTGAGATCTACCTACGTGTGAGATCTTCCTACTACGTGTGAGATCTACCTACGTGTGAGATCTACCTACTACGTGTGAGATCTACATACTACGTGTGAGATCTACCTACGTGTGAGATCTACCTACTACGTGTGAGATCTACCTACTACGTGTGAGATCTACATACTACGTGTGAGATCTACCTACTTGTGAGATCTACCTACTACGTGTGACATCTACCTACTACGTGTGAGATCTACCTACGTGTGAGATCTACCTACTACGTGTGAGATCTACCTACTACGTGTGAGATCTACCTACTACGTGTGAGATCTACCTACTACGTGTGAGATCTACCTACTTCGTGTGAGATCTACCTACTACGTGTGAGATCTACCTACTACGTGTGAGATCTACCTACTTCGTGTGAGATCTACCTACTACGTGTGAGATCTACTTACTAACTGATGAATCTGATGTGGCCTATAGAGTGTGGGAGTTGTAATGAAGATCTGACGTCTGGGATTTTTTAAAAAGTTGAGTACACCTCTTTTATTTTTTGTAACTACATGTTTTTTTTTTGCTCATTTGAAATGTAGCTTTATTTAGTATATTAATGCTTACTAAATATATTTTTTGTAATGATTTAGTTAGCAGTGTCACACCAGTTCACATTATTTGTGTAACATTTCTTTTACCATTTAGAATCTAGTTTTATTTAGAATAGACTGTTGTAATAATTAGGCCTATTATCTACCATTTATTTAAGTCAGAGTAGATCTGGTGGTAAAAACAACTAGTTACTGGTTCACACTATAAGTGAAAATTTAGATGATTAGTATGAATTGGTATAGTTTAGTTAACTGTTAATACTGATATTCTTTTACGCTCTCCAGATATTATCATGGAGTAATTTATTTTTTTGTTAAGTACCTAGTTATCTTTTTTTAGTAAGTAGTTATGCTGTTGACTCTAATTAACTTTTACTTGGTATCACAATTGATTATTCTCAGTTGGGGAGGTGTCTTGGAGAGGGCGTTATTGAAATACACAGGATCCCTTGTTGCGGCAGATCATGATACAAAGTAGTAACTAACAGTAGTTTGAAATGTTAGTGCTAGATTTTGGGATTCTTGGGCGTATTATACATGTTATTGATTGAGGATATATTTTCTGTAGTGGTTGTTGGACCCAGTATTTTCCCAGTATCACTTGCAGAGTAGTTGATTTTTATTGGCTCAGACATCCATTCATGCTAGATGCTGCCTGGTTGATACAAGGCTTAGCAATTAAAAGACATCAGATGTGATCTATAATAAATGTGGGCTGTGTGTCAGTCCTTCCTTCCTTCCTCCCTTCAGTCATCATTAAAAGACATCAGATGTGATCTATAATAAAGGTGGACTGTGTGTCAGTCCTTCCTTCCTTCCTCCCTTCAGTCATCGCTATAGATTTTGGAACCATAAAAGTAAACATCGCCCAATGCAGTGCTTTTCAGTGCATCACAGTGTCTTATTATAAGTAATAGAGTAGGGTTTGTTTATATAACGACATAAAGTTATTTTATTGTCGCCACTGTTTTTACTCTTTTGAATAACGTAAAGAAAATATTAAATACACGCACATTCCTAAAACATATTAAAAGGATCAATGTCAAATATCATTTTCGTTTATATTCCTAGAAAAAGTGGATACATTTTTATAACAGTATGTCGAAAAACTAATTAATTCAACTTTTTTTTTCTAATTTTTGCAAGAGAGGAAATTTAAAAATAAATGTAACTCATCACTAATTTAAGTTAATTTTTTTTAAATTACTACCACATTGATTATTATATGTTAAGGTTCATAATTAAAATAGAAAAATGTTAAGATTATTTATATTATTTTCTAATTAGTCTATGAATTTTCAAAATCACTATTTTTTGTTTTTATTTTTCGGTGTTATTAAAACATAATAAATGGTGAAATTAAGCTTTTAGAGAATGCTGGAAAGGCTCTCTCTGGGCACGGAAGCCTGGGAAAACGTGTTTTTAATATTCAACTCACTCTCAATAATTTAAGTTAATTTTTTTTTATTACTACCGCATTGATTATTATATGTTTAGGTTCATAAGTAAAATTTAAATATTATTTATATTATTTTCTAATTAGTCTATGATCTCTCAAAATCACAATTTTTTGTTTTTGTTTTTCATTGCTAACAGATGGTGAAATTTTAGAATTAAAGTATAGAGAATGCTGGAAAGGCTCTCTCCTGGGAAAAGCGTGTTTTTCGTGGTGATTCTAATTACATTGCCTATGTGTTTTCTTAGAACCATAAAAGTAAACACCACTTGCCGTACATTTATTTGCATTGCATTGTTTTATTGTAAGTTATGGAGAAGGATCTATTTATGTGACTTACATTTTTTATGCTGGAAAGGCTCTCTTTGGGCGCAGACGCCTAGGGAAGCCTGTTGTTCGGTGGTGATTCTAATGTTGTGGCTGTGGTTGTGTTGTGTTGTGGTTGTGTTGTGTTTTTGTTTGTTTTGTTCTGTTACCAAGTTGGTACATTTAAAAAAGATTTGCCGTGGCGGAGCACGGGTATGCAGCTAGTTAAGTTATATCAGGATATTTAAGATACAATGTGCTATAATATTCCATCCTAGATATTTTATTTTCTTGGTTAGATAATGGACCCATTAGCTTAGTGTTAATGTCTTTTTATTTGAGATACTTGGTGTTGTGCCCGGGTCAATGAGCTTGGTTGTTTTCTTCATTGCTAGATAGTTGATTATATTGTTGTCAAGACTGAGGATTTCTTCATTGCTAGGCCATATGAACAACAATAAATGCTGTAAGTTGTAAGTAACCAAGGTAACATGTGACATAGAAATCCCTTTTACCTGCTCTTTTTTTCTCAATTTGATTTATTTGTCTATTCTTTAGTCTTGTCTTTTATTTAGTCGTCTTTTCTTTAGTCTTATTTTCTACATTTTCACTCATTTTTTCTTTTTTAAAAGTGGAACAAACTTCGATGGAAGCGGAATGGCATAACAAGACACGATTTTTCATTTAAAAAAAGCAGAACTATTCCGGTTTTGGTTGGATGGTAGGCATGTCTGCATACACATATTGTAGATAACAGTAGTTTATACCAAATGTATAGAATAAGTTGCAAGGTACATACACATGCTGCAGATTTCCTGGGAGTTGGCTTTTGGGAATTCCAACTGGCTTCTGTGTTCCTCTTTGAAAAAAAGTGCCAAGCATATGGACTTGTTCATTCAACTTGACAAACTCTGTCCGCTGAAAAACATTGAGTGACAAAAATGCTGGAATAAATATGAGAAGCAAATATCAGGTAGTAATGAGAAGAGGTAGTGTGATGACACAAGTTATACGTTAAAAATAGTTTAGAGGTCAAACAGAAGAAATGAGAAACAGAGAATAGCGTAGTCAGGTAGACCAGTAGATGACCAGTCACGTGCGATGGTCAGCTGACTATTGACATGTGGACAACAGTTAGAGGTAGGTAGCGCTACAGCGCAGTAAAGACAGTTAAGTCCCTGATTGTGTGTGTGTTGTGTGCTCAAACGACAGATACCCTTAGTTTTATGTACAGTTGTAGCCCTTGGTTGAGTGTGTTTACATGGAAGTGTTCACGAGAGGTGGGTCACTTGAAGGGGGTCAGAGTGTGTCCCAGTTGGTGGAGAGGTGGGTCACTTGAAAGGGTCAGAGTGTGTCCCAGTTGGTGGAGAGGTGTGTCACTTGAAGGGGGTCAGAGTGTGTCCCAGTGGGTGGAGAGGTGGGTCACTTGAAGGGGGTCAGAGTGTGTCCCAGTTGGTGGAGAGGTGGGTCACTTGAAGGGGGTCAGAGTGTGTCCCAGTGTGTGTAGCGGCTGATTGTGTGTGGCTGTGGACGTGGTGTTAAGTATCGGTATTTGTGAAGTAGAACTTTTTATCATCTATTATTTAATTAGTTTACTTGTGTATATGTATATGTATGTATATATATATATATATATATATATATATATATATATATATATATATATATATATATATATATATATATATATATATATATATATATATTAAAACTCTTATTATTGTTTAACAGTGTTATTTAGTGTTATCTACACATTGTATTGCGTGTTATAAGACAGTGGAGTATGTAGGAAAGTTGCAGTAGACAGTGAAGTATGTAGGAAAGTTGCAGTAGACAGTGGAGTATGTAGGAAAGTTGCAGTAGACAGTGGAGTATGTAGGAAAGTTGCAGTAGACAGTGGAGTATGTAGGAAAGTTGCAGTAGACAGTGGAGTATGTAGGAAAGTTGCAGTAGACAGTGGAGTATGTAGGAAAGTTGCAGTAGACAGTGGAGTATGTAGGAAAGTTGCAGTAGACAGTGGAGTATGTAGGAAAGTTGCAGTAGACAGTGGAGTATGTAGGAAAGTTGCAGTAGACAGTGGAGTATGTAGGAAAGTTGCAGTAGACAGTGGAGTATGTAGGAAAGTTGCAGTTGACAGTGAAGTATGTAGGAAAGTTGCAGTAGACAGTGAAGTATGTAGGAAAGTTGCAGTAGACAGTGGAGTATGTAGGAAAGTTGCAGTAGACAGTGGAGTATGTAGGAAAGTTGCAGTAGACAGTGGAGTATGTAGGAAAGTTGCAGTAGACAGTGAAGTATGTAGGAAAGTTGCAGTAGACAGTGGAGTATGTAGGAAAGTTGCAGTAGACAGTGGAGTATGTAGGAAAGTTGCAGTAGACAGTGGAGTATGTAGGAAAGTTGCAGTAGACAGTGGAGTATGTAGGAAAGTTGCAGTAGACAGTGGAGTATGTAGGAAAGTTGCAGTAGACAGTGGAGTATGTAGGAAAGTTGCAGTAGACAGTGGAGTATGTAGGAAAGTTGCAGTAGACAATGGAGTATGTAGGAAAGTTGCACTTGACAGTGGAGTATGTAGGAAAGTTGCAGTAGACAGTGGAGTATGTAGGAAAGTTGCACTTGACAGTGGAGTATGTAGGAAAGTTGCAGTAGACAGTGGAGTATGTAGGAAAGTTGCAGTAGACAGTGGAGTATGTAGGAAAGTTGCAGTAGACAGTGGAGTATGTAGGAAAGTTGCAGTAGACAATGGAGTATGTAGGAAAGTTGCAGTAGACAGTGGAGTATGTAGGAAAGTTGCAGTAGACAGTGGAGTATGTAGGAAAGTTGCAGTAGACAGTGGAGTATGTAGGAAAGTTGCACTTGACAGTGGAGTATGTAGGAAAGTTGCAGTAGACAGTGGAGTATGTAGGAAAGTTGCAGTAGACAGTGGAGTATGTAGGAAAGTTGCAGTAGACAGTGGAGTATGTAGGAAAGTTGCAGTAGACAGTGGAGTATGTAGGAAAGTTGCAGTAGACAGTGGAGTATGTAGGAAAGTTGCAGTAGACAGTGGAGTATGTAGGAAAGTTGCACTTGACAGTGGAGTATGTAGGAAAGTTGCAGTAGACAGTGGAGTATGTAGGAAAGTTGCAGTAGACAGTGGAGTATGTAGGAAAGTTGCAGTAGACAGTGGAGTATGTAGGAAAGTTGCAGTAGACAGTGGAGTATGTAGGAAAGTTGCAGTAGACAGTGGAGTATGTAGGAAAGTTGCACTTGACAGTGGAGTATGTAGGAAAGTTGCAGTAGACAGTGGAGTATGTAGGAAAGTTGCAGTAGACAGTGGAGTATGTAGGAAAGTTGCAGTAGACAGTGGAGTATGTAGGAAAGTTGCAGTAGACAGTGGAGTATGTAGGAAAGTTGCAGTAGACAGTGGAGTATGTAGGAAAGTTGCAGTAGACAGTGGAGTATGTAGGAAAGTTGCACTTGACAGTGGAGTATGTAGGAAAGTTGCAGTAGACAGTGGAGTATGTAGGAAAGTTGCAGTAGACAGTGAAGTATGTAGGAAAGTTGCAGTAGACAGTGGAGTATGTAGGAAAGTTGCAGTTGACAGTGAAGTATGTAGGAAAGTTGCAGTAGACAGTGGAGTATGTAGGAAAGTTGCAGTTGACAGTGAAGTATGTAGGAAAGTTGCAGTAGACAGTGGAGTATGTAGGAAAGTTGCAGTAGACAGTGGAGTATGTAGGAAAGTTGCAGTAGACAGTGGAGTATGTAGGAAAGTTGCAGTAGACAGTGGAGTATGTAGGAAAGTTGCAGTAGACAGTGAAGTATGTAGGAAAGTTGCAGTAGACAGTGGAGTATGTAGGAAAGTTGCAGTAGACAGTGGAGTATGTAGGAAAGTTGCAGTAGACAGTGGAGTATGTAGGAAAGTTGCAGTAGACAGTAGAGTATGTAGGAAAGTTGCAGTAGACGGTGGAGTATGTAGGACAGTGGAGTATGTAGGAAAGTTGCAGTAGACAGTGGAGTATGTAGGAAAGTTGCAGTAGACAGTCATGTGTTATGAAGTAGTTATAGTAGGAGTCAAAGATTGATATTTAAATAAAGAACTGTAGTATAGCTTGAATTGTGTGTTTGATTTCACTAAACTGTGTCTGGCTACAAAAGAGGTGATTGTAAATATCAGGTAGTGATGAGAAGAGGTAAATGTCAGGTACAGAGATGTGACCAGACCAGGAAAAAAAATTAGGAAATATTCTTTGGACAAGAACTCAATATGTTTTATCTATTTTTTATTGCAGTTAAAGCAATCTCATAAGGTAACTGTGCTAATTGATTGTTTAATATTTTAAATAAAAGAAGTTTATGTTACTCTAAAATAACATTGTAAGTATTGTCTAATTGCAATTTAATGTTTAACTTCTAAACAACTTTAAAAAAAAAAAATTTACAATGTAAACTAAGTTGCCATTATGTTTTATTTTAACATTAGGCTAATTTAAACAATGCTAATCTAGTCTAGTTGTACTCTAGTTTTCAAATTTTCAATTATATCTTATATTCTTTAAAAGAGTGGCATGGTAAAAATATTGTAAGAGCCTAGATTTAGATTAATTGTAATTAGAAAGTTTTGGTTCATTTGATGGAAAGTGGAGTTGGCCAGATTAGCTGAAATTAGAAAGGGTCTGATATTTGAAGCAAAGTTAACCATTTTGATATCCAAGCCACATCGTTACTTATGTTTTTGGAACAGCTGTAAATCGTTAGTGGTCATCCATACATGATGTCAGTTTTTTTTAAGGATTTTTTACTCCCCTCTCCCCTCCGTAACAAAAGCCAGACCCCCCCCCCCCCAAAATGACGTCATACCTCAGCCAACAACTGCCCCCCCCCTCCTCAAAATTGAATATGAAAATATTTTTTTAAACAGATTTTTTTTTCCTAAAATATTGACTGAGCTCAGCCAATTTTTCCCACGTTTTCTTTAACTTGCTTTCGCGTCTGTTTGTTTGTTTTTCCAATCAAATCTTGCGATCAAAATTTCGGGCACTTCCCAGTTAGCTAGCGCGCTGAAATTTTCAGGGAAGCTTTGTTTCCGATGACAATACAATATTCAATTATTATTATTACTAAATTGATCCATGGAAAAATTTTATGGATCATTTTAGACTCCTATTGATTTGTACCAAAAAAAGGGACATAACCTAGTAATTGTAATTTCATAAAAACAAGGTTCAGTACTCTCCCTCTTTTGGCTTACTGAGTAGTGGTCACGCGGTGTTTGTGTACAAACCTATGTACAAAATCTGACTGATCAGGAAGTAGAATGTTGATGGTCGAATGGTTTGCACGCGAGGGCAAAATGGTGAAAGAAACGGCAACACAGAAGAAACGTCGATTGGAAAAGGCACGTGTTTTTTACGAGTTGTCTTCGTTTACCCAAAAAAAAAGTGAATGCGAGAAGATAAAATCGATAGCAAGATTTGAATGCAAACTAACAGAGAAAGACTAAAAAGTAGAAAATAATTATCATTAAAAAAGTTTTTAAAAACCCACGTTTTCTGATTGAACAAAAAAAGTAGAAAATAAATGCTATACATCACAATAATGCAAGCGATCACTCTACTATAAGCGATGAAAAACGTGGGGAGCCGTGATTTTCTTACAGTTTCTAATACTGTTGACTCTCTACAAGCTCCCTAATAAAACTCAATAGTATTATCTAATCAATAGTAATATAACTTTTACATCTTATATTAACAATGACCGATAAAAAACTTTTACTTCGGCGCCCCACGTTTTTCATCGCTTATAGTAGAGTGATCGCTTGCATTATTGTGATGTATAGCATTTATTTTCTACTTTTTAGTTCAATCAGAAAACGTGGGTTTTTAAAAACTTTTTAAATGATAATTATTTTTAAAAGTTTTCTGAAACGCCTAACAGTGACTAAAATTCAGTTTCTAGCGTTACTACTTTTTAAAAAATACAAAAATATGATGTCACATTATTTACCCCCCCCCCTTCTCCCCTCATCACCAAATTGCGGATTCCCCCTCTCCCTACGAGTGTGACGTTATTTATGGAAGACCGCTTGTCAAAAAAAGTCTGTATCATATTTTTTCTTCCACAAACAGGACGCGGTCAGAGTCACGTTGAGTTGAGTTTTTTTTAATTTGTAGGCCTATTGGAATTGCCAATAGCATATGTATTCCAGGAACGGCTATTTGACATTGACTGTGACGTCATTTTTATTTTCTCCCTAAGCAAGCAGTACCGAACACGTACTTGGGGTCATGGTAACATTACAAGAGCCACCGTTGAGGGGCTGGTTAGTCTAGTCCTAGTAGTAAATAGAATTATATGGAAACTAGATTTTGGCGGGTTAAAATACCGATTGATAAATTAGGCTATAACCATAGCTAGATTGCCAGACTTGTGAGATGTAAGTTTCATTTGAAGAATGATTATTTTTTCCAGTGTTTATGATAAATATTTACATGAAAATATCAGCAGAAAATTTAGATTCTGAAAAACTCGTAAATCCGCTGAAATTCTGAATCTTAACCTACATTTATTCTTAATGTAGCACCGTCAGAAGTAGCGCAATAGTCCAATTAAAATAAAATGTCAGGGCGTAATGAGAAGAGGTAACTGTCAGGTCATTATGAGAAGAGGTAAATGTCAGGTCATAATGAGAAGAGGTATATGTCAGGTCATAATGAGAAGAGGTAAATGTCAGGTCATAATGAGAAGAGGTAAATGTCAGGTCATAATGAGAAGAGGTATATGTCAGGTCATAATGAGAAGAGGTAAATGTCAGGTCATAATGAGAAGAGGTATATGTCAGGGCGTAATGAGAAGAGGTAAATGTCAGGGCTTAATGAGAAGAGGTAAATGTCAGGTAGTAGTAGCATGGCTGAAGTACCTGTTTTTCTTCTAGGTGTATCCCGCTCTGTTCAAAGTCGAACATAAAAAGTTGTGTGACCCGCTGATCTACTGCATCTGTTGGGACCAAGTCTCCATCATTTAGAACAGTCTTCAGCACAGCATGAAGGGACACATTTGTGTTTAGTCTGGGGAAGTTTATCCCACAGGGTTCATCACACAGGGTTAATCAAATATCTGGTTGTAATGAGAAGTTGCAAATACCAGGTCGTAATGAGACGTCTAAAGTATCAGTGGCAAATAAAGGTAGCAAATAAACCATTCAACGAGTCAGACATGATTGGTTTAACCAAAGATCAACAAGTTAGTTCAACGAGCTGAAGCCACTTACCTCTCCACTAAACTGGACAACTCAACACATGTTTCCTCAGCAGCTTGAGCAAAGGCAGGATCTGGGTGGGCCACTCTCACAAAATCTGACTAGATCAAAGGCAACTCATACAATAGTATGCTTAGCTCACTCACTGTATCATCAAATACACAGGGAGTTTGAAAATATTAATTACAATCTAAGAAACTCTAAATGTTCATGTTGTATGTCAATTTCACTTACCATATCTGCACCTTCATGTTGTATGTCAATTTCACTTACCATATCTGCACCTTCATGTTGTATGTCAATTTCACTTACCATATCTGCACCTTCATGTTGTATGTCAATTTCACTTACCATATCTGCACCTTCATGTTGTATGTCAATTTCACTTACCATATCTGCACCTTCATGTTGTATGTCAATTTCACTTACCATATCTGCACCTTCATGTTGTATGTCAATTTCACTTACCATATCTGCACCTTCATGTTGTATGTCAATTTCACTTACCATATCTGCACCTTCATGTTGTATGTCAATTTCACTTACCATATCTGCACCTTCATGTTGTATGTCAATTTCACTTACCATATCTGCACCTTCATGTTGTATGTCAATTTCACTTACCATATCTGCACCTTCATGTTGTATGTCAATTTCACTTACCATATCTGCAACTCTACACAATGTATCTGAAAGCTCATCAAATATGGTGACTATTTTACGAGTTCTATTCTTGGATGTGGCTTCAGTGACTAATCTGTGCACGTCCTCCTCAACAGTTTGTTTTAACAAATAGAATCCTGTGTGGTCTTTTAATTCAGGCAGACAGAACAACCCCTAAAAATTGTCAACATTTTGAAAATCTGTTAATTAAACAAAGGTTATTTACTAAATCCTACAGTTGCATTATAATCTCAATTTGCAATCTTCATCAAATATAAACATAATTAATAATAATAATAAGCTTTGAAAAGCAAACAAAAAACAACGTTTTTGTTAGTAAAATGTTTATGAGAATTCATAAGCAACAAATGGTTTTACTAAAGAAAGCATGTTTTTTTAAATTTTATTTTCAGTGTTTATAAAAGTTAATATTAAAATGAATTTTATTTTTGTTTCTTTTGCAACTATGAATTTGTTTAAATTAAGGGAATAAAAAAATCACCAAAATCATAATTTATAACTAAGCAGCGCCCTCTTCTTTCTTTACAAAAAAGGGCTATAAAACTGGTTACTGGCTTGTCTAGTAGTCTGGATTCTTTTCTTACAACTAAAATACTTCCATTAAATAAAAAGATAATATATACTAAATCAATTTTCTTATATAAAATATTCCACGAAACAGCCCCCTCTTACTTATCAGATCTATTTTCTTTTAACATAAAATTAAATCGTCGTCTTAATTTACCATTCCCTTATTCAACCTTTTTCCAAAAACATAGCTTCGCCTACTCTGGTTCTAATTTGTGGAACAATCTTCCTAATAAAATAAAGCTATCTAGATCTGAAAATATATTCAAATCTAAACTAAAACTAAAATTATTTAATGACCTAACTGACTCATTGTAACATTTCTCATTCATCTATTATATTCTCTTTTTTATCTCATTGTGTATGATAGCTATGTACCATTGTTTCTTTATTCCACATTTTTAGTGCTATGTGTTACTGCTATGTGTTATTGAATTGTTTTATTTGTTTAAACGGCCAATGTGAAAAAAGGCCTTTGTGCCTACAATTGTAACCGTTGTTTGAATAAATTTGTTGTTTCTTGCACTTTTGGATACTTTGTCCATTTTTATATTGGAGAATAATAACTTAACTTATGCACTTATAGCAATCAAATTTAAACTGCTTATATTTCAGTATATTTTAAAACTTTTGACGACTACTTTTAAAAAAAATTAATAATACATTGCCCACCTTAAAAAAAAGTTAATGTTCAACAATGATATGTAAAGTTTTAAACTTTTGCATACTAAAAAGAGTGAGATTTTTCTGACCTTGCAGAATTCTGACTAGTAGCTCTATTAAGAAGTTTTTAATATATACTGAAATATATGCCTTTTAAATTTGATTGCTATAAGTGCATAAATAAAAAAGCCTTAGTGTTTTTAAAAGTACCTAAAATTAAAAAAAGGCTGAGGTTTTTTTTTTGGGTTTCCATGACAACCAAAATTGTTTTTAAAACCCTTTTTGCTGTTTAATACTTAATTTAGTGTAAAACAACACATACATCTTAAGACAATAGTAGTTACTATATAAAGTCACCTTTCCTATTTTGAGTGACTTTTTTCTAACAATCTTTTTGGTACTCACTGATTGGACAAAATACTTATTTATGTTACTAGGTTGCAAGACTATAAGCCAAAACGTGATTATGTTTTGCATGCTGTATGACAAATTGATGCTAAATATGTATACAGAAATAGTGTACCACATTTCCTTTGTTAATTTGAAGTTTGAACTTTCTCTGAGGCTTGGTGTTAAATGCAGCAGCAAATGGGGTCCAGGTAGATACACAGCCTTTAGAATTCTGGGTAATTACACATCCTAATGGCTTCCATTTTCTTACTATTGTTCTCCAGTTGGTAAAGAGATACCTTGTTTCCATTTTATTATTGATATCTGAAAAACAAATGAACTTCTAGTTTAAAACATCTTAGAAGAAAGTATGAAACTTCAATAGCATGCCACTTGCAAGGCAACCCAGAAAGATCAGTAGTAGTAGTTACATGTGTAACACTTTACTAGTGGCTGTTTACAATGACTAGGATGGATACATGTTACATATGTAACACTTTACTAGTGGCTGTTTAAAGTGACTAGGATGGATACATGTTACATATGTAACACTTTACTAGTGGCTGTTTAAAGTGACTAGGATGGATACATGTTACATATGTAACACTTTACTAGTGGCTGTTTAAAGTGACTAGGATGGATACATGTTACATATGTAACACTTTACTAGTGGCTGTTTAAAGTGACTAGGATGGTTACATTGACCAGCTGCCTAATTGACAAATGGATCAATAAACTAGAGGACCTGTCAGTGAATGACCCTTATCAGGCCTATACTTGTGGCAAGCTGTCAACCAAATCTACTGCCAAGTATTCCTTGCTCAATAAGTATACCCGTGGTTTTCAATGGCACATTACCCCTATTGTCACATTACCCCTATTGTCACATTACCCCTATTGTCACATTACCCCTATTGTCACATTACCCCTATTGTCACATCACAAACTAAGTTATCTCTTGTTCACACAAAGCAAGAACAAAATAAGAATTGGATATCAATACATTAGTAATAGTGGACCCACAGACCACATTGGATATCAACACATTAGTAATGGTGGACCCACAGACCACATTGGATATCAACACATTAGTAATGGTGGACCCACAGACCACATTGGATATCAACACATTAGTAATGGTGGACCCACAGACCACATTGGATATCAACACATTAGTAATGGTGGACCCACAGACCACATTGGATATTAACACATTAGTAATGGTGGACCCACAGACCACATTGGATATTAACACATTAGTAATGGTGGACCCACAGACCACATTGGATATCAACACATTAGTAATGGTGGACCCACAGACCACATTGGATATCAACACATTAGTAATGGTGGACCCACAGTTGGATATCAACACATTAGTAATGGTGGACCCACAGACCACATTGGATATCAACACATTAGTAATGGTGGACCCACAGACCACATTGGATATCAACACATTAGTAATGGTGGACCCACAGACCACATTGGATATCAACACATTAGTAATGGTGGAGCCACAGTTGGATATCAACACATTAGTAATGGTGGACCCACAGACCACATTGGATATCAACACATTAGTAATGGTGGACCCACAGACCACATTGGATATCAACACATTAGTAATGGTGGACCCACAGTTGGATATCAACACATTAGTAATGGTGGACCCACAGTTGGATATCAACACATTAGTAATGGTGGACCCACAGACCACATTGGATATCAACACATTAGTAATGGTGGACCCACAGACCACATTGGATATCAACACATTAGTAATGGTGGACCCACAGACCACATTGGATATCAACACATTAGTAATGGTGGAGCCACAGTTGGATATCAACACATTAGTAATGGTGGACCCACAGACCACATTGGATATCAACACATTAGTAATGGTGGACCCACAGACCACATTGGATATCAACACATTAGTAATGGTGGACCCACAGTTGGATATCAACACATTAGTAATGGTGGACCCACAGTTGGATATCAACACATTAGTAATGGTGGACCCACAGACCACATTGGATATCAACACATTAGTAATGGTGGACCCACAGACCACATTGGATATCAACACATTAGTAATGGTGGACCCACAGACCACATTGGATATCAACACATTAGTAATGGTGGACCCACAGACCACATTGGATATCAACACATTAGTAATGGTGGACCCACAGACCACATTGGATATCAACACATTAGTAATGGTGGACCCACAGTTGGATATCAACACATTAGTAATGGTGGACCCACAGACCACATTGGATATCAACACATTAGTAATGGTGGACCCACAGACCACATTGGATATTAACACATTAGTAATGGTGGACCCACAGACCACATTGGATATCAACACATTAGTAATGGTGGACCCACAGACCACATTGGATATTAACACATTAGTAATGGTGGACCCACAGTTGGATATCAACACATTAGTAATGGTGGACCCACAGACCACATTGGATATCAACACATTAGTAATGGTGGACCCACAGACCACATTGGATATCAACACATTAGTAATGGTGGACCCACAGACCACATTGGATATCAACACATTAGTAATGGTGGACCCACAGACCACATTGGATATCAACACATTAGTAATGGTGGACCCACAGACCACATTGGATATCAACACATTAGTAATGGTGGACCCACAGACCACATTGGATATCAACACATTAGTAATGGTGGACCCACAGACCACATTGGATATCAACACATTAGTAATGGTGGACCCACAGTTGGATATCAACACATTAGTAATGGTGGACCCACAGACCACATTGGATATCAACACATTAGTAATGGTGGACCCACAGACCACATTGGATATCAACACATTAGTAATGGTGGACCCACAGTTGGATATCAACACATTAGTAATGGTGGACCCACAGACCACATTGGATATCAACACATTAGTAATGGTGGACCCACAGACCACATTGGATATCAACACATTAGTAATGGTGGACCCACAGACCACATTGGATATCAACACATTAGTAATGGTGGACCCACAGACCACATTGGATATCAACACATTAGTAATGGTGGACCCACAGACCACATTGGATATCAACACATTAGTAATGGTGGACCCACAGTTGGATATCAACACATTAGTAATGGTGGACCCACAGACCACATTGGATATCAACACATTAGTAATGGTGGACCCACAGTTGGATATCAACATATTAGTAATGGTGGACCCACAGTTGGATATCAACACATTAGTAATGGTGGACCCACAGACCACATTGGATATCAACACATTAGTAATGGTGGACCCACAGTTGGATATCAACACATTAGTAATGGTGGACCCACAGACCACATTGGATATCAACACATTAGTAATGGTGGACCCACAGACCACATTGGATATCAACACATTAGTAATGGTGGACCCACAGTTGGATATTAACACATTAGTAATGGTGGACCCACAGACCACATTGGATATCAACACATTAGTAATGGTGGACCCACAGACCACATTGGATATCAACACATTAGTAATGGTGGACCCACAGACCACATTGGATATCAACACATTAGTAATGGTGGACCCACAGACCACATTGGATATCAACACATTAGTAATGGTGGACCCACAGTTGGATATCAACACATTAGTAATGGTGGACCCACAGACCACATTGGATATCAACACATTAGTAATGGTGGACCCACAGTTGGATATCAACACATTAGTAATGGTGGACCCACAGACCACATTGGATATCAACACATTAGTAATGGTGGACCCACAGACCACATTGGATATCAACACATTAGTAATGGTGGACCCACAGTTGGATATCAACATATTAGTAATGGTGGACCCACAGTTGGATATCAACACATTAGTAATGGTGGACCCACAGACCACATTGGATATCAACACATTAGTAATGGTGGACCCACAGTTGGATATCAACACATTAGTAATGGTGGACCCACAGACCACATTGGATATCAACACATTAGTAATGGTGGACCCACAGACCACATTGGATATCAACACATTAGTAATGGTGGACCCACAGTTGGATATTAACACATTAGTAATGGTGGACCCACAGACCACATTGGATATCAACACATTAGTAATGGTGGACCCACAGACCACATTGGATATCAACACATTAGTAATGGTGGACCCACAGACCACATTGGATATCAACACATTAGTAATGGTGGACCCACAGACCACATTGGATATCAACACATTAGTAATGGTGGACCCACAGACCACATTGGATATCAACACATTAGTAATGGTGGACCCACAGTTGGATATCAACACATTAGTAATGGTGGACCCACAGACCACATTGGATATCAACACATTAGTAATGGTGGACCCACAGACCACATTGGATATCAACACATTAGTAATGGTGGACCCACAGTTGGATATCAACACATTAGTAATGGTGGACCCACAGACCACATTGGATATCAACATATTAGTAATGGTGGACCCACAGACCACATTGGATATCAACACATTAGTAATGGTGGACCCACAGTTGGATATCAACACATTAGTAATGGTGGACCCACAGACCACATTGGATTTCAACACATTAGTAATGGTGGACCCACAGACCACATTGGATATCAACACATTAGTAATGGTGGACCCACAGACCACATTGGATATCAACACATTAGTAATGGTGGACCCACAGTTGGATATCAACACATTAGTAATGGTGGACCCACAGACCACATTGGATATCAACACATTAGTAATGGTGGACCCACAGACCACATTGGATATCAACACATTAGTAATGGTGGACCCACAGACCACATTGGATATCAACACATTAGTAATGGTGGACCCACAGTTGGATATCAACACATTAGTAATGGTGGACCCACAGACCACATTGGATATCAACACATTAGTAATGGTGGACCCACATTGGATATCAACACATTAGTAATGGTGGACCCACAGACCACATTGGATATCAACACATTAGTAATGGTGGACCCACAGACCACATTGGATATTAACACATTAGTAATGGTGGACCCACAGACCACATTGGATATCAACACATTAGTAATGGTGGACCCACAGTTGGATATCAACACATTAGTAATGGTGGACCCACAGACCACATTGGATATCAACACATTAGTAATGGTGGACCCACAGACCACATTGGATATTAACACATTAGTAATGGTGGACCCACAGTTGGATATCAACACATTAGTAATGGTGGACCCACAGACCACATTGGATATCAACACATTAGTAATGGTGGACCCACAGACCACATTGGATTTCAACACATTAGTAATGGTGGACCCACAGACCACATTGGATATCAACACATTAGTATTGGTGGACCCACAGTTGGATATCAACACATTAGTAATGGTGGACCCACAGACCACATTGGATATCAACACATTAGTAATGGTGGACCCACAGACCACATTGGATATCAACACATTAGTAATGGTGGACCCACAGTTGGATATCAACACATTAGTAATGGTGGACCCACAGACCACATTGGATATCAACACATTAGTAATGGTGGACCCACATTGGATATCAACACATTAGTAATGGTGGACCCACAGACCACATTGGATATCAACACATTAGTAATGGTGGACCCACAGACCACATTGGATATTAACACATTAGTAATGGTGGACCCACAGACCACATTGGATATCAACACATTAGTAATGGTGGACCCACAGTTGGATATCAACACATTAGTAATGGTGGACCCACAGACCACATTGGATATCAACACATTAGTAATGGTGGACCCACAGACCACATTGGATATTAACACATTAGTAATGGTGGACCCACAGTTGGATATCAACACATTAGTAATGGTGGACCCACAGACCACATTGGATATCAACACATTAGTAATGGTGGACCCACAGACCACATTGGATATCAACACATTAGTAATGGTGGAGCCACAGTTGGATATCAACACATTAGTAATGGTGGACCCACAGACCACATTGGATATCAACACATTAGTAATGGTGGACCCACAGACCACATTGGATATCAACACATTAGTAATGGTGGACCCACAGTTGGATATCAACACATTAGTAATGGTGGACCCACAGTTGGATATCAACACATTAGTAATGGTGGACCCACAGACCACATTGGATATCAACACATTAGTAATGGTGGACCCACAGACCACATTGGATATCAACACATTAGTAATGGTGGACCCACAGACCACATTGGATATCAACACATTAGTAATGGTGGAGCCACAGTTGGATATCAACACATTAGTAATGGTGGACCCACAGACCACATTGGATATCAACACATTAGTAATGGTGGACCCACAGACCACATTGGATATCAACACATTAGTAATGGTGGACCCACAGTTGGATATCAACACATTAGTAATGGTGGACCCACAGTTGGATATCAACACATTAGTAATGGTGGACCCACAGACCACATTGGATATCAACACATTAGTAATGGTGGACCCACAGACCACATTGGATATCAACACATTAGTAATGGTGGACCCACAGACCACATTGGATATCAACACATTAGTAATGGTGGACCCACAGACCACATTGGATATCAACACATTAGTAATGGTGGACCCACAGACCACATTGGATATCAACACATTAGTAATGGTGGACCCACAGTTGGATATCAACACATTAGTAATGGTGGACCCACAGACCACATTGGATATCAACACATTAGTAATGGTGGACCCACAGACCACATTGGATATTAACACATTAGTAATGGTGGACCCACAGACCACATTGGATATCAACACATTAGTAATGGTGGACCCACAGACCACATTGGATATTAACACATTAGTAATGGTGGACCCACAGTTGGATATCAACACATTAGTAATGGTGGACCCACAGACCACATTGGATATCAACACATTAGTAATGGTGGACCCACAGACCACATTGGATATCAACACATTAGTAATGGTGGACCCACAGACCACATTGGATATCAACACATTAGTAATGGTGGACCCACAGACCACATTGGATATCAACACATTAGTAATGGTGGACCCACAGACCACATTGGATATCAACACATTAGTAATGGTGGACCCACAGACCACATTGGATATCAACACATTAGTAATGGTGGACCCACAGACCACATTGGATATCAACACATTAGTAATGGTGGACCCACAGTTGGATATCAACACATTAGTAATGGTGGACCCACAGACCACATTGGATATCAACACATTAGTAATGGTGGACCCACAGACCACATTGGATATCAACACATTAGTAATGGTGGACCCACAGTTGGATATCAACACATTAGTAATGGTGGACCCACAGACCACATTGGATATCAACACATTAGTAATGGTGGACCCACAGACCACATTGGATATCAACACATTAGTAATGGTGGACCCACAGACCACATTGGATATCAACACATTAGTAATGGTGGACCCACAGACCACATTGGATATCAACACATTAGTAATGGTGGACCCACAGACCACATTGGATATCAACACATTAGTAATGGTGGACCCACAGTTGGATATCAACACATTAGTAATGGTGGACCCACAGACCACATTGGATATCAACACATTAGTAATGGTGGACCCACAGTTGGATATCAACATATTAGTAATGGTGGACCCACAGTTGGATATCAACACATTAGTAATGGTGGACCCACAGACCACATTGGATATCAACACATTAGTAATGGTGGACCCACAGTTGGATATCAACACATTAGTAATGGTGGACCCACAGACCACATTGGATATCAACACATTAGTAATGGTGGACCCACAGACCACATTGGATATCAACACATTAGTAATGGTGGACCCACAGTTGGATATTAACACATTAGTAATGGTGGACCCACAGACCACATTGGATATCAACACATTAGTAATGGTGGACCCACAGACCACATTGGATATCAACACATTAGTAATGGTGGACCCACAGACCACATTGGATATCAACACATTAGTAATGGTGGACCCACAGACCACATTGGATATCAACACATTAGTAATGGTGGACCCACAGTTGGATATCAACACATTAGTAATGGTGGACCCACAGACCACATTGGATATCAACACATTAGTAATGGTGGACCCACAGTTGGATATCAACACATTAGTAATGGTGGACCCACAGACCACATTGGATATCAACACATTAGTAATGGTGGACCCACAGACCACATTGGATATCAACACATTAGTAATGGTGGACCCACAGACCACATTGGATATCAACACATTAGTAATGGTGGACCCACAGACCACATTGGATATCAACACATTAGTAATGGTGGACCCACAGACCACATTGGATATCAACACATTAGTAATGGTGGACCCACAGTTGGATATCAACACATTAGTAATGGTGGACCCACAGACCACATTGGATATCAACACATTAGTAATGGTGGACCCACAGACCACATTGGATATCAACACATTAGTAATGGTGGACCCACAGTTGGATATCAACACATTAGTAATGGTGGACCCACAGACCACATTGGATATCAACATATTAGTAATGGTGGACCCACAGACCACATTGGATATCAACACATTAGTAATGGTGGACCCACAGTTGGATATCAACACATTAGTAATGGTGGACCCACAGACCACATTGGATTTCAACACATTAGTAATGGTGGACCCACAGACCACATTGGATATCAACACATTAGTAATGGTGGACCCACAGACCACATTGGATATCAACACATTAGTAATGGTGGACCCACAGTTGGATATCAACACGTTAGTAATGGTGGACCCACAGACCACATTGGATATCAACACATTAGTAATGGTGGACCCACAGACCACATTGGATATCAACACATTAGTAATGGTGGACCCACAGACCACATTGGATATCAACACATTAGTAATGGTGGACCCACAGTTGGATATCAACACATTAGTAATGGTGGACCCACAGACCACATTGGATATCAACACATTAGTAATGGTGGACCCACATTGGATATCAACACATTAGTAATGGTGGACCCACAGACCACATTGGATATCAACACATTAGTAATGGTGGACCCACAGACCACATTGGATATTAACACATTAGTAATGGTGGACCCACAGACCACATTGGATATCAACACATTAGTAATGGTGGACCCACAGTTGGATATCAACACATTAGTAATGGTGGACCCACAGACCACATTGGATATCAACACATTAGTAATGGTGGACCCACAGACCACATTGGATATTAACACATTAGTAATGGTGGACCCACAGTTGGATATCAACACATTAGTAATGGTGGACCCACAGACCACATTGGATATCAACACATTAGTAATGGTGGACCCACAGACCACATTGGATTTCAACACATTAGTAATGGTGGACCCACAGACCACATTGGATATCAACACATTAGTATTGGTGGACCCACAGTTGGATATCAACACATTAGTAATGGTGGACCCACAGACCACATTGGATATCAACACATTAGTAATGGTGGACCCACAGACCACATTGGATATCAACACATTAGTAATGGTGGACCCACAGTTGGATATCAACACATTAGTAATGGTGGACCCACAGACCACATTGGATATCAACACATTAGTAATGGTGGACCCACATTGGATATCAACACATTAGTAATGGTGGACCCACAGACCACATTGGATATCAACACATTAGTAATGGTGGACCCACAGACCACATTGGATATTAACACATTAGTAATGGTGGACCCACAGACCACATTGGATATCAACACATTAGTAATGGTGGACCCACAGTTGGATATCAACACATTAGTAATGGTGGACCCACAGACCACATTGGATATCAACACATTAGTAATGGTGGACCCACAGACCACATTGGATATTAACACATTAGTAATGGTGGACCCACAGTTGGATATCAACACATTAGTAATGGTGGACCCACAGACCACATTGGATATCAACACATTAGTAATGGTGGACCCACAGACCACATTGGATTTCAACACATTAGTAATGGTGGACCCACAGACCACATTGGATATCAACACATTAGTAATGGTGGACCCACAGTTGGATATCAACACATTAGTAATGGTGGACCCACAGACCACATTGGATATCAACACATTAGTAATGGTGGACCCACAGACCACATTGGATATCAACACATTAGTAATGGTGGACCCACAGACCACATTGGATATCAACACATTAGTAATGGTGGAACCACAGTTGGATATCAACACATTAGTAATGGTGGACCCACAGACCACATTGGATATCAACACATTAGTAATGGTGGACCCACAGACCACATTGGATATCAACACATTAGTAATGGTGGACCCACAGACCACATTGGATATCAACACATTAGTAATGGTGGACCCACAGACCACATTGGATATCAACACATTAGTAATGGTGGAACCACAGTTGGATATCAACACATTAGTAATGGTGGACCCACCGACCACAACCCAGAAGATCACCTAAGAAAGAAATAAACACAGCTATGTTCCCTTCTCTGGTAGTAACAGTGAACCAGTGGAGAGTGTCATAGAAGGGAAGAAAATCTGCCAAATTTGGATCTACTTCATCTTTATGCTTTGGGAGAATTTTCAACATTAACATTAATCAGACAACCTGTTTTTTGTTTTTAAAAAAAATCTAGCTATGATGACTAAGTAATAAACATACATTTTTTAAAAATAAATTTAAGACTGTAACAGCAGAGAGATGCAACCTACCTCCTAAGTAAAAAACCAGAAATCTTTTTTTCTGGGGGTGGTGGGGGGGGGGGGGGGTCAAGGGGGCAGCGATAGGCCTGATTGAGTGTGAAACCATGCATGCCTACATCAGTATTTTGTGCCAAAAAATTAAGAAGATCAAGTAGGTTCGTTTTTTATTAAATTTAGTAAAAAACTCTAAATAAAAATGTAAAAATTAGATATTTAAATACAACCACTTGTAAAATATGCTTGCGCTGTCTCGCTTCGTAGGCCTCATTGTCAGTGCGACTATGAAAAGTGGGTAAGGTTACATTAATACAATAATACAATGAGGACAGCGCATTTCTCTGCACATTTGTTTCATACTTCATAGTCTTTCAATTCAATTCACCTTTCTTTTTGTCTATACAAAATAGAAAAAGAAACAGAGTGCAGGTCGGTGCAAAAGCTTTCCACCATTTTTTTGAGTGGGAAAAAGCAGAGTTTTGTAAAAACAGAAAAGTTATGTCTCCGCTAAAAAGAAACATGTTGGTAAAGCTATACTAAACCATAGGGGTTGGACATAAAAAATGTCACATTAATGAGCTGAATTTTACCCTAACCCACATAGTCATTAATAGCTTGACCAGGGGTCGGCAACCTTTTGAGACGGAAGAGCCAAAAGGTACAATTTACTACATTTCCAAGTTTTTAATGAGCCACTAACACTTTTATTTCAATATTATAATACGAGAAAAATGGCCCGTTGAGGAAGGATACAACGGACGCTAGGTTGATAGTGCTGACTATTTTCTCTAAACCAAAACCAAAGCCACCACCTTAACCTCAAATTGAATCGGAAACGACAAATTTCTTTGAAAACGGATTTTTAGCAAGAATCGTCATTTTAAGCTTGATCTACACTTAGTTACCGAGCATTGATACTAAATACAGTCGTAGCCACACCTCTAAGCCATGCACCTGATCTCAATCATGACAAAACTCACATTTGGAGTTTCTTTCAGGCGACTCTACTTGGGGATTGCTCCGCCCCCCCCACACACACCACCCCAAAGCACGTCTACCGTCCCATTCAACGAAATATAATTATATAAATTTTCCAGTTTCCGCCCACTCCCAGAAAATTCCACCCCCCCCCCCTCCCTCTCCGGGATGAAAAAGTCTGAAAGAAACACTGGTCACATTTGTAGATCATTCAAACTAACGGTAGAAACTGTGCACGCATAACACTTTTTAGATTAGAAAATTTAAAGTTCCCCTCTCCTCTGAGGAAAAAGTCTTAAAGAAAAACTGGTGTCGCGCTTAGCCACTACCCGAAGAATTCTATGAAAGAAACTCTAAATGCAAAACACTTTTAAGTTTATACACATTAATTATAAAAACATACACATGTTTCGCAGAACAAATATTAACATATTTTATCTAGCTCTGCTAGAATAATAAAATCAGTAATCAAATTATATAACTTTTATTATTGAATAGTATTTACAACAGCTTCGCCTTCCAAGCCTTTTGAATGTTTGTTTAAACCTGGCTCATAACTTGTTTTCAGTTTCAAGCACGCCTCTAGATTTTATTACTTAGTTGGCTTCAATCCTTTTATTCTATTCATGCAAGAAAACGCTTGCTTGCATGAATGTTGACCCGAAGATCGTCGGCACTCCAAGTGCCAACTTCTTCACCTCACTGTAGCATCCTGGAAGACTATTCCATCCGTCACATAATAGTGCCTCCACTCGCGACATTTCTTTTAGAGCTGTACACTTGTGCGGCGAAACGTGCATGTTTTACTGGACCTCCAAATCTTCTAACTTGCTCTTAATATATGTGAACTTACCACTCCACAAATATTTTGTTTTTAAATCTGGCAATTTCATTTGAAGCGAACCAGCATCAATTCCAAATAGCTCAAAGTAAATCTCAATTGTTTTTGTGTTGAGAGGATCTACTATGAATGACAGAGTACTTGCAGTTCTTTTGCATTGCTCATATATCTCAGTGAACCCATACTTCATTTAGTTTATAGTAATGATGAAGCAATTCATGTTAGTGTTGGTTTTATCCCTCTTTTTTCAAATTATTCGAAATAAAGTAATTTACCACTCTCCGTGTCTTCAAAAAAATGAAGTAATTTTTTTTTTCGAAACAAACTTCTTCAAGAAAGGCATATGCTGGGTTTCCTTACCTTGCAGTTTTACATTTAGCTCGTTTAGTTTCTTTGTGATATCCCCCTATGAAGTCGAATGTTTCAATTTGGGATAGACAAGTTAATAAGAATTACAATGAAATAGGGAGTAGCTAATATTCTAATAGAATAGCGAGTTTTTATTGTTTATGCTTATTATTATTTCGTTAATTATTGAGTATTGCAGAAAAATATTTTTATGAGTTTTGAAAATAAGATAAAATAATTATTAATATTTGTGAATGGAGTTGAAGAGCCGCATCTCGACACCAAATTAGCCGCATGCGGCGCGAGCCGCAGGTTGCCGACCCCTGAGCTAGACAGTCACACAACAAATGACAACAAAAAGTTTGGCCTAGACCCCCCCCCCCCCCCCCCAAAAAATAATTATTTTTTTTCAGGA
Source organism: Physella acuta (assembly GCF_028476545.2). Classification (NCBI taxonomy): domain Eukaryota; kingdom Metazoa; phylum Mollusca; class Gastropoda; family Physidae; genus Physella; species Physella acuta. The sequence continues at coordinate 260,508 of NW_026732458.1, read as the reverse complement.
CTGCCCTGCATCAACTTCTTAATAGCTTTATGAAATTATTAAAATAAACCGAGAGTGATCTCCCCTACACTTTCTCGAATATTCTTTTAAAAAAAACAGGGGATGGGAGATATTTGACATGAATTTTAATCCATTTTAAATACTTAAACTTTTTAAAATAGAATAAAATTTGTGAAAAAAGAATTGCACACCAGTGAACGCCAAATAAAATGTGCATAATAGTGCGGAATATTATTAGTACTTTATAAATTTACATGAGTTTTTTGAGAAAACGGAAATAGCGTAAATTAGTACTTCCAGTCAACGGAAATTACTCGCTTAGCGAGCTTAAACATAGGACATGTTCTGAATTTTCAGATGAGTGTGTATGCGTCGATGCGTAGTAAGCCCATCCTGATCAGCTGATCGCAAAAGATAGGCTAACTTAAATATACAGTATATTATACTGAACTTGAGTGTTTTGAAAACACAATTTTAAAATGTATAACTTCTCTAGGCCCTCCTAAAAAATTACTGTTACATGTTTAATTATTACTTATTATTTCTTTAATTAAATCTCAAACGAGTTTTAAAGAAATCAGTGTTGTTTGTAATTGAAGAAATAATAGTTAATTATAAAAATATAATTTAACCAAACTTATTGTTGAAAGTTGTTCTCCAATTTTCCTTGCCCTATTGTTTGAAGTGCAACCACATATTTTCAGTGTCTGTCTAATAGAGGAATTAATCTATATGCCCAACACAAGGTGTTCATGGGATCACGCTTGTACTGATTATAAAAAAAGGCAGATAAAAAGTGATAGACTAATTAATTAGGTTGAAAATAGAGTCTCGTTAATGAGTATAGTTATAACTCAATCTCAATATTTGTAAAATGTACTGGACTTGGCAGATGCAAACATTTTTTATAATTGCCCGCGGCTAGTAATGTACGAAAAAGTTACCTCTTTGTCAAGGCTGTAATAGTAGAAGTATGTGGTATATTTGTGTCAAATATTATAGATAAATGAATAATAAACCTAAATCAATGGCTAAATATATCAATATAGGCCAGAAATTAACTTTAAACAGCAGTGTTTGCTAGCAAGATTAGTATATAAACAGCAGCCATTTGTAAAATAGAGTGGCTTCGCTTTGAAACTTGCGCTATAACTTAGTTATATAAGTTTACAAAAAAAAAAAAACTTAAACAAGATGGCTGCTATAGTAAATGATCATGGTTGCATCTGTTGGAAACATCGCTAGTCTTCATCTATTACTGAAAAGTTTTAATTCAATTTTTTTTTAAAACAGGTACATAGACTAAATGAAATTTTGAAACATTTTTGTACATTTCACAACTAAAATCCTTGTAAAAATGTGAAATAAATATTAAAATTTAAGGAGTCACCTGTTTTTCACATTACTAGTAGCAGGCGATTTTACGTACCTAAAGCAATAGATTACCCAATTATCTATAATATTTTATCAAGATATACGAAAATATACTCATATTTAATGACATATTCATTAATTCACTGATCATTCTCTCCCACATTACTAGTTTTGGCCGAATGGACGCGAGCTAGAAAAGTCTCAAAGGTATTTGAGAGGTCCATAAATTAATTTAAAAATCATGCACGGCGTAGTTACAATTAATATGGTTATAAAATCCTGCCTGTCTGGTTTTTTTCGGACTTTACTAAAGATTGGATGTATCTGATGTTTTTAATATTTTCGGTAACTATATAAAAAGAAAAAAAAAAAAGCAAAAAAAATTTGGTTTTCACGTGTAAGGCGACATAAACAATGGCATCCTGCTATTTGATAGGCCGCCATAAATTTTATTGTACACATTGTAAGCTAAAAAACGAAAAACTAGGTCATGGGGTTTACATTTGCATTGTTATTTAAAAACTTGATCTGCAAAGTTTTGTAAACAAATAGTTATCGATCACTACGTTACTGTACAGCCAATCAATATTTGTCTTACGAAAGTGAAACATCCTGTTATAACTTAGGCTTGATGAAAATAAATAGAAATGTAGCCTTAAACTCAACAAATTATTTTCAAGTTCTCTGGATTTGCAACTTTTATGGCATTTATTCTAAAAATATAAAATTTCTAAATTAATTTTAGGCTTAAGTTTTTTTTTTACGGTCTAAATTTAAAAAGCTTGTTTTTATTCCATGTCAACAACATTATGGAAGGAATCTTGTCAACTCGCTGGTGTCCATTTACGACGCAATTAGGCCTAATTAATATAGCCTAATAAAATATTAATATATATGCGCCTTCTACATAGAATCTTGTCTCATTTTTAGGAGGCTGCCATTTTCATGAATATTTTTTTTAAGGGTAATCTTAGTAATCTTTTAGCCACTTTAGCGCCGTAGTAATACTAATAGACTAGGTAATCTATCGTTTTGGGTACGTAAAATCGCCCGCGGCTATTTATGTACGAAAACGTTAACTCATTGTCAAGGCTTTAATAGAAGTATATTGTCATACTTTTGTGTCAAATATTATAGATAAATGAATAATAAACCTAAATCAATGGCTAAATATATCGATATAGGCCAGAAATTAACTTTAAACAGCAGTGTCTGAGAGCAAGATTTGCTATATAATATTTAATGGTAATCTATCGTTTTGGGTACGTAAAATCGCCCGCGGCTATTTATGTACGAAAACGTTACCTCATTGTCAAGGCTTTAATAGAAGTATATTGTCATACTTTTGTGTCAAATATTATAGATAAATGAATAATAAACCTAAATCAATGGCTAAATATATCGATATAGGCCAGAAATTAACTTTAAACAGCAGTGTCTGAGAGCAAGATTTGCTATATAAACAGCAGCCATTTGTAAAATAGAGTGGCTTCCCCCTGAATCTGGCGCTAAAAGCTTATAAAAATAAAACTTAGACAAGATGGCTGCTATAGTAAATGAGCATGGTTGCATCTGTTGGAAACATCGCTAGTCTTCATTTATTACGGAAAAGTTTTAATTCAATTGTTTAAAAACAGGTACATAAATGAATCAAGGAAACATTTTTAAATTTTTTAAAACATAAATCCTCCTCAAAATGTGAAATAATTATTAAAATTTAAGGAGTCACCTGTTTTTCACATTACAAATCGCGGGCGATTTTACGTACCCAAAACGATAGATTACCTATTTAATATATATTATATAAACAGCAGCCCGTCATAAATGAATCAAGGAAACATTTTTGAATTTTTTAAAACATAAATCCTCCTCAAAATGTGAAATAATTATTAAAATTTAAGGAGTCACCTGTTTTTCACATTACAAATCGCGGGCGATTTTACGTAGGCCTACCCAAAACGATAGATTACCATAGACTAGTTCAATGTTCACTTGTAAATGTGCGGGAGAGGTAGGCCCTACTGATGAATATATTTGTTTAAATAAGTAGCCTATATTAAATTTAAGTCAAATTTTACAAAATTAAACAGATAATTAATTTAAAATAACAATCAGTGACCAAAACATCTTAAAATTTAATGAAACTAACTTTAAACAAGGTGTTTGAGATAAATATTTATAAATATTAGATTAGTAGACAAAAACAGCGGCCATCTTTCTAGATAAACTTTAGAGTAGTTTCCCTTGATAAAAATGTCTATTCGTATGTATATTGTGTTGACTGTTGTTTAATATACATAGCTGTCTTGTTTAATATAAGTAGGACAGAGGGCCGTCTTCTTATCTTTAATTTCAATTGAAATGAAGGCTATGTATGTAATGTATGTACATCCAAGATCTCAAAAACTTTTTGTAGGCTACTGATTAACTTGTCAATTCTTAGGTCGTGCATATATATTCCTCATAAAAATGACGTTGGACTCAAAATATAGATCTAGGACGGAGTAAAATATTTTTCATTTAAATGATGAAGAATACATTTGTTTTCGTTAGAAATTGTGATTAAGGGTTGGGGTATAGTATAGTAGAACTGCGATATGCTATTAAATCGTCATTTTGCTTTTAGTGACGATTGGGGGAAAGGGAATTCATCGGGAAAAATGTGACGTCATTTATGGGTGATCCATTTAAGCCTAGTTGTTTTTTTTTGTCTGTAGACATTAGTCATAACTGTGGTTTAATATTCAATTATCTTTAGAATTTTAGTAGAATATGCAAAAATATATTCATATTTAAGCCATATTTATTAGTTACCTTATCCCTACATTACTAGCGACGGCCCAATTGATTACGCTAAAACGATAGATTACCTAGATCTACATCTAGATTCTATTTGAGCTTTCGAATTTTTTTTGTAAAATTCTGAAAAAAGGTTTGTGATTAAAATTTAAATAAACCGGGAGTGATCTCCCCTCAACTTTCTAGAATATTCTTATATAACAGTACGGGAGATGGCAACTCGGGATATAGACAATATTTTAAATCCATGTTTAATTACTTATACTTTTTAAAAAAGAATAGAATCTCGTAAAAAAAAACAGAATTGCACACCAAGTGAACGCAAAAAAATGTGCATAATAGTGCGCAATATTCTAAGTACTTTATAAATTACTCAAAATTTACCAGAAGGTAAAGAGTTAGATCTTTTACTTACATGTGAAATTTCATTTATCTATCTGAAATAGTACTCAAGTTATAGGCTTTTAAAAAATTCTAAGTAGAAAAAGTACCACTTTCGGTTATTGAAAATCGCTCAAAAGTTGATCAGGATCTACGATTTTGTTAAAATACTTATATATGAAATTTTATCAACCTGTCCTAGTTATAACAGTACTCAAGTTATCGTGTTTACAGACACACATACACACAGACATATAAAATTTCATCAACCTAGCTGTAACGGTACTCAAGTTATCGTGTTTACACACAGACAGACAGACACACACACAGACAGACACACAAACATACATACAAGAGTGCAAAACTATGTTTTTCCGTATCAGTGAGGTGTAAAACGTCGAGATTTGTAAAAGTCTCGATTTTTTTTGCACGATTGCAAGACTTTCTCTATACTTCGTATATACGAGAAAGTAAAAATAAGGACGGGCACGGCAAGAGAAGTCTTCAACCAACTAAAAAATGTTTTGGGTTCTGGAGATTTAACCCTTGGAATAAAAATCCGGATCTTCAACACACTAGTAAAACCTATTTTACTCAATGGAGCTGAGACATGGAGAATAACTACTATAAATAAATTTGAGAGACGAAAATAAATACTGGAAACCTTCAAAAATATAAAGCGCGGGGGGGGGGGGGGGGTAAAAAATATATGTTTTCTATATAAATTCTATTTCGTTCGGTGGAGGGGGGGGGTGGTAGACTTTCTTTGGGGGGGGGGGGGGGGGGGAGGCGGAGCCTCCCGAAGAGATGCCTGGAAGAAACTCTGAACGCTAGCTTAAAGGCAAAACATACACTGTTTTTTTTTTTTCTGCATTACAAATTATAGGAGGCTATTATAATTTATAGACCACTTAACCAAAGACCTAGTAATTCAAAGAGCTGACGGCGGCTCTGGAGATGCTGGGGCGGGGGCCTCTTCTATTTTTAAGGTTTAAACTTAAAATCTTATTGCTTCTCAATATCAAGATAATAATGTGGGCATAGTCCATGGTCAATACTGCATTTAGGAATTTAGACTAGATCTATTTATACTATTGTATACTCCAAACCCTAAAGATCATTCTTAAAATAATGGCGGCTGCCAGGTTACCCCATCGATTGTTAGAAGTTCTTTTCTCGTATTTGGATATTTCCGATCTAAGAAGCTGCTCATTAGTGTGTAAAAATTGGTATCGATTTTTAAATGATGAAAACAACGATGTCTGGCGACTTCATTGTGTAAGAAAGTTGGCAGAGGAAGCGCTAAAATCAGATCTTCTTAGCAACGTCCCAACTTACAAAGCAAAATTAAGGGCGTTTTATCATGCCTGGAACCCAAATGACTGCTCTAGAAACGTTTATATTAAACCTAATGGTTTTACACTTCACAGAAACCCAGTAGCTCAGACAACGGATGGTGCAAGAGGAAAAATAGGTTTCAAAACTGGACGACATTGTTGGGAAGTTTGGTGGGAAGGTCCCCTAGGTACAGTGGCAATGATCGGTTTAATGACCAGAGATTCTCCTGTTCAGTGTCCTGGCTATTTTCCTCTTGTTGGTGGAGACAGCAACAGTTGGGGATGGAATCTTGTGGATAATCATTTGATTCACAATGGAGATAGTCAAGGAAACTATCCACCTTTAAATAATGCACCAAAATATCAAGTAGGCCCATGTTCACCTGAGTATTTTCGTTCTTTATTAGATGTATGCTAATATTAGGGTTGTCGGTATCGGCCGAGATCGTGGTAAAAGCATGACCCGAAATCTCCCATTACTTTCTGATACCGGGCGCACGAGATTTGGTTTTGCATACTAATAAGTTTTTAATTTATGGTAATTAATTAAGTTTAAAAGGTCATTTCCTAATGTTAAATGAAAAGTAGAATGGTTTTCCAGTTGTTTTGATGGCTTAGCGATCTGATTGCATGCTGTCTCTGCTTTGGTCTTACCGCTGTATAAAGGTTAACTTCAAATGCGTTAAAAACGCGATTTGTGAAAAGTTTCCATTTAGATAATGAAAGTTTCCAAAGCAGATTCATCCCATTTTCATAGAAATGATATTTATTTTTGGATATTTCGACTCTGATATTAGTAAATACTCATTTGAAAGTAGTCACTGTAAATAGGTCACGGTGCCCCCATTGACGCTAATGTTATATTTCTTCATCCCAATCTGCCGGCTTTTAGTTTTGATGCACTAACAACAGTATTCTTATGTAATGTACAAACAAATCTCCTACTTGTTGTTTTAAAAATATTTTAGTATACCTGTCTTTCATTTTTTCAACTCTGGTTCTAGTTTTGCTTGAAGTAAAATTTTGCTGAGTCAGACATAGGTTACCTGTCTGTTGCTAGAATACACTACACTAGCTATGTGCTAACTGTAATTTTAAGTATTCAAGTTCTACTTACCCTTACTTATAGTTATATGTATATGCTGAAAATCAGAATTCATACACAATACACCTATAAAAACAATGATCAGATAACTTCAGTTCTCTTTTGACAAAATGGCTTAAAGATGGACTCTACTTCACCTGCCCAAAATAATAAAGCAATTATATGCACATTACAGTGTTCAAGTCATTTATTTTAGATTGCTAACTATGTAGTTCTTTCATTCACTGTATTTATATAAAGCATTGCTTTAGAAACTTTTTCATATTTGCGCAGCACAGTTTTATAACAAAATGGCTTAAAGATGGACTCTACTTCACCTGCCTAAAATAATGGGGCAGTTATATGCACATTACAGTGTTCAAGTCATTTACTTTTGATTGCTAACTATGTAGTTCTTTCATTCACTGTAAAACATTGCTTTAGTAACATTTTCATATTTGCGCAGCTCAGTTATTTTGGGGTTATGGAAGGAAGCCAACACAAAAATATACTTCTGTATTATTTTTATTCATTTCAACAGCATATACAAGTTCTATATATCATTCTAGCTAAACTCTGCAAATATGAACAAAATACAACTGCAAGTAAAATAACTATGCTCAATTTATTCAGGCATACCATGACTTGTCACAATTGGCCAATGCAAAAACAAGGGGATTCCACCCCTGACAAAAAAATTCACTAAAAAAAACTATTTGAGCTAGACAGAAAATCTTTTTTGTTTTGTTTTCATATAGTTGAGCTCTACAAGATTATGTAATTTTTATTTTTATATGATGATTAGTGTTTTTTTACCTAAATCCCTACTAATTTATAGAATATTTGTGGTGAACTATGAATAGCCTTTTTTGTACTGTATTCATAGTTCAGGAATGTAACGTTTCAGATTTTAGCTAAATTCTGAATTTCGCATTTCAGAATATTTCATTTTTTTCCAAAAATTTTCATAGATTTATGATTTTTGTCAATTTTTTACATTTAAAAAATTTGGAAAAAAACGACAACCAAAATTACCTCTATGGAAACAGCCCACATGTGCATTCCACACATTCCTATCTAAATCAAGTATTATGCTTTGCCTACAGTACAGGTATTAGGACAAACCTAGAATTATCATCCTTATTACGCCGTCACTTTCGTGGCCTTTGTCTACCTGACATCATGTTGATGTTTCGGTCACTGTGACTTTAAATTGTCTTCTAGGTCTATCCTAACTAACCATGACCTTGCAGTATAGTATAGGGCTGGATCTAGATCTGTAACTATTTATCAATAAAATGTCCAAATGCCAGTAGGCTTCAGTAGACCTATTTATTATTGCGTTTGTGAAAAAAACTGATGGCAAATGATGTCACAGACAATCTCACATGCGCTTTGGACCAAATAGAAATTGGCTGTATCAGATGGATGAGGCTGTAGATGGAAATTTTTGATGTCATTCGTGGTGTGGCTGTCTGGCTATTAATGACAATATGGGTTGGGGGGTAAAATTCGCATAGTATTAGCGTAGTTACTTCTGAAAATATTTCTTACTAAAAAAAACAACTTGTTTCTGTCATTCTCATTCTGTGACATGAGCTTTAAACTTCTGCGATATTTCTTTACATCATCACGTAAATGAAGGTGGGGACATTGGTGGTTAATTGGGAAAACATAGGGTTTTAGATTTTTGTTGTGGCTGTTAATAATTAAAGCCCTGAATAACTACAGTAAGTCAACTTGTATGTAATACAGTGACAATCTTATTAGGGGTCATGCATATAGTATGTTAATTTTTCAAGAACAAGACATTGAGGTTAGCAAATTATTTGTTACTTAACAGTTGCTGACTTCACACTTTAAATCAAGATAGGAAGTGCTAAAAAATTAAATACCTGGGTATGTTATAAAAGGCATACAACAGTGTACATTTGTATTGTAGTTCTACCACTTGTTATAGTTCTGGCCTACTAAAAAATTTCTAAGATATTTCTACACATTTCTGTATTACTAACAGAAGATAAAGTGTGACTACTGTCACTATAAACAAAGTAATAGTAACATAAACAGTTGTTTTGTATTGTGGTTTACATGAATTGGGGGGGGGGGGGTTCTAGAATAATACATTATGGGGTAGACCTAGAGATGGGACTAACACTGTAAACTAATTTTGTTGTATGCACAATCCTGTAAATATTAATTTTTATTTGAAGCTTGTTACAAAGAAAATAAATCTATTTTAAAAGAATGTATATTGAACATGATATGAATCACATGTCTGAAAAAATAATGAAATAACACTCACATTTATTTCAAAATTACGTTCAAAATTAAGTTTCTGGGTTTTAAAAATTCCAAATTTTAGTTTCAGGATTGGTAAAATTTTGGGATCAATTTTCAGGATTCACTTAAATAAAAAAATTAGTGGCACCCCTGCATATTACTCATTCGACATATATTTGCGATACACACAAAGCACAAGAACAAACACTTTACTAAATGACAGTGTTCTGCCTTTGTTTATTCTTCCATGCTCAATGCAGCTGCTGTGGGTACTCAGTGCCATTGTTGTTGGTATCCAATGTTTCTGCTTTTGGTACCATGTGCTACTGTTGTGGTACTCGAATGATATTGCTATGGATACCCAATGACAGTGCTCTAGCTACTGCTGTGAATACTCAGTGCTGAAGCAGTGGGTACTGAGTGTTAAAGCCATATTTACTGAGAGCTAAAGTTGTGGGTACTCAGTGTTGAAGCTGTGGGTACTCAATGTTAGTGCTGTCAGTTCTTGGTGTCACTGCTGTGGGTACTCAGTGCTGGTACTGTTGGTACTCAATATCATTGCTGTGGGAACTCATCCTTAGCTGTGGGTACTCAGTATCTCTGCAGTGGGTACTTAGTGCTGAATCAATGGGTGTTCAGTGTGCTGAATCAATGGGTGTTCAGTGTGCTGAATCAATGGGTGTTCAGTGTCACTGTTGTGGGTACTCAGTGCTGGTACTGTTGGTACTCAATATCATTGCTTTGGGAACTCATTCTTAGCTGTGGGTACTCAGTATCTCGGCTGTGGGTACTTAGTGCTGAATCAATGGGTGTTCAGTGTGCTGAATCAATGGGTGTTCAGTGTCACTTTTTTGGGTACTCAGTGCTGAAGCTGTGTGTACTAAATAACACTGCCACTGACGGGGTACTCAGTAACACTGCAATGAGTAAATTGTCAGTATTTAACCATACTGTGTTAATCATGAGGTGTAGGTCTATGCTCAGTGTTATTTTTGTCATGGTCACTGTGAAGACCTTTCTTTGCTAGTATCCAGGATAGTGGTCCACCACCTCACAATGCTATTTCAAAGCTAAATTTGTTATATTGTACCCAGCAGCATGATCATATTATTCCAGCATCGCTCTCTCTCTCAATAAAACAGGTGAACTCAAATGTTCAAAAGTGAACTTATATACATAGGCAAAGACTATATTGTACATTCTTCACTTATTTTTAATCATACTTGAGCAATGGCGAGGCATCCTATTCCGCTATACCCGCTTGGCACCCAAGTACAATTTTATGTCTTGTTGCCGGATGTCGCAAAAAGCGACGAAGTGTAACCAATGGATAACTTTTTCATGTTATTGATACTGTTTATACACATAAAAGAGTGAATGGTACATTTATTAGTATTTCTTTTAGTCAGAACGGACCACCTATTTATTAATAACAATCAATGTAAGCAGTGTTTCTTCCAGACTTTTTTCTCTGGGGGGGGGGGGGGGGGGGGCACTTGAAATCCTTGCAAAAGGTGACTATGAGGACTAGACTAACCCACCCCTCTTGGATCTGTTTTGTACTGTTTGGTTGGGAAAAATAAAAATGATGTCACAGTCAATCTCTACTAGCTGTGTTCCTGTTACGACATGCTATAGGCCTACTGATGTCAAAACTATTTTTAATACGGGATTGTCCATAAATGTTGTCACATGGGGGGGGGGGGGGGGGAATCAAGGTAGTCTGTAATTTTGTGACAATGTGTGATTGGGGGGGGGGGGGGGAAGCTGTGGGTCAGATAGTGTGATGTTGATGTCACACTGTTACGTTTAAAAATAAAAGTAATGTTAGAAACTGAATTTTAGCACTTATTTCACAATTTAGAAAACAGTTTTAATAAATTGTATTAGAAATTGATTGATATACCCTATGTTGGTCAAGCTCAGTCAATATTATAGAAAAAAAAATTCAAATGCAGTTTTTGAGGTGGAGGGTGGGATGAGGGCGCTGATTTAGATGTGATGTCATTTTAGGCTGTGTTTTGGCTTTTGGAGACTGTGGTGAGGTAAAAGTCTTCAAAAAAAGCATAACATCATTTCATGATTTATGGATGACCCCCTAACAATCATCAGCTATCCCGAAAGCATAAATAACAATTTTTTTTTGGCTATCAATAAACTTCATTTCCACTTTTGTTAAATTGTAAAATTTAATTTAAAAAAAGTTGTTTATGAGATTAAATTAGACAGATCTTCATTAGTATTTTAGAGTAAACATAAACTTTTTTTATCTTACTCAGTAAATAGATAAGCCAATACCATTGCCGAAAAATTTGCCCAAATTGCCTAATGTATGAATTCTATTGCTTCAAGCAGGGGAGACTCAACATACTCTTCAACACAATTCAAGGCACAAATTCACATAGCTAATATATCAGTTTACAATACTACCTTGCATAATATAGCATTTTCTTTTTCAGGTAGGTGAACGTATTAGAGTTATATTGGATTGTGAAGACAATACTTTAGCATTTGAGAAAAACTACGAGTTTCTAGGTGAGTAACTATCTGTTATAACTTGTTTTGTGATGTTGTCTAATGTCTCAATATGGTGATCTAATGTCTCACATATAATGTCTCACATCTGTTAACTAAAGTATCACATCTTGTGATTTACTTAAATGACGATAGTTCACTTAGTAGATGCATGTTTATCTTTGAATTTGCATGTTGGTTTTAAAATGAAATCTTGTACTTCAGGAGTGGCGTTTCGAGGTTTACCCAACACTCAACTCTACCCAGCCGTCTCTGCTGTCTATGGCAACACAGAAGTATCAATGGTGTATCTTGGTCCTCCATTTGATGGCTGACATTCTCTCATCGATTGCTTGTATGAATGGAATGATTCTTAGGATATGAAATTTGTGTAACAAAGCTTTGCTATTGAAAAACTAGTGTTTTGTAGCCACCAAACAGATCTGTAAATAAAAAATGTCATGTACAAATGTTTGCCTAAAAATGTTATTTTATACTAAAATTATTTTATTATTGCATGTTAATGATGATATTCTCTTTGCTTTCATATTCCCAATTTCCCTTAGCTCAAAGATCTTGTATTATTTTCACTCAGAGATATATAGGCATGTTCAAGGTTTTATTCAATGCTTAAGGGTCATTAAATTATTATGTACAAAGGAAGGGTGTGTGGCATAAAAGCTTGTGGGGTGGGATGGGAGGCAATTTCATTAATTTGCACATCTGCACCTTATATTGAACAGCAATATACAGTATACTTATGGTTAACCACAGAATGTCACTCAACCTGTATCCAAATATTGTTTAAATTTAACAGGTAATTAATTTTTCTTCCTTTTATTTTATTTATAAAAAGTATTCAAATTTTTAAGAGCACTAAAATAAGAAAAAGAACATACATTTTCTTGGCTTAAACAGTACTAAAAGTACAAATCTTGGTTACTCTACTCTAGAATTTAACGTACATGTTGAAACAAATGCAGGGGTGCCACTTTTCCGGGATATCCCGGATTTCCGGATACGAGAATCATATTTTTTTGCCTTTCCGGATTCGCAAGATTTGAGTTTGAAAATTTCCGGGTTTGCAGTTAAAAAAAAATTAAGATAGTTTTAAGCTTGAAAATGTTGACATTTTAGAAATTGTTTTTGAAATGTTTTTTTACCTATTAGTATTATGCTTTTCTTTTCCTGTAGTAAAAATGTTTGTAAACAGCATTCTTGGACACCAGATCATCTATTTTCCTTTTTTAGATATATTTAGCAATTTTAAAGTTTTCAATGTTTCATTTAATTTCAAATGAAACAATTGTACACTGTCATCAGAGATGCACTAGCTATACTAGAAATGTGTGGAGTTAGAAAATTAACCACAAACCACTGATAGCTTGTAATGAACTCGACAATCCTGCTGTTAGAAAGGAGTGAATGAAATGAAAACTGAGATAATGCACACAATGTTTAGTTTGACTACTTTCTATACTATCTACGACTACAGAAAATTCTTTAACTTTACCATCCCAAAAAATACTTAACGTTTTTGGTTCTTAGTAGAAAAAAAAAACATTACTATAAAATAAGCGCTCATCATAGATTTAAAAACATTTTCAATACATTCTACAGTATACTCTTAAATATTTAATAAAAGATGTTATACAAAGGATAAATAAATAATCCACTATATGCATTAACTTACACATACACAATTTAAGTTTCAATTGGTATATTATTATAGGTTTTTAGAGAAGATTAATTAAATTACATAGGCTTGATCAAGTACACAACATTGTAAACATGTATATTCATGTGTGCACCAAACTGACCAGATGTTAATGTTAGGTTTGAGTGATTCAGTTATGAAGTTCTGTCACATCTGAAGTATCAGATGTATTTTTAAAACATGGTAGTTGTAATGCCAGTGATAGATGTTTTAGGTCTGTTTATTGTGAACTATTTTAAAAAAGACGCACTGACTAATCAATAAGCTGAGACTAGAATTTTCCTGCAGATGGATCAAAGACATTAGAGTGGTGAAAATTTAGAAATAGTTGTTGGATTTTGTTCTCCAAATTGTGATATTCTGGATTGTTAAATTTTCAGTAAAATGTCAATTCTATTTGTGAATCATCACTTTACTTACAATAAGTTGTATAATTGATTGTGTCTTTAGTTATATAATTTATTTGTGTATAATTTAAGCTTTGAATTGTTAGGAAATATTGCAGTAAATTAATTCCATTTGAAAATTAATTGTATTAACTGTAACTTATAAATTACATGGCACATAAAGTTGTTAAAACAATGAATGGATCACTAATACTGACAATGTATTCAAATATTTATTATATATATATATAAATATCAATACTACACATCACCCCCTGCCATGTATTGTTAGCATGAATTATATCTTATATATATATTATAATTTTATATATATATATATATTATAGGCCAAGATATATATATTATAGGCCAATATATATATATTATAGGCCAATATATATATATTATAGGCCAATATATATATATTATAGGCCTATATATATATATATATATATATATATATATATATAAAATATAAGTAATATATTTTAATACATGTATGATATAATATATGTATGATATATATAATATATGTTTGATATATATCTATAATATATATAATTATATATACATATATATATATATATATATATATATATATATATATATATATATATATATATATATATATATCCACTCAAGAACTGCAAGGTTTTCTTTTTAACAAATATTTCCTTTGAGCATTAAATTGATTTTTATTCAGTTATTAAATGATTCTTTCGACAACAGACTGTTATGATAAGCCACTACATGCTGTAACTGGAGACCACAACACTTTCACATATGCACACACAAAAATTTAAAAACTCAGATTATATATAAATTGAAATAAATATGGGGTTTCTAATAAAGGCAAACATTTGATTTGCTAATGTATTTTTATTTGATAAACTTGATGCTCACACCAGTGGGCAATACAAAATGTTTTTGTTTACGCAGTGAAAAGAATAAATGCCATGCTCTGCATGAGGTATTCTGTATTATTTAATTATACATCAGTATCCCTGCATAATTTAAATTCTTGTTTCAATAAATTTTTGTCATTAGTGGCCAATCAAAGTTCTGAAGATCTCTTGATGTTTAGCATTGTGATAAATATGTGAGTTTGGTGACAGTACAATTTTCCTTTGGTTTTGTTTTCAATTACTAGTGCATGTTTGAGTTTTGATAGAGTATTATTATTGATTTGTAAATATATAAGAAATTGTTCACTTTAAAAGATATGATAGAATATCAGAGGAAGATTAATCTTTTGAAAGTGAATTCAATCCAATGTTTTAGATACTGGTTATAGTCAGAATAGATTTTTAAAGGTACTTCATGTGTGACTGGCTTATTTATACTAGCATTCATTATATTTGGTGTTTAAGAGTGAATGAAGCCATTAAATGGCACTAGATAAACATGAAAGTAATTTGATCCGACCAAACGTTATTGTTAAATTGAATCAGTGGCTGCAAAAAAAAATCAAATGTCATGTTCTATGTATCCTTATAAAGTATATTTCTGGCTTTAAAAATTAACTCTTTTCTTAGTTGTAATAAAGTGGTTATAACTTAGCCTTTTTGGAAGTACTAAACCCCACCAGTTTCATTTGCGCATTCCCTGAACCCTTCTACTGCCTGACAAAATCTGATCGTGATCCATATGAGATGGGTCTGTGTCTTGACCTCCACTGGAACCTGCCTCACCCAACTCATATGGTTCACTGTTGGAATGTAAACAGCTGCTGTATTTAAAGTGTCAAACAACCACAGTATAAGTCACTAGAAATATCCTGGCAAGTGGATGCAAAATTTTACCATTCAATGTTGCTGTCTGGTGGTCAGACATTCAATGTTGCTGTCTGGTGGTCAGACATTTAATGTTGTTGTCTGGTGGTCAGACATTAAATGTTGTTGTCTGGTGGTCAGACATTCAATGTTGTTGTCTGGTGGTCAGACATTCAATGTTGTTGTCTGGTGGTCAGACATTCAATGTTGTTGTCTGGTGGTCAGACATTCAATGTTGTTGTCTGGTGGTCAGACATTCAATGTTGTTGTCTGGTGGTCAGACATTCAATGTTGTTGTCTGGTATCCTTTCATGAGGCAGTCACACAGAAAGTAACCACTTAAGTAAACTGGACACAATTTAATTTTGTATCATTGATTGTTCACACAAACTTTGTCAGCCACTATTTGTATCTTTTGACACTTATGTAAATTGCAGAGCAAATTGTGGTTTTGTACTTACTATGTAAGTAATTATATTTAATGAGAATAAAAAAAAACTGGCTGTTGTTCAACATGTTTTTATTCTCTTCCTTAACTGTACTAATAATTATCTTCACACAAAATCCACTTTTTACTCATGCTAAAACCACTGAAGGTAACATAAAGTAGTTGAGACAAGATATATAATAAATTCATCCTTTTTTTAAAATAATTTACCCCACCCTCCAGTTATTAAGTGTCGTTACAACAAACACCCCACTCACTCTCCCCTCTCCTCCCTCCCCCCCCCCCCCGCGTATGCAGGTTATTGAATTAGGGAGTGGCAAGTCTAAAAATAAGACTATATTTATATACTAACGTGCCCGTCCCCGCGCATTGCCGCAGACGAAATATATAAAAAGCGTTTCATCAATGCATTACCAATCCTGTATTCTTAGACGTGCGACCTTTCTTTCTAAAACTGAGTTAAATGTAAACAATGCCAGCGCTTGGATCATATTTATCGGCGCACGGGATTACCTACCGCATGAAATCCCTGAGTGTACGTTAATCACTCACGGTAATAATGAGGTAGAACACAATTCGGTGACCGCCCAGGTGTTAGGGACGTAGAGGGGTGCACGCGAGAGCCCCCGGTTACACTACCGCACGGGCGCCACGTACGGTGCCTGTCTAATAGTAACGTAAGCACCCTGGTACTCAGCTCACAGGATAATCCAGAGCGCCAAATAGCACCCTGAAACAATTATGCAGATTGCGTCATTTGTTTAATTGACAGAAACCAACAGGATTTTTTCTGTCTGTTTTGTTGTCTTTAATTTTATGCATTACTCCATTACTAGCCGTCGGTACACGTTATAGGCCTATATATTTTAATGTTTATACTTGTTTGAGAATTTTTTTTTATAAGAAAGTTATTGGCCAAAATGCTATGTGCTTTACCACACGTTGAACGGTATTAGTGACAACAGAAAGGAATAAATAAAAAGTAAATAGCTAAAAAATCCGACACATTTAAAATAACATAGACAGTAGCGTACGCAGGGGGGGGGGGGGGGGGACAGGGGGAGCGGTCGCTCCTCCTCTGGCCATTTTCAGCAAAGTGGCGCCTTTTTGGAAACTTTTTAAACTCGATGTTTTAAACAATGATATTTGTTAAAAAAATATTTTTGGTCGGCATATATATGTAAATCACAAGATTTCTTTTCATGCAGCAATTAAGCATTATTGTACTGGTCTAGTAGTGTCTACGTTTACAACACGTATTAACAGCTGCATCAGTTTGCCATTCTAAAAATAATCATTACGATGCATTGCGATGTTTAAAAAACCTCTACGGTAGTACCACTTGGCAAAAGGGGTGTTAAGTTTAGGGCAACTGTATAATGTATTTGCTTATGAATAATTGAATTAGAAAATGTTATACATAAAACTTCACACATAATTACTTTATATATATATATATACAGTTTGAATCGTGCGATTAATTTAAAAAAAAATTACAATACAGAAACAAATACAACTGATGTGGAACCTCTATTTAAATTTACTTATGAGCAAACTGCTTAGTGTTGGGGAAATTTCGACAAGGTCAACAATGTCATCATGATGAAGTAGTAGTATTCTTACAGTTTGGGCGATAGTGATTACGATTACAAGTTATATGAAACAGTTACAACCCCCCTCCCCCATGGACCCCTCGTTAAAAATTTTTTTTTGTCATAATACCACTACTACTTATTTAATCTATTTCTGTAATACATATTTGTGTAATATATATTTGTGTAATATATATGTATGTTAAGAACAGTCATCTAAAAACTGACGCTATGTTCACTCTGAGTTGGTTATCTCCCCCCCCCCCCACACACACACCTCACCACCACAATTGTGTAGAGCGACATTAATGTCACACCTAGGTATACACTGGGTTGGATGATTGACCTAAAGTGAACGGACAGTGGTGAATGAAGTTGTTTTTGCAATTACCAGTAAAAAGGTGTGTGATCAATACAGTGATCTAACCCATACCTACCACTGTTAAAAATGATCTTTAAGGACACAAAGAAGCAGTAGTTAATTATAATATATGATCTGAACTAAAAGACCGATATTTATTTAAATGTAGGCTGTTATTCCGAATGTTGTTCCGATATATCGAAAAGCGTTGTTTTATACCAACTCTGATTTTTAAAAAATTCATTATGCTGTAATATTTTAGCATTTATGATGACGATATATTAAATTCTGATTATAGACAAAAACATTTTGTAAAAGCGAATAGTTTTAAATAATTTCATTTTATTCTAAAATAATTATTTATTTGTTTTGACATTTAAAATTAAATGTGTAGATATATACATATTTATATTAAGAGAGTGATTATTTCCCCTATTTCACTTGTCTTACATAATTTCCCTGGAATTATTATGTAAGAAATTTGTTTACAACAATTACAAAACAGATTGTGTTACATTCATTGTTTTTGGTTGTAGTATATATATATATATATATATATATATATATATATATATATATATATATATATATATATATATATATATATATATTTTTTTTTTTTTTTTTTTTTAGATTGATAAAATTTTTGTTTTGTCGGCCTACATTGTGTGCTTTTTCTTATTTCTTCAGAGTGCTACTTTCAATTTATTTTACATTATAGCGAAGTAATGATATACAGCTAGTAATTATATATATATATATATATATATATATATATATATATATATATATATATATATATAATACACGTATATAGAACGTGTTAAAAATTCGGCGCCTTTTTTTGCTCTTTTCGCTCCCCCTACAACGAAAACCTGGATACGCCTCTGAACATAGACCACCAATATCTATTAGAAAAATTAAAACCAAATTATATACATTATTAGTCAACACAACACCATACTGAATGCACACGCTGATTAAGAGATTTATAATTAAGAAACTTACACGATTTCGTTAAAAACCCGGCTGTTCAATGGTAGTTAAGTTGTTTTTGTCTTTTAAAAACACCTATTTTAGCTGAGTCCTTCATATGGTGAGAAGACAGAAACAGGTGAACTCTACTTCACCTGCCCCGTGGATTGTAGGAAAAAAAGTCACAGGAAAAAAAACCACAGAAAAACGTCACAAATATATAATTGCATGATATTTGTTAATACTTTTATGTATTAAATATTTAGAGAGCGCAAATTAACTTAGGATTAATTAAATGTAATGTAATGTGTGTAGGCTGTATACGCATAGGAATTTTTATAATTCATCTAAAAATATTTATTATGAAGTATGTAGATTGTAATTATTTTAAACTTAAGATTAGTAGCATTTAATAGAATGCTCCAAAGTCCACGTTTTTCATCGTGTTTTTTTTTTTAAATACCAATATTAAATTTTCGTGAAATGGTAAATTCACCTGACTTGCTGCCCTCAACTCATGGCAACAATAGTTATGTTTAGTTCAACGACCTTTACTGCCCACATTTATCACGCTCGTTACATAACAAAACTTAGGATCAAAACAGAAAGCCGACAAGGTTCAAAGGCTGTCATTGACGCATAACGTCAACAACACAAAATATTTTCGGACAATGCCTACTGAGGAGAGGCCGACCAGAGAATAGCCTACGGCAAAATGTGCCTAAATTTCTTTTTTATTAACTTTTCTACCGCGTATTTAACTAAATACGTAACAAAATTTGAGATTGTTGTGTTAATTATCATAGAGTATTTTTACTTACTATTGTTATAAATCATAATGCTTTTAACGTCTATAAATAATTTATGCTATAAAAAAATACAACCCACAACAATAAACATACAAAATTTTACAATTCTTAACAAATTAATAAAAATATTTCTAAAAAGATTTTTGTGACTTTTTTCTGCAAACTTTATTTCTGTGACTTTTTTTCCGATAACATTTTTCCACTGAGACTTTTTTTCTGTGACTTTTTTCCTAGCAAAACTGACTTTTTTCTGTTTTTTTTCCATGTGACTTTTTTTCCGTTCACCGCCCCGTGTCCCGTCTAGTTCCGATAGGCAACTTTATCATTCACATCTAAAAAATAAATAAATAATTCAACATTTACGTTGTGTGTCTCGAACCCGTGCCAACCACTTGGTAACTATTACACTATCATCGTAGCTATTTAAGCGTAAGAAACATTAGGGGAATAGGCCCTATTATTTCAAATGAAATGTTATCCCAAATTAGCCAATTCCATAGATAAACAAACAAAGATTTACATATAATAAATAAGGCCAGTAATAGTTTAGTACAGAAACTCATGGTTGGCATAGGATCTAGAATCTAGATAGAGTTAGAGTCAGAGCGGCGTTAGGAATACGCGGGGCCTAGTGCCAACCATCCGCGCGGGGCCTGCTTTTTCCATTACATAAATAGCCTCCTGCTAAAACAAATTAAACGGATCGATGTCGAAAATCATTTTTACAAGCTTTTATTTAACTCACTTCCTCTGTCGTCAGTCGACAGTCTGTCGTCAGTCTAGATAGAAACGCAGGAGTGAAAATTCGGACAGTTCTACTTGACCGATACGATTCACAGTTAGCACGTGGGTCAAGACATGAAGACAATGCAATCTGAAACTAAATTTGACTTAATTGGATGCCTAATTAATTTTTTATGAATTAATTAAAATTTGGACCGAATTACTAGGCATGTCTATCCAGCCACACCACACGCGTCATCACGTTCAATAGCTGCGCCATCACGTTCAATAGCTGCGCCATCACGTTCAATAGACGCGCAATGGTTTTTTAGTCATGTAACACTATTGTAAATAAAGCATGTAAAGTACTGAAAAAAAATTCATAAAAAAACGTTTTAATAACAAGCTTTTATGTACTAATGCACTAAAAAGTAGAAAATAAATTATACACTACTATTTAAATTACTATAAAGAAAAGCGTGGGTCTCTTCTCAAATATTAGTAAAGGTATCCAATAGGTACTAAAGTACTAAAGTGACCCACGCTTTTCTTTATAGTAATTTAAATAGTAGTGTATAATTTATTTTCTACTTTTTAGTGCATTAGTACATAAAAGCTTGTTATTAAAACTTTTTTTAAATGAATTTTTTGTTTAGATTCCTAGAAAAAGTGGATACATTTTAATAACAGAAGGTAAAAAAAAAACCAAACAACTAATTAATTAACCTGTTATGTAATTTTGCCAAGGGAGTTAATTTAAAAATGAAATCAACTCACGCTAATAAAAAAAATAAACCGGGAGTGATCTCCCCTAAACTTCCGCGAATATTCTTATATAACACTACGTGGGATGGCTACTCGTGATACAGACACGATTTTTAATTACTTAATAAACTTTTAAAAATAGAATAGAATCTCGTAGAAAAAAAGAATTGCGCACCAAGCGAACGCCAAAACAAAATGTGCATAATAGTGCGGAATATTATTAGTACTTTATAAATTTACATGCCTTTTTGAGAAATCGGAAATAGCGTAAATTACTACTTCCGGTCAACGGAAATAACTCAAAATTTGATAGAAGGTAGATAATTACAATTTCATTTCCGGATATCGGAAATCGCTCAAAAGTTGATACGGATCTACGATTTTGATATACTTATCGGTACTAAAGTTATCGTGTTTACAGACACACAGACACACACACACACCGACATAGGGCAAGATTGCAAAATTATGTTTTTCCGACTCAGAGAGGTGTAAAACGTCGAGATTTGCAAAAATCATGTTTTTTTTTTGTGCACGATTACAATACTTTCTCTATATTCTGTATATACAAGAAAAAAGGTGAATGCAAAATCTCCAAGAGGGAATTATTGTTGGAATAATATTATTAGCAAAATGTGAATGCAAATTCTGCAGACGTATAAGAGGGCATTATTGTTAGAATATTATAATTAGCATGGATTGATAAAAGGCTATCTTTTATTTATTTTATTTACTGAACGTACTGTTTACTAATTATAATTTTTAATCAACTATTCCGCACTATTATACACGCGTCATCACGTTCATTAGGTGCGCAATGGTTTTAGTCATGAAACTCTATTGTAAATTTTTAAAATTTAAAGTACTGAAAAAAGTGCATGAATTGATAAAGTGCTGTATGGTAAGTAAAACACAGATATTTTAAATACTGCCTTTGATTTATTTTATACACTTAACGTACTGTTTACTAATTATTATTCTACCTTTCGGTTTGCGGACAAGCTGGGTTTTTTATATTCATACACTGAATCAGGCGCGTCCGCCGGCGCTCGGATAGGATGCGATTTGGCATCAAGGGCTAGACTGTGAGCACTATGTGTTTATGTTTGCATTTAAGTTGTGGTTGTGTTATGAGTGTTGGGTTGGTGTTTTCGTTTTTTTTGCGTTTGCATTTGTGTTTGCATTGTGTTTGTGTATTGCGTTTGTGTTTGCATTTTATTAGTGTTTTCTTTTGTGTTTGTGTTGCATTTGTGTTTTCTTTTTGTGTTTGTGTTGCGTTTGTTTTTTCTTTTGTGTTTGTGTGTTGCGTTTGTGTTTTCGTTTGCATTATTTTTGTTTGCATTGTGTTTGTGTTTTCGTTTGAGTTGTGTTTTCTTTTGTGTTTGTGTTGTGTTTGTGTTTTCTTTGTGTAGTGTTTGAATGTTAAATCTAATCCTGGCAGGCCAAGGATTGAAGAAGATCAATCTTCTTTATTGGAAAGCAGTGGCGTAGCGAGGTCGTGTGTCACCCGGTGCGGCACTTAATGGTGTCACCCCCTCCCCGTAATATATATATATATATATATATATATATATATATATATATATATATATATATATATATATATATAAACATACATGCATATACTAGGCATACTGCCTAGCTTCACTTTTGAGAATTTGAATGATTAACTAATTGGTGATTGGCTGTTATGTGGAGTACTTAGGGCTTAAGTTTAAACAGTTTGAGTGATTTTATGTCATGCAAACATTAGAGGAGTATTCGCAAACTTATTACACGCAAGTTTATTAGAACTGCAAAGGCTGCCTTAAAAGTTAAAATCAAATATTATATTTAATTCGCTTTCGTAATTAATGTTTACAATTTCAATACAATACATAACTTAATTTACAACGAAATATCTATTTAAACGAATGCTATATCCTGTGATGTTTGCTATTTATTTTAACTAGTAAAAACATTATTTAAAAATTATTACTTAAAAAGTTACCTCCCCTGTACACATACCAAATGACGTAGTCTTTGTTTAATTTTTCACAAACAATTGCTTATATAAGAAATTACGGTATCTGGACAAATCTAACAACCCTAAGGGGTTTATCCGACGAGAATAATGTTTTTTTGTTACCCTCCAGGGTCGGTCTACGACCTCACAAAATATCAAGGGGGGTCGTTCGGCAAAAGCTTTTTTCGTAATATAGCTCATATATTGCGCCGGTTAGTCGAGGTCAGTTTTGACCCCACTCTCCGTGGACTTTGCGGCCAACCGGTACCGGCCCCCGTGTTCTATTGCCCCAAGGCAGGAGCCTGCCAAATTTGAATTTATATAAGTAAGTATGTATGTGTATGCATTCAAATATTTTTTTAATGTATTTAATTTTTTTTTGCAACGTTGAGAATATGTAACTCCCCCCCCCCCCCACGGTGATTGCTTTAAACTCTGCTCAGATATAATACTAACGCTTTTTATCTATAGTCGGTTATAGCTCTATCATTGGCAGGTTTACGTCATGGTGTCACCCCCCCCCCCCCCACCTTTCAACCTTGTCGGGATTTGTCAAATTTGCTCTTAAAAGACTATTTAACACTCTAACTCTAAATAACCACTTATTGAAGTGCGATTTGCCCCGCCATCCGAAATAAAATAAAAAAAATTATGCCAGAAACCTTCCCACATTTCAGAGTTTCTTTCAGGCACCTTTCTAGAAAGATGTCTTGGAAAAAATACTGCCATGCTTGAAAACCAAAAACTTATAGTTTTAGTAGCGAAATATAATTTAAAGATAAATAAGATCAACAAACAAAATGTCATTAAAGTTTTCAGGGAGGGCAGACAGGAGAGAGTTGTAGGTAATTTCCCTGTCAGTTGAGGTTTGTAGCGTTATATGTACAATCTCACAAAAAAGTCGAAGTTTATTAAAGGCTAATTCTCTCAAATTATCACCTGACAATGCGACAACGCCTGCAGTGTTATTATTACGGATGGGCCCTATTCGACCCACCCCCCCCCCCTCCTCATACTGAATGCCACTGTCTGTACAGTACAAAGGGACTAGGGGCCTTTTTGGAACTTATTATTATTTCTAGAGTAGAAAAGAATTTTTTTATTTCCATTTTATTTTTAAAATTATCTACATAAAACAAATATTAAATTTCCAATGAAAAAGTTTACATTTTTTTATAGAGGGAAAAGGGCCCCTATGTGCCTGGGGCCCCTATGCCTTGCTTACGCTAGCTTTACGGTAGCTACGCCACTGGACCAAACTCAAGTAATGCACGTACTAGATCTGGTGTTACGGGAGTTTCACAAAACAAAACAAAATAAGATCTGTAGATATTCCAGATTTGTATCAATTATAGCATTAAGTTTGACTGGCAATTTTCTGTCAATATCGTCTTCTAAATGGGTGTCTTCTAAAATGCCTATAGACAATACCTTAATGTCTTGAGTCTCAACGACTTGATTCTGCATATGAGATGATGTGGTTGCTTGTATATTTTGTACTTGGGTATATTCAGACACTTCGATCTGTAGTTGTATTGTTGTCGAAGTTAACGGCATGCAGCTTGAAAAATATGTATCCAGTTTGACACATTTAGATGGTGTTTGTTGGCGATCTGAAATGTCTTTCGATTTCTTCCTCTCCCCTCCCACTCTCATTATTTTTTCTTTACTGGTTTTCTTTCCATTTAATAACCTCTTAGCTAACGTAACTGTTGTCTTAGTCGCAATATATTTAGTTAGATACACCAAAGAATTTAAATGGTGCAATTACCTTTTATAATTACTAACTATTCGAAACAAATGTAAACGATACAACAGCTGAGCGGATATTTAACTGTGGAATCAGTGTTAAAGTTGAGTTGTTGTCTTCGAATTTAATATAGATCTAGATCTAGTAAACTAAAATAATAATTAGAATAAAGTTGATACTGTTTCATATAATTTGTAATCGTAATCATTATCGCCCAAACTATCATAATACTACTACTTCTTCGTGATGGCGTTGTTGACCTTGTCAAAATTTCCCCACCGCTACGCTGTTCGCCCATAATTAAATTTAAATAGAGGTGCCACATTAGTTGTATTTGTGTATGCATTGTAATTTTAATTTTTTTTTACCCGATTCAAACTGTATATATATAAAGTAATTATGTGTAAAGATTTACGTATAACAGTTTCTAATTCCATTATTCTTAAGCAAATACATAATACAGTGGACTTAAACTTAACACCCCTCTTGCCAAGTGGTATAACCCGTAGAGGTTTTTTTAAACATTGCAATGCATCGTAATGGTTATTTTTAGAATGACAAACTGATACAGCTGTTAATAGGTGTTGTAAACGTAGACGCTACTGGTCTAGTACTATTATGCTTAATTGCTGCTTGAAAAGAAATCATTTGAATTTACATAGATGTGCGGACCAAAAATAATTTTTTTGACAAATATCATTGTTGAAAAGTTTGAGTTTAAAAAGTTTCCAAAAAGGCGCCACTTTGCTGAAAATGGCCAGAGGGGGAGTGGCTGCTCTCCCTGCTCCCCCTCCCCCCTGCGTACGCTATTGCCACGGGAGAACAAATAAGCTTAAATATCACAAACGAGCCGACCCGCGGCATATCATACGCCGCTATTTAGTTGTTTTATTTTCTACTTGCCAGTAATTCAGAATTTGTGAATTCGATAGTACCAATGCTGCCACTGAAAATATCTGCTTTATAACACTATCAGTAGGTCGTTAAGGACGATACTACCCCATCCTCCTTTCCCCCAACCCTACACCCCCCCACCCGTGAAAGCAGTCTCCTCTTAGTTACCTCCCCTAAGTTTAAAATCGTTTCAAACTAAATTATCTGCCCCTAGTAGCCGTCACTAAACCCGTCTATACGATTGTAAAATTTAGCGTGAACCACAACTCACCAGACCATGTAGGGGTGGGGTGGTATGGAGCGCGCTTACAGCTTGTTTTCTAGCGTCTCCAAAAAGATAATTATATATATATATATATATATATATATATATATATATATATATATATATATATATATATATATATATATATATATATATATATATATTTATTTATTTATTTATTACAAGCTTTTATTTAACTCACTTCCTCGTCAGTCTGTCGTCAGTCTGTCTTCAATCTGTTTAGATTGAAACGCCCGAGCGAAAGTATAGTAATGTAGAAACGAAAATAAAACGATGGGAGGCAGAAAGGCCGAGAGATAGAAAATGGTTACTAGATTGTGAGATACGGGCCTGTGACATTGGAGGTCTGCTGACATACACATAATTATCTGAACTGTGAATATTCATGAAGAAATAACGTGTTGTAATCTGGAACATGCAGTCAGAGTGTGTATCTTTATATGAGCTGGGTGTATCGGTGCCAAATAAGGTGTCTGCTGCCTACAGGCGGAATTCCTAAGCCGTGGGCGAAATGCCTACCCACAGAAAGGTGGTGCTACACCTTGTCGCATGTAGGTGTCGTGAGGAGGGGTCACATAAGACCTAACAAAGAACTTCACACGTCTGCCCTGGTCACATCCTAATATCTAAAAGCCCGTGTGCGCACTTCTCTCTCTGTCACTCTCTCATCAGTATGTTCAGCGATATATGTAGAACTTAAAGATTTTAGTTGAAAATAATATGGTGGATGTTATAAATGTATAAACTAAATTTTATTTAAAGAAGGAAAATAAAAATAAAGGCATATTCGAATGTAGAAACACATTTCTAACTAAAGTATTTATTGTCGTGACAATAACCCAATAAACAATGACGTCACATGACACCAAGTTTAAACTAAGGAAAGAACACAAAACTAATGGCGTCATCTTACAATGTTAGAATATAAAGAAATGAACTATTTCATTCAAATGTGATTCAGATCTACTTATTAAGACGTACGCTATGAAATGTATAAGATTTTCTCGGCCAAAAGTAAGACAAATTTAAAAAATAACATGAATACCGTTGAACAGCCGGGTTTTTAATCGGAATCATTTAAGTCGCTTAATATGTACATTTAATATTGACTAATAATGTAAATAATTAGGTTTTTCTAATAGCTATTGGTAGACTATGTTATTATAAATGTGTCAGAGTTTTAGCTATTTAGTTACTTCTTTGCTTTCTCACTAACATCGTTCAACGTGTAGTAAAGCACATTGCTTTTTGACCAATGGCAATTTTATAAAATATTTTTCTCAAACAAGTTTAACATTAAAATATATAGGCCTATAATTCACGTGTAACGGGTACCTACGGCTGGTATAGATTGATTAGCCGTCCCGGCCAGGCCCTGCACTGGCATTTGAGGTAAAAGTTATTTGTAAATGGCCATGACTTATTTGCTCATTATAGATCATATAGCCTGCGTTGCCCGGTGTTTGGGAATTAATAAAATTTCCAATGAAATGTCTATAATATGTAAATATTATCCTTGTCCAAAATTCTTCCGCTGGTGCATTAATATGCTCATTATTCGACATAAAAAACTGTTGCAGATTTACTTGATAACTATTTCTTTCACTCTAAAGATGTGAACATATTATACATGATTTTGTAGATTTACATTGATAGCTATTTCTTTCACTCTCAAGATGGGAGGATTTTTTTTTTTTTACAAAGAATGAGCTCCATTTCTGAAAAAAAAAAAGATTAGAAGGCGGGAGTGGAGAGTATGAAAACCTGTAAAGGGGGTCGGGGGTGGGGGATGGTAGTGGAAGGGGCGGAGAACTCAGTGGTCCATATTAGTGTAAAAAGGTGCTAGGTTGATTATAGTGGCGGGGATACAATTTTACCTGATGTCGGAACATGTACATGATACGATAGGTGACTGCTTTAATGTATACATTTTTGAACAAAAAATTAGTATACTACTTATATATCTGCGTTAAAAAAGAAGGCTATAAGAGCAACTTATTCTTTCAATAAGTGGACTTATGCAAGTGACCTCCTCAAATATTAGTTATTAGAGACGGTTTGATTTTCACACCTATTTGAAAAATCCGAAGCATAAATTTTAAAGGATTGTTTTTTTTATTCATATGCTATTACTATTATCGTTTAATTTCTGTATAATCAAAGAACTGAGAAAATTAAAAATTGAAATTCGAGACGCAGTTGGTAAAAATTTAGCTTTAAAAATAGTCAATTTTTATTCAGTTTTTTTTACACCTATTTGGAAACCATTTAGTATATATTTTAAAGCAATTTTTCTTTTATCCAAATATTTTCTTTGTTTATTTTTGCGTGTAGTCAAAGAGCAGGGGAAATTTTAAATTTTAAATTCCTGACGGCTGTTACGTCCTTTTAGACAATTAAAATAGAGGAGTAAAATAGTTTAATTAACATTAATTAAACACTTAGTATGACAGGAGGATCTGAGGATCTATTATTTTTCCAGGTGCCTATGGAAATAGAGCTATCTCCTTACCAATTATATATATATATATATATATATATATATATATATATATATATATATATATATGTGTGTGTGTGTGTGTGTGTATGTGTGTGTGTGTACATATAAATGCCATTTACACTTGTGTATGTGTATACGCATATGTATATGTATTTAAATTTATCTTTTTATGTATTTATGCATTTTTCGGGCTGAACTTCGTCTTTATTTTATGTATAGGACAATGAGTAACATAGCGACCAAATACTTTTTTACAACGTTTACAAAAAGCTTTTTGACTATGTATTTGGTGTCACCCCCTACCTTTTTGTCAAGTGTCGTCAATTTTTATTAATCCAACCATAAAAAGCATTGAGGGGCCTATAAAAAAAATTCTAACAATTTGTTAATTCAAGTGGGAAAATCATTGCTTTTGTAGAAAATTATTAACTTTGGTATCAGCCCCATCCCAGCAGTCGATTAACATATCAGTTAATACAATTCTCAACAAAAGCTTTTTCTTCAGGCAAATATTACAACGTTTGGTTGGTGTAACACCTCCCCTCCCCCCTAAATGGTGTCACCCGGTGGGTGCGGCCCGCACCCCGGCACCCCCCCCCACCCCCCGCGACGTGACGGGTATGGGAATTGTAGGCATAAAAGATTTAGTTTGATTACAATTTACGGGTAATAAAACTGTAGAAAAAGCCATTCTAACTAACAATTTTAAAACAAATAGTTTGTTTACATTCGGTAACAGGTGGACACATCAAAACGACAAAAAATACTATATATTGAATCAGACTCTATTCTAAACAATGATACATTGGAAATATAGTTTATAGAGGTGATTCTGAATATGATAAAGGTTGTAAATGAAATAGATCTAGATCTAAATCAAGTTAATCACCTATAAAATTCTCAGCAATAATAAAATTTAATATAGCCAGCGATACTCATGAAATTATTTTATCGCACTCGTGTTTCATTGCTGTAACTGTTGTTTAGAAATGAAAGAAAGGAACTAGCCAGTGCATTCATATGTAATTGTAATAACAATACAGACTGTAACAGTAAATCTGCTTGCTCCCAACCACCTCAAATACCTGTAGGTAATTTAATTATAACCAACATATAAATAGACCAGTGGGGTAGCGGAGGGGGGGGGGGTGCGGACCGCACCGGGTGACACCATTTAGGGGGGGTGACACCACACCAAGGTAAAAAACATAAAAAGATATAAAGAAAATGATAATTCCACTTAATTAAGTGATTAATGCGAGTGTAGTCTTTTAAGAGGAGGAAATCGAAAGTTTGATGGGGGGGGGGGTTGCAATCGAAAGTTTGAGGTTGGGGGGTGTGCAAATCGAAAGTTTGAGGGGGGGGGGGGGAGGTGTGCAAATCGAAAATTGAAAGGTTGTCCCCCGGAAGGGTCGTTACGCCTCTGGGGGGGGGGGGGGGGTTACACCATTAAGTGCCGCACCGGATGACACCCAACCTCGCTACGACACTGAAATAGATGAACTGCAGTTGCGATGCAAAGCTTATGTGATGAAAGCTTAAAATTAGTAGTTTTATCATGGATGGACTTCGATTAACCAAAACATCAAAGCTAGAGAGCATACACATATGGAACACATCATTACTACCATGAAATCCCTGATGTAGGGCTATAGTTAAAAGCAAAACCTTTTACCTATGTGTTATCCTTTTTTTTTTTAGATATGTAGGACGTGTTCTGTTTCTCAAAATTTTAGTCTGTTTTTCAAATATGAATGCACTAACTAGAAATGAAAGAAAGTGTTGTAAATTGCTTGCAGTCCGACATTTTCCCTGTTTTTGACACTTTGACGGGTTACCCCAATCCACTTTAGATCCTAATAACTAAAAAACTACGTAACTCGAGTCAAATTAGTGCATACTGACAGAGAAATGCATTCTGAATAAAATAACATTAACTAATTAACGATATTCGACAAAACCCACGAGTTTTTATGATGATTCTGGCGATAGGTGCCCCTTGAAAACGAAGACAACGTTACCACACCGATGACGGAAGGAAGGACTGCTTATATTATAGACTTGCTGCATACCCGTGCTCAGCCACGGTGAATCTTTTTTATATGTACTGACTTGGGAACGGAACAAAGCTAAACACAAACACAAAAGAAAACACAAGCAAAAACACAAACACAACGCAAACACAGATGAAAACACAAACGCAAACACAACACAAAAGAAAACACAAACGCTAACACAAACACAAATGAAAAAAAGCAGAGACGAAAATGTAAACACAAGCGCAAACGTAACATAAACACACAAACACAAAAGAGACACAAACGCGCACACAAAAGGAGTCACAACGCAAAGGCAAAGACAAACAGAAACGCAAACACATAAGAAAACGCAAATACAAACACAAAGACAATGCAAATACAAACGCAAAAACAAATTAAAAAAAAACACAAACGAAAACAACGCATAACATAATTACAGACTTAAATGCAAATATAAACGCATAGTGCTCACAGTCTAGCCCGGAGCGCCAAATCGCACCGCGGAACCGCCTGATTCAATTTAGGGAACGACTTATACCCCAACTTATCCATAGAATATTGCACTCACTTATAAGGATAGTCGGCGCCATAGCACTCACGGAGAGGTCCGGGGTGCCAAATAACACTCTGTTGTGGCGCCAGAGGACGCCCTGGATTCTATTTAGTGAAGGATTATAGTAACTATTTTTACCCACAGCTTATCCCACTCTTTAAAACGAAAGTATGCACCATAGCGCTCACAGGATAGCACAGATTAAACGACTATAAATCCCCCAGCTTGTCCACAAACTGAAAGATAGAAGTATACATAGACATTTAGGAGCGGCTTCTAAAGTGTTATTGATTAAAAATAATTAGTAAAAAGTATGTTCAGTGTATTAAATAAATAAAAGGTAGTATTAATACTAATAGTTTCGCTGTCTGTGTATCTATCTATCTGACAAGAACGCTCTAGAGAAAACACAAGCAAAATAAAAACATGCACAGTAATTCGAAAAACGAAGTATGACGCGGTCACATTTAGCATAGAGTAGACAGGAGAGTGCACACAGTAATGTGACGTCATTGATTCTCGAGTAAACATTGAATAGAAAGGAAATTTTGTCTAATCTAAATGGTTTGCGTGAAGAGTTTCTTGCATACAATTCTTCGGGTAGGGGCGAAGCCCCACCCCCGCGTAAGAACGTCTGAGCCCCCCTCCCCCCCTCCCCAACTCAAAAGAAATTTCTTCATCGATACTCTATAATAAAATTACCGCCTAATTAATGTGTCTAATCTAAAAAGTGGTTTTCTTGCAATTTCTTTAATGCAATTCTTCGTGTAGTGGCTAAGCGCGACACCAGTGTTTCTTTCAGACTTTTTCCTCCCCGGAGAGGGGTGGGGGTACTTTAAATTTTCGGGGGCGGGGGTAGAATTTTCGGGGAGGGGGCGGACACTGGAAAAAGTATATAATTATATTTCGTTGAATGGGACGGTAGACATGTTTTTTGGGGGGTGGGGGTGGGGGGGGGTGGGTGGTGTGTGTGTGGGGGGGGGGTGGGGGGGGGGGTTGGGGTGGTGTGTGTGGGGGTAGGGGTGTGGGGGTAGGGGTGTGGGGGGTGGGTGTTGAGGTGGTGTGTGTGGGGGTGGGGGTGGGGGGTGGGGGGGGGGAGGGGTGGGGTGGTTTTAGTTTAGAGAAAAGAGACAGCACTATCAACCTAGCGCCCGGTGTATCCTTCCTCAACGGGCCATTTTTCTCGTTAATACTAATAGTTTCGCTGTCTGTCTATCTGACAAGAACGCTCTAGAGAAAACACAAGCAAATTAAAAACATGCATAGTAATTAGAAAAACGAAGTATGACGTCTTCACATTTAGCACAGAGTAGAAAATAATCTCAAGCCGGAGAGTGCACACAGTAATATGACGTCATTGATTCTCGAGTAAACATTGAATAAAAAGGAAATTTTGTCTAATCTAAGTGGTTTGCGTGAAGAGTTTCTATCATACAATTCTTCGGGTAGGGGCGAAGCCCCACCCCCGCGTAAGAACGTCTGAGCCCCCCCTCCCCCCCTTCCTAACTCAAAAGAAATTTCTTCATCGATACTCTATAATAAAATTACCGCCTAATTAATGTGTCTAATCTAAAAAGTGGTTTTCTTGCAATTTCTTTAATGCAATTCTTCGGGTAGTGGCTAAGCGCGACACCAGTAATTCTTTCAGACTTTTTCCTCCCCGGAGAGGGGTGGGGGTACTTGAAATTTTCGGGGGCGGGGGTAGAATTTTTCGGGGAGAGGGCGGACACTGGAAAAAGTATATAATTATATTTCGTTGAATGGGACGGTAGACATGTTTTTTTGGGGGGTGGGGGGGTGTGTGTGGGGGGGGGGGGGGTGGTTTTAGTTTAGAGAAAAGAGACAGCACTATCAGCCTAGCGCCCGTTGTATCCTTCCTCAACGGGCCATTTTTCTCGTTATTATAATACTAATAGTTTCGCTGTATGTCTATCTATCTATCTGACAAGAACGCTCTAGAGAAAACACAAGCAAATTAAAAACATGCATAGTAATTCGAAAAACGAAATATGACGTCGTCACATTTAGCATAGAGTAGAAAATAATCTCAAGCCGGAGAGTGCACACAGTAATATGACGTCATTGATTCTCGAGTAAACATTGAATAAAAAGGCAATTTTGTCTAATCTAAATGGTTTGCGTGAAGACTTTCTTTCATACAATTTTTCGGGTAGGGGCGAAGCCCCACCCCCCGCGTAAGAACGTCTGAGCCCCTCCCCCCTCCCCAACTCAAAAGAAATTTTTTCATCGATACTCTATAATAAAATTACCGCCTAATTAATGTGTCTAATCTAAAAAGTGGTTTTCTTGCAATTTCTTTAATGCAATTCTTCGTGTAGTGGCTAAGCGCGACACCAGTGTTTCTTTCAGACTTTTTCCTCCCCGGAGAGGGGTGGGGGGTACTTTAAATTTTCGGGGGCGGGGGTAGAATTTTCGGGGAGGGGGCGGACACTGGAAAAAGTATATAATTATATTTCGTTGAATGGGACGGTAGACATGTTTTTTGGGGGGTGGGGGTGGGGGGGGGGGTGGGTGGTGTGTGTGTGGGGGGGGGTGGGGAAGGTTGGGGTGGTGTGTGTGGGGGTGGGGGTGTGGGGGGTTGGGGGTGGGTGGGGGGTGTTGGGGTGGTGTTTGTGGGGGTGGGGGTGGGGGTGGTGTGTGGGGGGGGGGTGGGGTGGTTTTAGTTT
Source organism: Physella acuta (assembly GCF_028476545.2). Taxonomy (NCBI): domain Eukaryota; kingdom Metazoa; phylum Mollusca; class Gastropoda; family Physidae; genus Physella; species Physella acuta. Next base: position 226,471 of record NW_026732458.1, on the reverse strand, counting down.
AGAGAAAAGAGACAGCACTATCAACCTAGCGCCCGGTGTATCCTTCCTCAACGGGCCATTTTTCTCGTTAATACTAATAGTTTCGCTGTCTGTCTATCTGACAAGAACGCTCTAGAGAAAACACAAGCAAAGTTTTGCTGTCTGTCTATCTGACAAGAACGCTCTAGAGAAAACACAAGCAAATTAAAAACATGCATAGTAATTCGAAAAACGAAATATGACGTCGTCACATTTAGCATAGAGTAGAAAATAATCTCAAGCCGGAGAGTGCACACAGTAATATGACGTCATTGATTCTCGAGTAAACATTGAATAAAAAGGCAATTTTGTCTAATCTAAATGGTTTGCGTGAAGACTTTCTTTCATACAATTTTTCGGGTAGGGGCGAAGCCCCACCCCCCGCGTAAGAACGTCTGAGCCCCTCCCCCCTCCCCAACTCAAAAGAAATTTCTTCATCGATACTCTATAATAAAATTACCGCCTAATTAATGTGTCTAATCTAAAAAGTGGTTTTCTTGCAATTTCTTTAATGCAATTCTTCGTGTAGTGGCTAAGCGCGACACCAGTGTTTCTTTCAGACTTTTTCCTCCCCGGAGAGGGGTGGGGGTACTTTAAATTTTCGGGGGCGGGGGTAGAATTTTCGGGGAGGCGGCGGACACTGGAAAAAGTATATAATTATATTTCGTTGAATGGGACGGTAGACATGTTTTTTGGGGGGTGGGGGTGGGGGGGGGTGGGTGGTGTGTGTGTGTGGGGGGGGTGGGGAGGGTTGGGGTGGTGTGTGTGGGGGTGGGGGTGTGGGGGGTTGGGGGTGGGTGGGGGGTGTTGGGGTGGTGTTTGTGGGGGTGGGGGTGGGGGGGTGGGGGTGGTGTGTGGGGGGGGGGGGGGTGGGGTGGTTTTAGTTTAGAGAAAAGAGACAGCACTATCAACCTAGCGCCCGGTGTATCCTTCCTCAACGGGCCATTTTTCTCGTTAATACTAATAGTTTCGCTGTCTGTCTATCTGACAAGAACGCTCTAGAGAAAACACAAGCAAAGTTTTGCTGTCTGTCTATCTGACAAGAACGCTCTAGAGAAAACACAAGCAAATTAAAAACATGCATAGTAATTCGAAAAACGAAATATGACGTCGTCACATTTAGCATAGAGTAGAAAATAATCTCAAGCCGGAGAGTGCACACAGTAATATGACGTCATTGATTCTCGAGTAAACATTGAATAAAAAGGCAATTTTGTCTAATCTAAATGGTTTGCGTGAAGACTTTCTTTCATACAATTTTTCGGGTAGGGGCGAAGCCCCACCCCCGCGTAAGAACGTCTGAGCCCCTCCCCCCTCCCCAACTCAAAAGAAATTTCTTCATCGATGCTCTATAATAAAATTACCGCCTAATTATTGTGTCTACTCTAAAAAGTGGTTTTCTTGCAATTTCTTTAATGCAATTCTTCGGGTAGTGGCTAAGCGCGACACCAGTGTTTCTTTCAGACTTTTTCCTCCCCGGAGGGGGAAACTTTTTCTAATCTAAAAATTGTTTAGCGTGCAGTTTTTTTTTCAAGCATCTCTTCCGGTAGGGGCGAAGCACCGCCCAGCTTCTTCCTTTAGTTTGTATGATCTACAAATGCGACCAGTGTTTCTTTCAGACTTTTTCCTCCCCGGAGAGGGGTGGGGGTACTTGAAATTTTTGGTAGAGTTGCCTGAAAGATAAATAACCTCGCCTGGCATAGTTATAAAATATTTTATTAAACATTTTAATTGATTAGTTTTATTCGACCCTACTGTTATTAAAATGAATCTATTTTTCAAGGCATATAAGCGGAAATATTATTTTACATTGATCCGTTTATTATGTTTTAGCACTATTTGTGTATTTGATATTTTCTTTACGTTCTTTTGTCGAATAGTGAGAGGCGGGCACATACGAATCGTTCGCCATGGCGCCCGCGGGCACGGGGTTGGGAACCCCTGCTCTAGAGTAAAAAAAGGTTGGGAACCCCTGAACTAGGGTGTCACATAAGATTTTAAACTTCATTATTGTTCATGATGACTTTAAAAATTAAAAACAACATTTATTTAACTTTAATTTGATACCAATTTTATTTATCCGATTTTATCGGGAGCCTAGAAAATTATTTTTAAAAAAAAAACGTATTTGTTTTTAAATGGCTACGATGATTTTCAGTGATAGCCTACGGTGGGTTAGTTTTTTAGGCGTGTTTTTGTGACGCGACTGACCATTCAGTGCCGTTCAGCAGAAATGTGTCGTCTGCTAGATTTCTCCCTATTCAAATACACGGCGGGCAAAATAAGCGGGCTTAGTTTGCTGTTGTCTCGATCAAGTTGTTTTATAGGTTTCGTTTTTACCCTGCCCTATTTGTTAAAACATTAATGACATTAGTTTAGTAGAAAGCAAGTTATAATTTTCTATAGTTAAGATATATTTTCAGTAAGTTTAGAACAATAAATAGATCTACAGCAATTCGCGATTTGCTTACTTGTATATGTATTATGTTCTGCTCGATATTCTCAGCGATTAGACAGAAAGATAGGTACATATGGCAAGTTAGCATCATTGTTAAAATTAGACCGGTATCGTTGAATAATACGCAAAAATAACGATTTTAAGGATACATTTCTGAAATGACCATGGAACATTGTAAAAAAAAAACAACAACGGAATCACGTTTCGGCAGCCATCATTACCATGTCGACGGTAAAAAAAAAGTAGGTTAGGCCTATGCGACAACCTACCTTTAACTTTAACGGGATCAGCTACTACTACGGGCCAGACCCCCATTGAACGTGTAGGCTAAATTTATACTTCTTAATCTGTTTTATATATTTTTATCTGGCAACCATTTTCTTCCGAATTGATCTGTTTTGCTACAAACACCAAATGACGCCCCCTAAAATCCATTCTTCATCAGGAAAACATGGCCATAATATTATTAGATCTAATATTTCAATGTTCGATCCAAATTACTTTGCATGGCCACATCTATGTTGGATGATAATAATTTTATTTGGACTCTGGCTTTTAGGGGTATTTGTCCGTGAGGCTATAGATCTAGATCTAGATCTAGAATCTAGCAATCTAGATACTAGATACTATTTCAGAATTTCTTACATAGGGCGTCATAGGGCCTGCCACCCTAGATTAGAATCTAGATCTAGATCTAGATTTTTCTAGATCTAATCTAGTCTAGTTTATAAATAATAAATAATTTTTAATACTAAAATAGTTAATAAATAATAAAAAATACTAGACTCTAGATCTAGATGTACAATAACTAAATTATTATTATAAATATTATTTCACATTTTTAGTAGATCTAGATCTAGACTAGTATTTTTGTTTTGAAAGTTACAAAAATGTTTCAAAGTTTGATTCATGTAGTGTAAATCTAGATATCTGTTTTTAAACAATTGTATTAAAAGTTTTCAGTAATAAATAAAGACTAGATCTAGCAATGTTTTTATCAGATGCAATCAATCAAGTTCAAGCTCATTTATTTTAGCAGCCATCCTGTTTAAATTTTTTTGGTAAAATTATAGTTAGAGATTCAGTAGAAACTAGAAACCACTCTAATTTACAGAAAGATGCTGTTTATATATACTATAGGCCTAGCAAATCTTGCTGGCAAACACTGCTGTTTAAAATTAAGGATGATATTTCAAGTCGTCCCTTTGAATCCCGGTCAGAACGTCCCCCCGTCGTGGCCTAAAACCATAGATTACCATATTTTGATCTAAAAGATCAGAGTTAATTAGTAATAAGTTAGTTCTAGATCTGTTTTAAGTTTAGCTAATAGTTAGGGCTACTAAAAGTAAGGCCCTACCTACACCACACAAAGTCAGTAGGCCTAATTATTAGTAATTAACCAATATCAATAAATTACTACTAGTGTAATCACAATAATGCAGTATTATATGATACAGTTTTGCCAAGCCTTCACATCGATGCTAAAAATTCAGGCCTCAATGAAGAAAAAAATTGCACAATTCAATTTGGGTTTGGGGGACCCTTTATAATTTCCTGGGCCTCTTGGACATAGTCAGCCCACCCCTGCTAGTAGAAGTTGTTACCCATTTAAACATTAGCTATAGGCTATAGGCCCAGTTAGTTGGCCTAATAAAACTAAAATAGATCTAGTAGTAATTACTTTTAATAGTTATGGAAGTCTAAATTGAAGTACATTATTACTTAACAAAGTAGACCTACATTGGAGTTGCTTATATTGGAGTTACTTGAGTAGAGATTAATACTAACTGTTAGGCCTAGGGGCATCGTTATTAGTCTAACAGTAAGCCTGTAGTTATAGATCTAGGCCCTACTTCTACTGTTAGCCCTAATAATAATTAGGCCTAGCCGTATAAATTATTTATAATTTATTTTTATGACTATGGCATTGCCATAATAGATAATTGCCTAATGTCAATAGTGAATGCCTAATAGTCACCAATAATAACAATAGTTATAGGTCTTGTAACATTACCAGCCAAGGGGAAGTAATCCATTTGATTGCAGACAGTGTGGGTCTGCTATAACTTACGTTTTACTTTGAGTGATCATGTCACAGTCACAGTGTGCCGACATGGTCATTGTCAGTGAAATAGTATAGACCTGATTATGGTATGGTCATTTATATTTTTGTAGTGCTGCATGTTGCCGACTAGATATTTTGAGTGTATGGTAATTATAGTCATATAATACTTGTGGACAGTACTTTGTCATACTTGCCCGAACTTGTAAATAGAAGTTATTCTATTATTTGATTACCTAGATGATAAGGCTACTAGTTTTGGTTAGCCTCTGCACAGATTGTATTTTATATAAAAATTTTGTAGCCTAATGGCCAACCTATAAGACATCCTTGTTGACAACCCTTTTCTGTCATCCTTTGATTATAGCGGGTTTGTCTTCACTACCACCCAGACTCACAAGGGCATGCTGTATGAAAGCCTTGACTGTAGTCACCCTCCATAATAGTGAGGTAGAATATACCTCAGCGACCGCTCAAGTATCAAGTTTAGGGATGCTCTTGGGAGCCACTGGTAACATTACAGCAGGAGGGCAGATGAGCCTGATTCAATTAAGTCAATGATTATAATAGCCAACCATGTCCATAATGTATAGTCTTCTTTAAAAAGAATGTAGAGGCCATAATGCTGACATTGGAGCCCAGGGCCCCAAATTGCACCCAGCTGTGGTGCTGGTTGATGTGCCTGATTTGATATAATGAACGATTATAGAACCATATCCTATTAATCCATAGTAAATTGCATTCTTTACAACAAATATAAGTGCCATAGTACTCATGGGGGAGCCCTGGACATAAAATCGCACTCTACCAGGGCGCTGCTTCTTCAAAATTAAATTTTTTTTCTCTTAGAAACCATCCCATGAATATTATATTCTCTTCAACTTCCCAAAGGTTCATGGGCAATCAGATGAAATGTGTAGTAATGTATAAATGGCAACCCACAGACGCACACATGCTTTAATTTTTATTTAGATTATTTACATCATAATAAATTACAGCAGCATACGCAGTGTCTAAAGCAGCAAAACAGTCGTAGATCACTTTAAAAAAATACTGTGTTAAATTTTAATTAAATAAAAAATATAACCATGCATCTGTAATTTTCCTTTTTCGATATTTTTCCTGTTTAACATCATATTCTACACTTCATTATGCAGTCAATAACACAACATAGACAAGATTGTTGTACCTACATAAAAAACAATTATGGTTGCTTTATTTCAAGCCTACAAATAATCATAATTACTCTAGGATTATTCAGTTTAATTGCAACGTCTCTACAGCATGCTATTACATATTATAGTTAATATTTACGGGAACAGGGCATTACCCCCCCCCCCCCCCCCCCCCGGACAATCCCCACCCCTAACATTACCCCCCCTCCTCCCCTGGAGTAATTACCCCCTGTCAATTACATTCCCCCCCCCCCCCCCCGGACAGGGTTAGGGTTAGAGCCAGGTTTAGGGTTAGGGTTGTGTCTAGCGTTGGTTTTGGTTTTGTGTGAAGTTTTAGGCTAAGGGGGATGCTTAGGTTTTGGTCTTTTTCTTAAGGTTTGGATTAAAGTAGTATATAGGTATAGAATTCTAGTTAGAGTTAGGATTCTAACTTGACAGGGGGGTAATTGCTCAGGGGGGGGGGGGTAAATCCGGGGGAGGGTGGGGTTATGTCCTGTAGCCAATATTTACACATATTTTGAACACTAACAGTTGTTTTTCATGACAGTACCAGGCTAGTTACTGTCTTGTTGTATTATTATTATTATTGTAGTCTCATGCATTACTCATACCTGTGATTGTTAGCTATAATCATTTTCATTATTATCTTTTCATTTAGGCTTCAACATTCTCGCCCAACAGTATTCCAGATTTTTTGGGTCCAGTTGCCACCTTGGCTAAACATATAAGCCGTTATCACAACTTTTGTGTTCTCTTGTAAGTTCATTATTCCTAATTACAATAAAAGTTTTTACAGATATTGAAAGGGGTCGCCGTGGTTGAGTCGGTAAAGCTCATGGTTGCTAAACAGTTTAAAACTGAAAAGTCTCTAGTTCGAACCCTCGGGCAGATGAGGCTCGTTAGCTGGGGACAGCCACTCTTCTTGGAGAGATAACTCTAAAATCAAACAACTGCTGCCTTGTAGTTTGTTCTTGGTTGGACTAAGGCTATGGAAGCAAATCCAAAAAGAAAAGTAGGCTGAAATCGGAGTCAATGGCCTTAATGGTGCATAACCAGTTGACACGTATCCTTAATTGTGTTGGAGGCGTGGTCGAGTCGGCAAAAAGCTCATGGTTGATAAATTTGAAAAAAGTCTCGAGTTCAAACCCTCTGGCAGAAATAAGGCTCTATCCCTTCCAACACTAAAAATTAAGAATGAAGAAGAAGAAGAAAAAGATATTAAAAAAAACAACAGCAGGATAGAGTTTTATAAAAGTGTTGAAGATCTGGGTATGATCACATATGCAAACATTCATGGAGTCAAATGGAAAAATAAAGTGCTACTAAAACTTGATCGAAGGATTTTGCTACTCTGTTAACTGTGGCAGGTAGACTTAATCAGACACAAGTTTCCTGGTTTTTACAAATGTATGAAAAAGAAACTAAGTATACTTTACCAGTATCTTGCTTTTTCCCCTATTAGTTTTAAAACCGCTAGAAAATACTATTTATTGGTTCTTTTACAAAATAGCAAGATTAAATTTTAAATAATGGCAAAAAATGGTATTTAAAACAAGCAATTTATCAGATCAAATATAATAAATGTTATTTTTTCATTTCCAGATGCCTTGTCACAGTTGTTCTGCATGTTCTTGAGGCAGCCTATGCTGGAAAGGTTTGCTAGTAAGTCTTTTTCTGCCACAATCTTAAATGCTCTAACCCTACCTGTTCTGATGCAAGATGTTGGACAGGATTGATACATGGTAACATAGAAGGCCCTACCTATTGATCAGTACATAGTCCTTAGATGTTTCTTGGTGCTATGCTGGCCCCCCAGTCTTTCCCAATATTTTACTACCCGCCCAGAAATTGTGTACAATTATATGTTTCATACAAGACACAGCACAGACCATAGTTTGAAGGTTACTACACATAAATAAAAAGGACTTAAAATCTACACTATTGTTTACACTGCCCTCTATTATTATTATCTATCCCAGGGTTAGATACATTCATAACCCTAAACCAAAGCTGCCAGTAAGTCTTTTTCTGTCACAAACCTAGAAGTTCTATATAAACATGAATAATTTTTTAAGAAAGTTCTTTTCTCCCATCTTGTAGTGATCGAGGCATGACAAGTGCAGCCACAGCTAAGTGGGTAATCTCCACTTTTTTCTTTGGCTTCTCCTCATTAAAGTTGCGTTTATTACCATATAAACCAGTCCGGAAAGAAGCATGATGCACCAGCAAAACATCCAGTGGACTAAACACAAACTAATTTCTAATCAGTTCATTGTTTTGATGTTTCTTTAAATTATTTAGTTAAGATCCTTCAGTCATTGAGGACTTTAAAAATCTATTGTAAAATAACTAGTCCATGGCAAAAATCTTATAGATGAGTTTCTCCTGATAAAATGTGTTATCTTAAAATTTCAAAGATGAATGACACCAATGTCATAAAATGTGTTAATAGATTTAAAAAGTTATGTAATTTCCAAGTAATTAGAAAACAGACAAAAACTGATTTTTTTTAACCTACTGTTATTTTTGTGAACGAATAATGTATAAAAAAATCCAACCTAGAGCCATAGAAATTAGAAGTCTTGTAAATTGTAAATCTATATTACTCTAAAGTTTGCAATATCCAGTGCCCATTTTATTCACTCATCTAAAAGCTGTCATTTCACAGCAAAGAAAATATACAAAATTAGAATGACAAGAAATTCAAGCATCCATTTTTGTTGTCATTTTCCCATTGAAAAAGTAAAAAAGAAATTACACTCATGCTAAATATTTCTATTTAAGTCTACACTTATTTAGGACTACCCTCAATTATTTTTCTATTCCTACCGCATGGATTATTATGTTAAAGCTCATAATTAAAATAGATTAAGGTTAACATTAATTATATTATTTCCTGATTAGTTGGTACAGAGTTTTATAGTGTTTTTTCTTTTCCTTTATTTATCTCTTAGAATCACTATTTTTGATTTTGGTGTTATTTCAAAGGATAATTAAATTAGATTTAAATGTACGAATACAACTAATGATCTTAAACTTATACATTCTAAATTGTTTGAAGCAGGGAATACATTGAGAAGGTCATACCTAAAACATTGAAACGGCAATGAATGGCAAAGTGAAATAATCGCATTTTCCTCGCTCTTTTTAAAAATTCGATTTATTTTGAACAATTCAACTTTTGATGGAATAGTAGGATGACTGAGACAGTGGGGGAACTAGAAAAAAAGGGCAACCCCGCAAAAAAATTTTGTAGGCCCTCCCCCTTATATATATATATATATATATATATATATATATATATATATATATATATATATATATATATATATATATATATATATATATATATAGATATAGATATATATATATCCATCTGGTACACGAATAAATCAGAGGTTTTCCAACACACGAGCTGGCCCCATTCAGTTTTCCAAGTGAGAAGCACGTACTCTCTAAATCTAGTCCAACACACCAAACTGACGCCGATTTTTTTTTTTTTGCCCTGTTTTCCAGAAGTTGAATTAAATGTTAACAATGTCGGCAGTTCATTTCTTGGATCTTAGGGCGCGGGTTTGTCCACACTACCAACTAGACACGCCAAGGCATGCTGTAAGTCCCTCGGCGACGGCCCAGGTGTCAGGGAAGTCACGGGGCTCTTGGGAGCTACCGGTTACATTACTGCACAGGTGATGGGTGCGACACATTGTTTCTTCCGGCAGAGCCGCCCCTCCCCTTCCCTGAAAACAGTCTACCCTCCCCCCCCCCCTCTGAACGAAATGGAAATTTTAAATAGAAAATATATACTTTTACCAATGTCTGACCCCCCCCCCCCCACGAAAATATCAAGTGCACCCCCTCCCGGAGACTTATTCCTAGTGTTGTGAGAATTTTTAAACGACTGTCTGTGGGGGTCAACCTGGTCATATGTGATGCGCTCAGGATGACACTGCCGCCGGTGGATTAAAGTACTAACCCCATCCGCTTATGCAGGATCTTGGGGCACTAAATCACATATTTCCGTTAGGCGTCCCCACTCCAATATGTAAACAAATGTTAGTAGGCCTATGACAGAAACCTTTGCGGGGCTGTACTCCAGTAGCGTAGGGGGGAGGGGGCGGGGGGGGGGGGGGGGAGAGGGACGACGACCTTAGGGGGCGAAATCATCGAAAGTTTGGGGGGGGGGGGGGGGGGGCAAATCGAAAAGTTTGTCCCCGGGCGCCGGGAAGGGTCGCTACGCCTCTGCTGTACACAACAGCTTCCCAAGTTTTCATGGCGATTGGGTGAATGATGCAGTAATGCATAATAGACAGAAAAATGTTTTTCACATGTACAACTGTATGTGGCCAGCTCACGCGTCGGATAACCCTCTAATTGGGGGGGGGGGGGGGAGAGAATCCACAAATGACGTCACATTTTTTAACGACTAACAAAAAGCCAGACCCTCACCTCAATGACGTCATGTATAAATAGTAATTGACTATTAATAATGTTCAATTAATTCTAAACGTTCTAATTATAATTAATTTCTAAATAATTATATAAAAAATAATCTTACCTTCCCTGTTTTGTGAATTAGATGTGCCTAATATTATGCAAGTAAATTAATATCTGTTGACTAGTGTTGTCTAGTGTTTGACAAAATGTGCTTAAGTGTGAATCGTACTGTTAGGAAGTAGTTTATAAACGATACATTGATCTACTCGATACTTGCGAGGCGAAGAAAGAGAGATGGGATGGGATGGGGGTCGGCTCGAAAAAAAACTTGAAAGAGACAACAAAACGCCAGTGTACGTCAGCATCGCCCATTTGTAAAACTTACTCAGGGGAGATAATTCCAAGTGTAGGCCTTAAAAGTTTACTATGGATATTTCTTGTAAAAGCAAAAACAAGTAAACGTATATAAAACTGAAGTTTCTAGTATTATATTATTTTGTATTATATGTAGGATACAAGATAGTACAGGATACAAATTCAACCACTACCACAAACACATTAACATTGAAAAATGTACAATCGATTTCGGGTCCCTAAGGCCGTACAGAAGAACCGCGTATCATGAAAGCCCACTTCATATGTAGCGGCATCTCGTGATATGGACTTGCCGGCGACAGCGTGTGTTTGATTGTACGGAAATAGAACTCGGCCTTGACGATGGTTAAAAAATACAACTATAAATAACTTTTTTAAATATAAAAAAATTTGACGACAATTTTTGAGCCCCCTTTTTGGTCCCCATCCCCTGCCCCATCCGCCACAGTACCTGCACTTTGGAGGATCGGTCAAACAGTTACGTGTCCTTTATTTAACTATCATAGGGGAACAACGAGTCAAAGAAGTCATTCTAATTAGAAGAGTTGCCTACATTTTACACTGTAGTTTGTGTAATGGATTTTATTTTTTGCGGAACAGCGTGGTATAGTGACTGTAAAATAAATATAATCGTACCGCAGCTATAGTGTTTTTCTTTTACAAACCAAATATCAAGGCAAAAATGCACGAAAATTAAATTCAAAATTAAAAAAAAATATTAATTATGATCAGCCGTGGGCCCCTAAACGGCCTGCCCCCCCCCCCCCCCGCATTGCGGGGTCTGGCGGCACTGTAGTTCCGCCCCTGAAATGAATCAGGCGTTTTCTGGCATCCAAGTGAGCATTTGAGACCTACGTTCGTTTTAAGAGCATCCTACAATAAGGACACGGTGGCACGCGACAATAGATGACTTAATCGAACCATAGCCGTTTAACAAGTGGCTCTCGAGGGCGCCCTAACACCGGACGTCATAAATGGATGACCCCTTGGTGGTGCCAAAATAGAATAATTCGACCTTGATAGATGTCGATAACACCGGATGTAGAGCTTGGTGTGTCTTGTTTGTATATAAGCCGAAACGCAAAGAGAACGATGTTAGAAGGCCAGGGAGGGAAAGGTGTAGTGAACGATTGTGTGTGGAGATCATGTGGATAAACACGTGGTTGGCCTAGGTTAAGGTGACCCATAGGTGCAGCTAAGGGACGGCGTGTTTGATTGAGGATTGATTGTGACAGTGGAGCCCTCACAGAGAATTATTGAACACAGAATACAGTGTCGACGTGCGATACGGAGTGATACAGTGTGTTGACCTGTTGCATTGAAGGTCTGATGATTCACATATTCTTCCAATAGTGATTATTCATCAAGAAATAAAAAAAAAAAAATAATAGAAAATGTTGTAATCTTGAACCTGCGGTCAGAGTGTGATTTTTTATATGAGTTGGATATGTCATTACCAGATGAGGTGTCCACAACCTAGGGGTCGTCCATACATGTCACACGGGGAGGGGGGGGTCCGTGATTTTGTGACGGTATATGATGGGGGGGGGGGGGGTCAGATGGTGCGACGTCACACTTTTGCATTATAAAAAAAGCAATGTTAGAAAACGAATTTTAGACGTTTTTTTTCGTGTTTTTGAAAACTGTTTTAATAAATGGTATTAGGAATTGATTAAAATACTCTATTTTGACAGAGTTCATACACGATTTTAGAAAAATATCGATGTTTAAAAAAATGCAACTGTAATTTTGAGGGGGGGGTGGTTGTAGACTGAGGTGTGTCTTTGGGGGGGGGGGGGGGGGTTGGCTTTGTGTGACGACGTGTGACGGTGGGGAGGGGGGGGGGGGGAGGTAAAAAGCGTGACGTCATTTATGTGCAGTGGAATTCCTACGCAGTGGACGAATAACTACAAACAGACGGTTACACACCTCTGTCGCATCTGGGTGCTGCGAGAAGGGGGTCGCACACAATCTAACAAAGATTGTCACACGTCTGTCACATTTGGTGGCAGGATGGACAAGAGACACTACATACAAAGAAATAATATCACTTGGACATCCATCCATCCATTGTAACAGTCAAACGTCCATGTAACATACCTACGTCCACGTAACACACCACTCACGCTGTTATCATTATTTAAACAAAGCACAACATGAAAAAATTAGGTCAACTGTTAGTTTCTATCTTATCAGCAAATGTGTAGGAGCTTTGTTGCTTCAAGATCAAATTTTTCCCGTCGCCATTATTAAGCCCAGGATCAAATGAATGAGGTAGTTTTCTGCTTTCCAATTTTAAACAACCAGATCAGTCAACCTTTTTTTCGGTACGTTTGTTGTTTAAATCGTTAAAAGTTTCTGATCAAATGTTTACAGTTTTGTGACATTAGTTAAAACTTTCTGATACAATTTTTAATCTTATGACATTAGTTTAAAATGTTTCTGATCAAATGTTTACAGTTTTGTGACATTAGTTTTTAACACGCCATGCTAGTTCTACTACACAACACACTAGTTCAGTGGCGGATTAAGGGGTGGGGGGGGGGGGGGGGGTGGGGGAGGACTGTACTTATGGGTTCTAAATTTTCACTTACAAACCATAGTAACTTTCACTTGACAACTTAATTGTTGTTTTTTTATATAAAAATCAATGTTTTAATTAAAAAAAACAACAACAATAAAATGAGTTGATTATAGAGTTTAAAAAAAATACCACGAACAGCAGCAGAATTCAGAGCAAAAAGCCTACGATTGACCCTCTTTGAAATAGTAAGATAGGAATTTGAAAGTCCTTTCGTCAGATAACGCCAGATTGTATAGTGAAGAATTAATCATAAAATAAAGCACAAATGTGAGGCATAGGGTCTACACTGTTTATTCAATCTCACTCGCAAGCATTCATACATTTTAAGGGGCCCCTAATTCACCCACAATAACTAATTTTTTTATTTCTACAGACGTTTATTTCTGTTAGTTAATTCCTTGTTTTAATGTCTAAATTACAAGCTTTTTTTTTAAACAAACAAAGGCCATAAAAAAATCCGACGACAACACCCCCCCCCCCCTCTTCCAGTGTTTACAGCAGCTGTCATCGCTTTCCCCACAGAAACTGTTTACATAAAGCGACTCATCTTAAATAATAGAAATTCTTTTTCTTGCACGTAAATGGGTTAATCAGCATGTGTCTGAAAAAAACTGAATATCACCATAACAAACTAAAAACCAAGTTTTACTACACGTTTGTTTATGACTTATCCGCCTAATTTTTAACAATAAATTAGCAGCTAATGATAAGCCGTATCCATTAGCCCTATAGCCCCAAGAAAATAGAAAATCGTTTAGACCTACTGATCCGGCTGTCTGAACCTTCAACAACACAACGTTTTTGTAAGGTAAGAATTGTGTTTTGAGTGTGTTATTGGAAGTGACAGGTCGGATAGTAGTGATGTTGTATGTGCTTAATCCACAATAATTAAAACCTAATCTAGACCCAAAGTGTTAGCAACAAAGACATGGTGGGGTTTATCTCAAGAGTACAGAAATTAAAGTCATTAGGCCTTAGCTCGTCCCCAAATTTTAGGGGCTCCCAAATTTTTATATTTTAACATTAATACACACAATTAATAATCGATTTTCCTGTCGATTTTTGTTTTTACTATCTGAATGAATGTTTTTAACGTTCAAACCATAAACTTATTTTTTTACAAACACATAAATTTGACATTTATTCTGCCATGAAAATATACGTTTGTCCTTTAGACAGACACAAAAGCACAAGCTGTACAGTGCTGTCATCACTTCCCTCAGACAATGTTTATTAAAGAGAGCTGTCCTTAAAATAATAAAACGTGTGACACTGGACTAAGAAAATTAGTTTTGATTGATCGCGCTTATAAAACACAACCAGAGAGTAAATTACATTGACTAGGGTTAGGCTTATATATATATATATATATATATATATATATATATATATATATATATATATATATATATATATATATATATATATATATATATATATATATATATATATATATATGTATATATTGAACATATGGGTCCCCCGGAAAATTTTCAGCCGGGGTCCCCGCTCAAGCTTAATCCGCCCATGCATTAGTTGTACTACACGACAAGTTATTTCTACTACGCGACAAACTACTTCTACTACACCACACAACGTTTACAGTTTTGTGACATTAGTTTTTAACACGACAAACTAGTTCTACTACACGACAAACTAATTCATTGACTAGACACTCTGATCCTCCTGTAGAGTTTAGGTCAGAGGTTAATTCATTAATATTGCGCTAAATACTTTGGGAGACATAAAGAAACCAATCACAAACTACTTTCTGATTGACCAAGGCCAGCAGAAAGTCCAGCTTTGTTCAAACCAAAGAAATAAGCATGACGATATAGTCACATCACAGTGGCTGATATCACAGAGTGGCTGAAGGCACAATTTTCTAAGATGGCTGATGCATTCTTGCAAGGAATTAGCAGATTTTACTATGCCGCTACGGACAGTAACGCCACAGGATTGTAAGTATTTTTTAAAAAACCAGTCTAATCTCCACTAAAATAATTATAGGCCTACTTAAACCTTAACATTATATTCATCACGACAAGTTTTAAGACTACCTAAAGCTTAGGGCTATATTCAGCATGAAACAAAAGTAATAGGCCTGCACAAGGCTTAGTGTTTTATTCATCATGAGAAAAAAGGTATAGACCTTCTTAGACGTATGACCTTGTTTTCTAAAACTGAGTTATTTAAATGTAAACAGTGCTTGCACTTGGATCATATTTGCCGGGACACGCGTTGGCCTACACTACCACCCAGCACACCCCAGGGCGTGATGTATGAAAGCCTTGTGTGTACGTTAATCACTCAACGTAATAGTGAGGTAGAACACGCTTCGACGACCACCCTGGTGTCAGGGACGTAGAGGGGCGCTCTTGAGAACCCCCTATTACACTACGGTAGGGGCGCAGCATGCGGCCCCTGGCTCGGTTTAATCATCGAATGTCGTGTGCCAGCGTGTCAATACTGTAGGGTGAAACTTAAA
This sequence comes from Physella acuta, assembly GCF_028476545.2. Lineage (NCBI taxonomy): Eukaryota > Metazoa > Mollusca > Gastropoda > Physidae > Physella > Physella acuta. Next base: position 210,874 of record NW_026732458.1, on the reverse strand, counting down.
ACTAACGTAAGAGCCATAGTGCTCACAGGATAGTCCAGGGCGCCGAATCCTACCCTGATGGGATGCCGGCGGATGCACCTGATTCAATTTAGTTAACTTCTATAATACCACCAGTGGCGTCGCTACCGTAAAGCTAGCATAAGCAAGACATAGGAGCCTTTTCCCATCTTTAAAACATTTAAAACTCTTACATTGGAATTTTAATATTTGTTCATTACAATAATTTTAAAAAGAAAAAGGAAATCCATTTTTTTTTACTGTAGACATAATTTAAAGTAGGGTGTTGCCTAAGTTTTTAAACTTTATCATTGTTCATGATGATTTAACAAATCTGCCAGTTAGGAGTGTCCGAAATTTCGCTCGGACGTTTCAATCTAGACTGTCGACAGAGAAAGTGAGTTAAATAAAAGCTTGTAAAAACCACGTCTATATCCCGACGAGTTGCCATCCTCCGTAGTGTTAAATAAGAATATTCGAGAAAGTTTAGGGGAGATCACTCCCGGTTTATTTCTGTAACTTTTATTCCTAAACATTCTTTCCTTCGTGACTTTTTTAAGTGACTTTTTTTTTTCCTGTAATTTTTTTCCTCTTACCTGATCGTTACCCCAACGTGTTATTTTTTTTTTTCAGCGTTCCATGTGAGAGCCACATCAGTCATTACAGATTTTATCAATATTCAATCATTCCTGCAGTAAGATATTTTATCAATATTCAATCATTCCTGCAGTAAGATATTTTATCAATATTCAATCATTCCTGCAGTAAGATATTTTATCAATATTCAATCATTCCTGCAGTAAGATATTTTATCAATATTCAATCATTCCTGCAGTAAGATATTTTATCAATATTCAATCATTCCTGCAGTAAGATATTTTATCAATATTCAATCATTCCTGCAGTAAGATATTTTATCAATATTCAATCATTCCTGCAGTAAGATATTTTATCATTCGTAAAGCAATGCTGCATTATGGTTTCTTTTTTCAGTGTTTAATTACTAGGCTACAATTTAAAAAAAAGAAGAGATTAAACTGATAGGCTTGAATCTTTCTCTATATCCCTCTTTCTCTTTTTTCTCTCTCGCTTACACATACAAAATAAAATGAATGATTGATGAATGAATGAAAAAATCAAAGAATCAGTGTTTCTTCCAGACTTCTTTCTCCGGGGGGGGGGGGGGGGGGCGGTAGACTTTCGGGAAGGGGGGGGCGGACACAGTTTTCTATATAAATTTCATTTCGTTCGGGGGGCGCGGGGGGGGGGGGGGGCAAAGCCCCCTCGAAGAGATGCCTGGAAGACCTGACCTTATAGACTTAATAGAACTGAACTGAATTTCTTTATCTAGGTGGTTTTGATTCTGCTGTTAGCTGCCACAACTTCTAGACGACAGCGATTGTTAGAGTTTCTCAACGGCCGACCCGGTCTATTATTGTAAGTCAGGATGACGTAATGATAGGGAAGCGAGGGGAGAGAAGGGGAGGGATAAATGTAAATTTTAAAAATTAAAGACACTTTACAATATTCTGTAGGCAGCGATGTCAAGTAAACTATTAGGTCAAACTCTAGAACATTCCTATTTACATTTTCTCTTATAGAGTTTAAAGTGTACAACCTACCTACCAAAGTTAGATTGTAAAAAACAATAAAATAGCTTTTCACTGACGAAGAGAATATAGATAAGTGAACCCAAACCCCACTTCGCCAGCCTCACCCTGCCAATCCCACCCTGCCAATCCCACTCCGCCAACCCTACAGTGCCAAACCCACTCTATCAACCCCACTCCGCCAACCCTACAGTGCCAAACCCACTCTATCAACCCCACTCTATCAACCCCACTCCGCCAACCCTACAGTGCCAAACCCACTCTATCAACCCCACTCTATCAACCCCACTCCGCCAACCCTACAGTGCCAAACCCACTCTATCAACCCCACTCTATCAACCCCACTCCGCCAACCCTACAGTGCCAAACCCACTCTATCAACCCCACTCCGCCAACCCTACAGTGCCAAACCCACTCTATCAACCCCACTCTATCAACCCCACTCTGCCAACCCTACAGAGCCAACCCCACTCTATCAACCCCACTCTATCAACCCCACTCTGCCAACCCTACAGAGCCAACCCCACTCTATCAACCCCACTCCGCCAACCCTACAGTGCCAAACCCACTCTATCAACCCCACTCTATCAACCCCACTCTGCCAACCCTACAGTGCCAACCCCACTCTATCAACCCCACTCCGCCAACCCTACAGTGCCAAACCCACTCTATCAACCCCACTCTATCAACCCCACTCCGCCAACCCTACAGTGCCAAACCCACTCTATCAACCCCACTCTATCAACCCCACTCTGCCAACCCTACAGTGCCAACCCCACTCTATCAACCCCACTCCGCCAACCCTAAAGTGCCAAACCCACTCTATCAACCCCACTCCGCCAACCCCACTCTATCAACCCCACTCCGCCAACCCTACAGTGCTAAACCCACTCTATCAACCCCACTCTATCAACCCCACTCCGCCAACCCCACTCTGCCAACCCTACAGAGCCAACCCCACTCTATCAACCCCACTCCGCCAACCCTAAAGTGCCAAACCCACTCTATCAACCCCACTCCGCCAACCCCACTCTATCAACCCCACTCCGCCAACCCTAAAGTGCCAAACCCACTCTATCAACCCCACTCCGCCAACCCCACTCTATCAACCCCACTCCGCCAACCCTACAGTGCTAAACCCACTCTATCAACCCCACTCTATCAACCCCACTCCGCCAACCCCACTCTGCCAACCCTACAGAGCCAACCCCACTCTATCAACCCCACTCTGCCAACCCTAAAGTGCCAAACCCACTCTATCAACCCCACTCCGCCAACCCCACTCTATCAACCCCACTCTGCCAACCCTACAGAGCCAACCCCACTCTATCAACCCCACTCTGCCAACCCTACAGTGCCAAACCCACTCTATCAACCCCACTCCGCCAACCCCACTCTGCCAACCCTACAGTGCCAACCCCACTCTGTCAACCCCACTCTGCCAACCCTACAGTGCCAAACCCACTCTATCAACCCCACTCTGCCAACCCTACAGTGCCAAACCCACTCTATCAACCCCACTCCGCTAACCCCACTCTATCAACCCCACTCTGCCAACCCTACAGAGCCAACCCCACTCTATCAACCCCACTCTGCCAACCCTACAGTGCCAAACCCACTCTATCAACCCCACTCCGCCAACCCCACTCTGCCAACCCTACAGTGCCAACCCCACTCTGTCAACCCCACTCTGCCAACCCTACAGTGCCAAACCCACTCTATCAACCCCACTCTGCCAACCCTACAGTGCCAAACCCACTCTATCAACCCCACTCCGCTAACCCCACTCTATCAACCCCACTCTGCCAACCCTACAGAGCCAACCCCACTCTATCAACCCCACTCTGCCAACCCTACAGTGCCAAACCCACTCTATCAACCCCACTCCGCTAACCCCACTCTATCAACCCCACTCTGCCAACCCTACAGAGCCAACCCCACTCTATCAACCCCACTCTGCCAACCCTACAGTGCCAAACCCACTCTATCAACCCCACTCCGCTAACCCCACTCTATCAACCCCACTCTGCCAACCCTACAGAGCCAACCCCACTCTATCAACCCCACTCTGCCAACCCTACAGTGCCAACCCCACTCTATCAACCCCACTCTGCCAACCCTACAGTGCCAAACCCACTCTATCAACCCCACTCCGCTAACCCCACTCTATCAACCCCACTCTGCCAACCCTACAGAGCCAACCCCACTCTATCAACCCCACTCTGCCAACCCTACAGTGCCAAACCCACTCTATCAACCCCACTCCGCTAACCCCACTCTATCAACCCCACTCTGCCAACCCTACAGAGCCAACCCCACTCTATCAACCCCACTCTATCAACCCCACTCTGCCAACCCTACAGAGCCAACCCCACTCTATCAACCCCACTCTGCCAACCCTACAGTGCCAAACCCACTCTATCAACCCCACTCCGCTAACCCCACTCTATCAACCCCACTCTGCCAACCCTACAGAGCCAACCCCACTCTATCAACCCCACTCTATCAACCCCACTCTGCCAACCCTTCAGTGCCAAACCCACTCTATCAACCCCACTCTATCAACCCCACTCCGCCAACCCTACAGTGCCAAACCCACTCTATCAACCCCACTCTATCAACCCCACTCTGCCAACCCTTCAGTGCCAACCCCACTCTATCAACCCCACTCTGCCAACCAATGTTCCCTCTAAGGACCCAGAGTGTGTGTGCAAAAAATATGTTGTGTGCGCGGTGCTAAAAATGACTTGGGCAACTTTATATGTATGTTTAAGCTTGCAATTAAGCAGAGTAATGAAGGCATGCATTTTGATATAAATTAATAGTATAATGTGTAGGACTAGTGAAACGTATGCAATTAAAAGAAGATACGAATCCCATCAAAATAAAATAAAATACACAACAGAAACTTTCAGAGTTATACTTAGACAACATGTTATATGGTCGACTTACTATGTTAGTGTAATGCAATCATATGTTAATAATGTTAATACCATAACGGTAACACAAATACAACAGTTTAACATGTTAACCATTTTAAAAAGCTGACTTGAAAACAAAATTAGCTAACCTTTCAGGGGCATTTATTGCAATTTCTCGTGTCTAACCTTGCCTTGCTTCCACACCTTATATGCTTTGTTTAAATCCACATCCTCTCCAGCATTTAGATATAATTTAATTCGCATTAGATTCTCCAAATGTGTGACTTCAAGTCTATTTCGTGCTTGCACTTTAATGCTGTTCATAAGACTAAAACCTCGCTCGCAATCAGCGCTGAATGCTTGAAAAGTACAGCATATGTTAATTAACTTTGCCAATGAGCTAAATTGTTCATCGTTTAAAGTAACTCCTGCGATTTCAGTTAGTGAATTTACTGAACCTGATTTGAGTTTTTCACTGATCTGAAATTTGAAGTCATTGTATTGCGTGATAAATGACTCTTTATTTGTTGTTTGTAACAAGTCTTTGCACTTAACGCACAGTTGTTTGATCTCTTTGACGCCAAACTCAAATACACAATTTTTTTAAACAAGTATGATCAAAAACTGACCAAAACTGCAGTTCATCTCCTGGAAACCTTACATTTAAATGATCGCAGACCGATCGTATCAACTGCGTGATTTGTCTTGTGTCGATTCCTACGTTTACATTCAAAATTTTCTTGGTTTTATCATTCCAATATACATCTTCACTCAGGTATTGTGCTTCTAATTTGCGTATTTTAGAAATGCAAAATTGATGTGCTTCAATAGATGATAAATTACTTCGCTGCAACAACATTGATAGATTAGCTAATTCAGTTAATACATCATTAACGGTATAAAGCGCAACTTGATACAGGGGATCTCTTAATGATCTCAAAAAATAACAACAAACAGGATCATTGCAGTCTTGGACTTGTTCTTCACAGTAAGCAGCTAAAACATCAAGATTTCTAACAAAAGCACTGACAGCAAAGTGACGTGACAACCAACGAACTTCATGAATTGGTCGAAAAGAAATTACATCCATATCATGCATCTTGGCCAATTCTTCAAGTGCGCCCTTTTTAACCGAAGATCGACTAAATAAAATGTAAACTGCGTAAGAGAACCTCAATATTTTTAAACAAATTAACATCTTTCCAAGCATCAGAAAGTGCCAAGTCTTATCGATGAGCAACACAGTGCTGTTCAACAAGGTGGGGGACCTTAGCCTTCAATAAAGCAGCTAATCCCTTCCTACGGCCTAACATAACCGATGCCCCGTCTGATGTTATCATTACCAAGCGGTTCATGTCAAGTTGATGTTCAGTGTAGTACTGTGTTATGGCTGCCTCCAGAGCTGAGGCATCACATGCGGTAAGCTGAATTATTCCACCAAAAACGGTTTTGTAGAATAAATAATTGACTGGACGAAATTTAAAATAAAAGATTAGCATTTTATGTACTGTTATGTCAGTACTTTCATCAACTATAAGCGTGTGGAACGATGCTACTCGAAGTTCTGCCAACTGTCTGGTATAGAAACATACTTCTCCATGTGGTTATGAATCAGTTGTACCGACAGCATCGAGGCGTTCATCCTAATGGCGAGAAGAACATTATGCATTAGGATTCGAACTTGATCCTCGTTTGAACGCTGGCGCTCATTTTGTTCAATTCGTTCTTCTCGCTCAGTGTTAGTTTTAACCAGCAGCAGTCCCATTTGAGCGGGTGTACAAAATCGCAACATTTTCTTCGTGAACACGAGACAAATGACGTTTACAGTAGTCAATCTTTTCTTCCATGATTCCAAACGCTTTCCTGTGACAAATTCGTTGTCTTTGTTGGTTTTGTTACAAGTACTAGCAGCACAGTCCAATCACTGAAGTCCACTTCAGTCCAATCTCATCTAAATATTCATAGATGCTTCCTAATTCAACTGAAACATTCTTAGAATCTGGCGTATCGGTTGTTACTTTAACTTTGAGCCATTCCAGTTTAAACGAATCTCTCGCTTTTTTTTTTGCTGCATTGTTTTACCGCTTGTTACACACATTTTTCTTTTCAACATTTTCAAAAAGCACTGAGTAGTAAACTTTTATTCCTTATTTACTAAACCAGTCTTTGAATACTGAAACAGTTCGATCCAGGTGCACGTAATAATCCCAAGAATTGGATTCAGTATATAAATCCTTAAACCAAACAGAGTAAAACACATCCACCTTAAGTAACCTATAATTTGCATCTGACTTGAATAAACCGTCATAGTATCAAGGAGGTGGGTGGGGGTTGGGAGATGGGGGAGGGCAGTGACAATAGAAAATAAAACCTTGCATGGTCAGCTACTAGCCACAATCCCTTTTACGGTCAGTTTTGGGGTAAACCATTAAATCAAGCAGAGGGAGTGTCACCCAGACATCACATCGGTACCCGCCTCGCTCAGTTGAGAGTTAAGTCATTAACTAGACCTGTGGTATGACAACCGAGGTCACCCCCTCCCCTAGGGGTCACAAGCTTTAAGTATCAGTTTGGTCGAGGCCTCAAAACACAAAGACTGTTCGTTTAACAAAACAGGTACTAAAAAATGTCGCTTAATTCAATTTTTTTAGTGAATCAGGCTTGCCCGACGTTCTGATAATCTGTGCGCGGCATCAGAAAATCTCTGCGCGGCACATTTGAAAGTGCTGCGCGGCCGCGCAGCCGCGCAGCTTAGAGGGAACACTGCTGCCAACCCTACAGTGCCAAACCCACTCTATCAACCCTACTCCGCCAACCCCACTCTGCCAACCCTACAGTGCCAACCCTACAGAGCCAACCCCACTCTATCAACCCCACTCTGCCAACCCTACAGAGCCAAACCCACTCTATCAACCCCACTCCGCCAACCCCACTCTATCAACCCCACTCCGCCAACCCTACAGTGCCAAACCCACTCTATTAACCCTACTCCGCCAACCCCACTCTGCCAACCCTACAGTACCAACCCCAATCTATCAACGCCACTCAATCAACTCTGGAAAAAAAAAACAAGCAGGTTTTCATGAAAATTGAGAAGTTCGCTAACCTAAAATTGGAACGTATGAAACCTTTAACCCTTAACCCTTGACCCGTAACATTTAACCCTAAACCCTTAACCCTTAACCATTAAACCTTAAGTAAAGTTGTATTTCAATACTTCCCGCAGTCCAATGGATACTTTAACTAGATCATCAAGAATTTCCTACGCATGCGCTTACGGAGCCACAGCATTTTTGGTCTATCAAATCTCCATTCAACACCAGTTCGCTGTTGACTACGACGGGATTCTTTCAGTAGAAAGTAGGCTATACAATATGTGTACTCGATAATTCGTAGGTTATAGTTAGTTTGGTTAAAATAATCAAGGTTAAGCTTTGGGTTAATTTTGTTAAATTATCGTAGGGCTTTGGTTGATTAAAATGTCAAAGTTTAAAGCTGGAATAATTAGTTCAGTTATATTTTTAGGACACTGTTGTCAATAAATCAAGTCTGTATTCCCCCTTATCCCAGCTGTGATGGCCATCCTCTCAATGATTATCTACGGTCTCGTGTTCTTCCCATTATTTGCTTGTCTGGCGTTGGGCACGGCTTTTTCCTTTGGCCTTGGCACCATCTACGTCTGGATGTTTTTTGTTGTGGATCTCTATCGTCTCTCAGAGTGCAGCTTTACTTTGGTGAGTTAGATATCGAATATATATATATATATATATATATATATATATATATATATATATATATATATATATATATATATATATATATATATGTATATATATATGTATATATGTATATATATAAATGTGTACGTGTACGTATATGAGCACGTCTATGTGTATGTCTATGTCTATGTATATGGCTATGGTTATGGCTATGTATATATATGTCTATGTATATATATATATATATATATATATATATATATATATATATATATATATATATATATATATATATATATATATATATATATATATATATATATCCCGCGCTACATGGAGAGTAGTTATCACAAAGTAATATTGTTTTGACATAATCTCAATGTTACACTACACATAATGTTAAAACCAAACATTAAAAGTAATTTATCACACACCCTCTAAAAGCAGTATGTGTTATGCCATCTATATTCTACTAAGTCTCCTATGTTTACAAATGTGTATATTTTTTTTTTTTTTTTTTTTTTTTTTGGTTTTTGTTTGCCTATCTCTTCCGTTAGACGAGAGCATCTGCACTATGTACAGAACTGTTAAACACACATTTATTCAAAGACGTTAGTTTATTGATATATTCATTTGTAGAAACACCCCTTTAATAAAAAAAAAATTCAGAACAAGTACTTTATTTTAAACAGACCTTAAATTTTTTTTACCGGCTTAGTGAGGTAACAAAAAGTAACAAAATTATTGTGACCTTGAAATGACCTTGAAATTGTAGCTTTTACTATATTTAGTAACATATTAATGTGCACGATTATGAAAACAAGGTAATTAAAAAGTCTAGTGACAATTTTAGCGCAATTTCCTTATGTTTCTAAAAATAGCTCTGTCGTAGCGTAAATCAAGAGCAGGGTTAGTAAAACCATTGGTTAGTTAATTAGTTATTAAAACGGTTTTTATTAATTTTTTTGTCCAGTATTTTACATGTTTTATTTACAATAGAGTTACATGACTAAAATCCATTGCGCGCCTAGCTACCGAACGTGATGTCGCAGCCATTGAACGTGATGGCGCAGTTATTGAACGTGATGACGCGTGTGGTGTGGTTGGATAAAAATGCCTACTAATTTGGTCCAGATTTTAATTAATTCAAAAAAATTTTTGTGACCGAACGAAAGGATATTTTTGAAAACTTTCTTCGGCAATATTGTTCTAAATTATGGCAGGAATCGATTGGTACATGTTTCAAGTCGCTAAGTGGTCTGGTTGCTGAGATATGGGTAAAAAACTGCATTTTTAAAAGGTTTTTTGGCTTTTCCGGGAAATCCATGAAAGAAACCCGGAATGGTTTTGGTCTATGTTCATCCTCGTAACTTGCTTAACATAATTGCTTTTGGAACTAGTCCTCGATATTGCTTTGTTGAGGAGGAGATACGACTTAAAGCTGCGGACACACATCCATTCATTCATACATTCATACATCCAGAAATGACGGGTTAATAAACGCAATGGACACCAGCGAGAAAAGTCTCAAAGGTATTTGAGAGGTGCATAAATTAATTTAAAAATCTTGCACGGCGTAGTTACAATTAATATGGTTATAAAATCCTGTCTGTCTGGTTTTCTTCGGACTTTACTAAAGATTGGATGTATTTGATGTTTTTAATATTTTCGGTAACTAAATAAAAATTAAAAAAAAAGCAAAAACAATTTGGTTTTCACGTGTAATGGTGACATAAACAATGGCATCCTGCTATTGGATAGGCCGCCATATTGTACACATTGTAAGCTAAAATTAGAAAACTAGGTCATGGGGTTTTAAATTTGCATTGTTATTTAAAAACTTGATCTGCAAAGTTTTGTAAACAAATAGTTATCGTTCCCTAAGTTACTGTACAGCCAATCAATATTTGCCTTACGAAAGTGAAACATCCGGTTATAACTTTGGCTTGATGAAAATAAATAGAAATGTAGCCTTAAACTCAACAAATTATTTTCAAGTTCTCTGGATTTGCAACTTTTATAGTATTTATTCTAAAAATATAAAATTTCTAAATTAATTTTAGGCTTAAGTTTTTTTTTTTTTTTTTTTTTTTACGGTCTAAATCTAAAAAGCACGTTTTTATTCCATGTCAACAACATTATGGAAGGAATCTCGTCAACTCGCTGGTGTCCATTCTCCAGAATGGAAATTGCGCTAAAAAGTATTAATGGTAAAGAACCGAAATTTTACACTTATGTTCGTAAGGTAATGATGTGTATTTTGTACCATTTTTATTTGATTCGGATAGATAATGAATATTTTATGCATTTTTAAAAATAATTATGTGAGAAAAAAATTAGTGGTCGGGAGTTACATTAACATCCATTTCTTTACATTAACATCCATTTCTTTAATATTTTAAAAATATCTGAATAAAAATGGTACAATTTCAAGAATGGTACATAATTAAGATATGTATGCCGTTTTAACCACATAGCTTTGTAACTTTTTGAAAACTCGTGCATGAGGTCTCAGAGCTCTCTGATTGGTTAAAATTTTTCCAAAGAAGTTTATTAATTCGCGATAAATAACAGGTGTTATATTGGAAATAATATTAATCAAGGATTAAAACCAAGCTTCACCCGATTACTAAAAATGTATTAAAATTTGATAATTGGTAAAAAATTAATAAAAATTAATAAAAATTAAGTATTTTTAATAAGATAAAATATCGCGTAACCATGGTTATTTAAAAAGTAAATTACATCAATCTTAATCAACAATTTTAGAAAATAATTTGGCAGAAAATGTTTATAATAGGTTCATTTAATTAAATAAACAAAGAACTAAAAATGTGTTTGTGTATGATAAATTGTGGTGGTACCTATCTTTAAAACGACAAGTAGCTCGTCATCTCTAAAAAAAAGACCATCATCTGCCCATCCTCAACGTCCGTAGCCGTACCGTAAAAGCAATGATCCGTGACAAATAACAGTTTATGTACGACAACAAGCTGATCAAGAGTTAGCCAGTTCTGAATCTTTTTTTATCCACTTTGCTTCGAAATATTTTAATTAATATTCAAAGACTAATTTATCTTCTAATTAATTCAAAAAATAGTTATTCTCTCGTTGTCATCGAAGACGAATTTATAAAAAAAAAAGAGTTACAAATTTTACCACTAACTAGGTAGTCCAAACTGGCGAAAAAGTGCGTTTTAGGGTCAGTTTTTGCGGTTTTCAAAAATAAAATTTCACTACTTCTAGTTGTCCTATAAGAATAAAAATTATATGTCAATAAAGTTTAAGCCTTTATCTGTCGTAATCTGGTATTTTTATATCTGTAACACATGTTTGAATGTGTTTTATATTTGTTTGAAAAGTATCAGTTACGTCAACAAATTTCACCGTTTTGCGTGTACCGATCGACCCCACACTGTTTCATTTGGTTGCGGCTTCGCGACGAAGCATCGTAGAAGCATAATCTTAATGTCATTTTAAAGAGCGAATTCTAGTCTATCGTTTGATGTATAAATTGAAAAAATAACTTGCTTATTTCATTTTAAAAAATCAGTTTTTAAACTTTAAATGACGATATATACACGAAAACAAACTAATTCTGTTTCAATTTTTACACCGATGTAAAGTTCAGTTTTATAACTACTTTGTGTTGTAAATTCAAGTATTTCTGATTTACGGTCGCGAAGCCGTACCCCCAATAAACATATAACCCTCGAGTCGACTTTCAGCCCCGAGTAAGTTGCTCGCCGAACGGTTTTAAAGGTTGACGACCGATGATGCTAAACGGATTTTACCCTTGCTAGAGCCTTCAAACAAGTTGTAAGTATCATTTTTAAAGTTTCATTTCCATTTTAATAAATGAATTTTAAGTTTGAATGTCAGTTTGGTTTAATTAGCACACGTTATTAATGTAAATTTGAACCCTACTAGTCCACGGTTTTAGCGCGTGAACTACGCTTGTACACATGGTGTGTTTAAACGTGAAGCTATTTAATTCAGGACATTCTAGGGACTTAAAATATGGATGCGCTTAACTATTAGATGCTAGTGTTTACTAATTCTTTAAAATCTATCGAATGGGATTAATGATAGGGTCGTATTACTACAGTTTATCTGGACTATCACGTCAAAATTATGAATCGACAAATTCAAAATGGCCACCAGACAATTTTGGTTACCATGTGGACGAACTCAATTATTTACAGGGAACGAAGGTTAAATACTTATAAAATATTAATGAAACACAAAAGAAATTTATAATTATAATAACTCTACATTTTTATTAATTTATTTAAAACAAAAGACACTAATTTTTAAGGACTAATGTGATTAATTTTTTATTTTCTGTTGTGCACTCTGATTCTGATTCCCCTGCTGAATAATGTGAAATGGTCTGCGCCAGTCTCCTTAATAAAATGTACCAGATCAATTTTTAGATGGTAATTTATTAAGATTGTACATGTTGTGACTTAGTTTTAAATGTTATATTAGTTGTAAGTGTAAGTAGTAATAGTAGTATTTCTCATTATTTATTTATTTTATATGCATATAGTAGTAACAATGAAGGACAGTTAAGTTGTCCTATAGGATGTTGAGAACCACAGTATGGCACCTTCATCATTGGATATCTCAACCATTGTGGCACAAACAACGAATATTTCATGCAATAGAATTAATATTAAAAATATACTATCAAGTATAAATTACCTTTAACAAAATGGTATTTTCAGGCTTTTTCATGTTTCCAGCTAGTCATAGGACAAATAGGCTAGTAGTAAATTTAAATATATTTTATTAATCACTAAATAAATTATTTATTCCATAGCTGGAGACATTTATGGTGGCCTATCCAGAACTTTCCTTACAAGGGAAGGGAAGAAGGCCAAGCCCCCTCCCCCCTACAGTTCCCAAAACATATCACTTGCTCTTGATGCTCCACAAGATCAAGGTTGAGGGAAACAAGACATATAAAGATGTGGAGTTGTGGTTTTAAAAACTGTTCCCCCAAAGCAGTTATCAACCCGATAGGTTTGAATGTAGCATCAACTGCTACATCACTTGTAGGCATCACGTCTTTATTAGATTACATTATATTACTCCACTAAATTTTGATTCTATTTCTCCTGCACTAGATAACTGTGGCATTTTTTAAAAATAATATTTTAACTCATGTGATTTTTGAAAATAATGAACACATTCTTCCTGTTAATGTTACCAACACAATAGTTTTAGAGTTATTCAATGTCCAAAGCAAAAAAAAAAAAATTTGATTTTTTTTTTTTTTTTTTTTATGAAAATAAAAGTGACCAAAACGCATTTTTGTCATTTTCAATTATTTTTTTACCTTAGAAAGACTCATTTTAGATGACTGAAAAAAATTGGGCATATATATTACAAACTTTGCAGTAACTTTACCAATTTCTACACTTCTATGTTATTTAGTTTAGAAAATATGGGTTCTCAAAAATGGCACTTTTTGAAAATCAGTTTTTTACCAAATTTTGCTTTTTTAAAAATCGCATAACTTTTTTATTTATTGAGATATTTTTATAAAATTTGCGGCATAGAGGTTACAATTAAAAGTTCTTTCATGTTGGACTACCTACACTAACCCTAACGGACATTGTGAACTAAGTAAAATCTTGTAAAAAGATAAAGGTTGATTATGATGACGGTTAATACAGTCATCTCGATTGTTGCAGGCTGGCCGAGCTGTTTTGTTTATTCGCATGCTACCAAGCCTCGGTTGTCTGGGCTACCTAAGTGTAGCTCTCCCCATCCGATTCGCTTTGGCTATCTATCACAAGAATTACGTCACCACAGACCTGGGCGAGAGGCCACCAGACGAGACCATGAAGGAAATTCGCGCCTCCTTCCAGGGGCAACACGTGCGGAAGTTACTGAGGAAACCAGATCCTGTCATGTAAGCTTTTGTTTAGCTTCTCCGTCTAATCTTAGTTTAGCTTCTCTCTCTAATCTTAGTTTAGCTTCTCTGTCTAATCTTAGTTTAGCTTCTCTGTCTAATCTTAGTTTAGCTTCTCCATCTAATCTTAGTTTAGCTTCTCTGTCTAATCTAAGTTTAGCTTCTCCGTCTAATCTTAGTTTAGCTTCTCTGTCTAATCTTAGTTTAGCTTCTCTGTCTAATCTTAGTTTAGCTTCTCCGTCTAATCTTAGTTTAGCTTCTCTGTCTAATCTTAATTTAGCTTCTCCTTCTAATCTTAGTTTAGCTTCTCTGTCTAATCTTAGTTTAGCTTCTCCGTCTAATCTTAGTTTAGCTTCTCTGTCTAATCTTAATTTAGCTTCTCCGTCTAATCTTAGTTTAGCTTCTCTGTCTAATCTTAGTTTAGCTTCTCTGTCTAATCTTAGTTTAGCTTCTCTGTCTAATCTTAGTTTAGCTTCTCTGTATACTGTCCACACATATTTTAGCTTCTCTGTCTACTGTCCACACATAGTTTAGCTTCTGTGTCTACTGTCCACACATAGTTTAGCTTCTCTGTATACTGTCCACACATAGTTTAGCTTCTCTGTATACTGTCCACACATAGTTTAGCTTCTCTGTCTACTGTCCACACATAGTTTAGCTTCTCTGTCTAATCTTAGTTTAGCTTCTTTGTCTACTGTCCACACATAGTTTAGCTTCTCTGTCTACTGTCCACACATAGTTTAGCTTCTCTGTCTACTGTCCACACATAGTTTAGCTTCTCTGTCTAATCTTAGTTTAGCTTCTCTGTATGCTGTCCACACATAGTTTAGCTTCTCTGTATACTGTCCACACATAGTTTAGCTTCTCTGTCTAATCTTAGTTTAGCTTCTCTGTATACTGTCCACACATATTTTAGCTTCTCTGTCTACTGTCCACACATAGTTTAGCTTCTGTGTCTACTGTCCACACATAGTTTAGCTTCTCTGTATACTGTCCACACATAGTTTAGCTTCTCTGTCTACTGTCCACACATAGTTTAGCTTCTCTGTCCACCGTCCACACATAGTTTAGCTTCTCTGTCTAATCTTAGTTTAGCTTCTCTGTATGCTGTCCACACATAGTTTAGCTTCTCTGTATACTGTCCACACATAGTTTAGCTTCTTTGTCTACTGTCCACACATAGTTTAGCTTCTCTGTCTACTGTCCACACATAGTTTAGCTTCTCTGTCCACCGTCCACACATAGTTTAGCTTCTCTGTCTAATCTTAGTTTAGCTTCTCTGTCTAATCTTAGTTTAGCTTCTCTGTCTAATCTTAGTTTAGCTTCTCTGTATGCTGTCCACACATAGTTTAGCTTCTTTGTCTACTGTCCACACATAGTTTAGCTTCTCTGTCTACTGTCCACACATAGTTTAGCTTCTCTGTCCACCGTCCACACATAGTTTAGCTTCTCTGTCTAATCTTAGTTTAGCTTCTCTGTCTAATCTTAGTTTAGCTTCTCTGTCTAATCTTAGTTTAGCTTCTCTGTCCACACATAGTTTAGCTTCTCTGTCTAATCTTAGTTTAGCTTCTCTGTCTAATCTTAGTTTAGCTTCTCTGTATACTGTCCACACATAGTTTAGCTTCTTTGTCTACTGTCCACACATAGTTTAGCTTCTCTGTCTACTGTCCACACATAGTTTAGCTTCTCTGTCTACTGTCCACACATAGTTTAGCTTCTCTGTCTAATCTTAGTTTAGCTTCTCTGTATGCTGTCCACACATAGTTTAGCTTCTCTGTATACTGTCCACACATAGTTTAGCTTCTCTGTCTACTGTCCACACATAGTTTAGCTTCTTTGTCTACTGTCCACACATAGTTTAGCTTCTCTGTCTACTGTCCACACATAGTTTAGCTTCTCTGTCCACCGTCCACACATAGTTTAGCTTCTCTGTCTAATCTTAGTTTAGCTTCTCTGTATGCTGTCCACACATAGTTTAGCTTCTCTGTCTACTGTCCACACATAGTTTAGCTTCTTTGTCTACTGTCCACACATAGTTTAGCTTCTCTGTATACTGTCCACACATAGTTTAGCTTCTCTGTCTAATCTTAGTTTAGCTTCTCTGTATGCTGTCCACACATAGTTTAGCTTCTCTGTATACTGTCCACACATAGTTTAGCTTCTCTGTCCACCG
Organism: Physella acuta; assembly: GCF_028476545.2. Classification (NCBI taxonomy): domain Eukaryota; kingdom Metazoa; phylum Mollusca; class Gastropoda; family Physidae; genus Physella; species Physella acuta. The sequence goes on along the minus strand of NW_026732458.1, from coordinate 194,531 downwards.
TCCACACATAGTTTAGCTTCTCTGTCTAATCTTAGTTTAGCTTCTCTGTCTAATCTTAGTTTAGCTTCTCTGTCTAATCTTAGTTTAGCTTCTCTGTCTAATCTTAGTTTAGCTTCTCTGTCTAATCTTAGTTTAGCTTCTCTGTCTAATCTTAGTTTAGCTTCTCTGTCTAATCTTAGTTTAGCTTCTCTGTCTAATCTTAGTTTAGCTTCTCTGTCTAATCTTAGTTTAGCTTCTCTGTCTAATCTTAGTTTAGCTTCTCTGTATGCTGTCCACACATAGTTTAGCTTCTCTGTATACTGTCCACACATAGTTTAGCTTCTCTGTCTACTGTCCACACATAGTTTAGCTTCTCTGTATACTGTCCACACATAGTTTAGCTTCTCTGTATACTGTCCACACATAGTTTAGCTTCTTTGTCTACTGTCCACACATAGTTTAGCTTCTCTGTATACTGTCCACACATAGTTTAGCTTCTCTGTCTACTGTCCACACATAGTTTAGCTTCTCTGTATACTGTCCACACATAGTTTAGCTTCTTTGTCTACTGTCCACACATAGTTTAGCTTCTCTGTATACTGTCCACACATAGTTTAGCTTCTCTGTATGCTGTCCACACATAGTTTAGCTTCTTTGTCTACTGTCCACACATAGTTTAGCTTCTCTGTATACTGTCCACACATAGTTTAGCTTCTCTGTATGCTGTCCACACATAGTTTAGCTTCTCTGTCTAATCTTAGTTTAGCTTCTCTGTATGCTGTCCACACATAGTTTAGCTTCTCTGTCCACCGTCCACACATAGTTTAGCTTCTCTGTCTAATCTTAGTTTAGCTTCTCTGTCTAATCTTAGTTTAGCTTCTCTGTCTAATCTTAGTTTAGCTTCTCTGTCTAATCTTAGTTTAGCTTCTCTGTCTAATCTTAGTTTAGCTTCTCTGTCTAATCTTAGTTTAGCTTCTCTGTCTAATCTTAGTTTAGCTTCTCTGTCTAATCTTAGTTTAGCTTCTCTGTCTAATCTTAGTTTAGCTTCTCTGTCTAATCTTAGTTTAGCTTCTCTGTCTAATCTTAGTTTAGCTTCTCTGTATGCTGTCCACACATAGTTTAGCTTCTCTGTATACTGTCCACACATAGTTTAGCTTCTCTGTCTACTGTCCACACATAGTTTAGCTTCTCTGTCTAATCTTAGTTTAGCTTCTCTGTCTAGTCTTAGTTTAGCTTCTCTGTCTAATCTTAGTTTAGCTTCTCTGTCTAATCTTAGTTTAGCTTCTCTGTATACTGTCCACACATAGTTTAGCTTCTCTGTCTACTGTCCACACATAGTTTAGCTTCTCTGTCTACTGTCCACACATAGTTTAGCTTCTCTGTCTACTGTCCACACATAGTTTAGCTTCTCTGTATACTGTCCACACATAGTTTAGCTTCTCTGTCTACTGTCCACACATAGTTTAGCTTCTCTGTCCACCGTCCACACATAGTTTAGCTTCTCTGTCTAATCTTAGTTTAGCTTCTCTGTATGCTGTCCACACATAGTTTAGCTTCTCTGTATACTGTCCACACATAGTTTAGCTTCTCTGTCTACTGTCCACACATAGTTTAGCTTCTCTGTATACTGTCCACACATAGTTTAGCTTCTCTGTCTACTGTCCACACATAGTTTAGCTTCTCTGTCCACCGTCCACACATAGTTTAGCTTCTCTGTCTAATCTTAGTTTAGCTTCTCTGTATACTGTCCACACATAGTTTAGCTTCTCTGTCTACTGTCCACACATAGTTTAGCTTCTCTGTATACTGTCCACACATAGTTTAGCTTCTCTGTCTACTGTCCACACATAGTTTAGCTTCTCTGTCCACCGTCCACACATAGTTTAGCTTCTCTGTCTAATCTTAGTTTAGCTTCTCTGTATGCTGTCCACACATAGTTTAGCTTCTCTGTATGCTGTCCACACATAGTTTAGCTTCTCTGTATACTGTCCACACATAGTTTAGCTTCTCTGTATGCTGTCCACACATAGTTTAGCTTCTCTGTATACTGTCCACACATAGTTTAGCTTCTCTGTCTACTGTCCACACATAGTTTAGCTTCTCTGTATACTGTCCACACATAGTTTAGCTTCTCTGTCTACTGTCCACACATAGTTTAGCTTCTCTGTCCACCGTCCACACATAGTTTAGCTTCTCTGTCTAATCTTAGTTTAGCTTCTCTGTATGCTGTCCACACATAGTTTAGCTTCTCTGTATACTGTCCACACATAGTTTAGCTTCTTTGTCTACTGTCCACACATAGTTTAGCTTCTCTGTATACTGTCCACACATAGTTTAGCTTCTCTGTCTAATCTTAGTTTAGCTTCTCTGTATACTGTCCACACATAGTTTAGCTTCTCTGTCTACTGTCCACACATAGTTTAGCTTCTCTGTCTAATCTTAGTTTAGCTTCTCTGTATACTGTCCACACATAGTTTAGCTTCTCTGTCTACTGTCCACACATAGTTTAGCTTCTCTGTCCACCGTCCACACATAGTTTAGCTTCTCTGTCTAATCTTAGTTTAGCTTCTCTGTCTAATCTTAGTTTAGCTTCTCTGTCTAATCTTAGTTTAGCTTCTCTGTCTAATCTTAGTTTAGCTTCTCTGTCTAATCTTAGTTTAGCTTCTCTGTATGCTGTCCACACATAGTTTAGCTTCTCTGTCTACTGTCCACACATAGTTTAGCTTCTCTGTCTAATCTTAGTTTAGCTTCTCTGTATGCTGTCCACACATAGTTTAGCTTCTCTGTATACTGTCCACACATAGTTTAGCTTCTCTGTCTACTGTCCACACATAGTTTAGCTTCTCTGTATACTGTCCACACATAGTTTAGCTTCTTTGTATACTGTCCACACATAGTTTAGCTTCTCTGTCTAATCTTAGTTTAGCTTCTCTGTCTAATCTTAGTTTAGCTTCTCTGTCTAATCTTAGTTTAGCTTCTCTGTCTAATCTTAGTTTAGCTTCTCTGTCTAATCTTAGTTTAGCTTCTCTGTCTAATCTTAGTTTAGCTTCTCTGTATGCTGTCCACACATAGTTTAGCTTCTCTGTATACTGTCCACACATAGTTTAGCTTCTCTGTCTAATCTTAGTTTAGCTTCTCTGTATGCTGTCCACACATAGTTTAGCTTCTCTGTCTACTGTCCACACATAGTTTAGCTTCTCTGTCTAATCTTAGTTTAGCTTCTCTGTCTAATCTTAGTTTAGCTTCTCTGTATACTGTCCACACATAGTTTAGCTTCTTTGTCTACTGTCCACACATAGTTTAGCTTCTCTGTCTAATCTTAGTTTAGCTTCTCTGTATGCTGTCCACACATAGTTTAGCTTCTCTGTATACTGTCCACACATAGTTTAGCTTCTCTGTCCACCGTCCACACATAGTTTAGCTTCTCTGTCTAATCTTAGTTTAGCTTCTCTGTCTAATCTTAGTTTAGCTTCTCTGTCCACACTTAGTTTAGCTTCTCTGTCTAATCTTAGTTTAGCTTCTCTGTCTAATCTTAGTTTAGCTTCTCTGTCTAATCTTAGTTTAGCTTCTCTGTCTAATCTTAGTTTAGCTTCTCTGTCTAATCTTAGTTTAGCTTCTCTGTCTAATCTTAGTTTAGCTTCTCTGTATGCTGTCCACACATAGTTTAGCTTCTCTGTCTACTGTCCACACATAGTTTAGCTTCTCTGTCTAATCTTAGTTTAGCTTCTCTGTATGCTGTCCACACATTGTTTAGCTTCTCTGTCTACTGTCCACACATAGTTTAGCTTCTCTGTATACTGTCCACACATAGTTTAGCTTCTCTGTATACTGTCCACACATAATTTAGCTTCTCTGTATACTGTCCACACATAGTTTAGCTTCTCTGTCTACTGTCCACACATAGTTTAGCTTCTCTGTATACTGTCCACACATAATTTAGCTTCTCTGTATACTGTCCACACATAGTTTAGCTTCTCTGTATACTGTCCACACATAGTTTAGCTTCTCTGTCTAATCTTAGTTTAGCTTCTCTGTCTAATCTTAGTTTAGCTTCTCTGTCTAATCTTAGTTTAGCTTCTCTGTCTAATCTTAGTTTAGCTTCTCTGTCTAATCTTAGTTTAGCTTCTCTGTCTAATCTTAGTTTAGCTTTTCTGTCTAATCTTAGTTTAGCTTCTCTGTATGCTGTCCACACATAGTTTAGCTTCTCTGTATACTGTCCACACATAGTTTAGCTTCTCTGTCCACCGTCCACACATAGTTTAGCTTCTCTGTCTAATCTTAGTTTAGCTTCTCTGTATACTGTCCACACATAGTTTAGCTTCTCTGTATACTGTCCACACATAGTTTAGCTTCTCTGTCTAATCTTAGTTTAGCTTCTCTGTCTAATCTTAGTTTAGCTTCTCTGTATGCTGTCCACACATAGTTTAGCTTCTCTGTATACTGTCCACACATAGTTTAGCTTCTCTGTCCACCGTCCACACATAGTTTAGCTTCTCTGTCTAATCTTAGTTTAGCTTCTCTGTATACTGTCCACACATAGTTTAGCTTCTCTGTATACTGTCCACACATAGTTTAGCTTCTCTGTCTACCGTCCACACATAGTTTAGCTTATACTTATACGACATAGCACGCCGGGTTTTGTGAACTAAATATGTTGTCGAAGGTTTTCGAAGTGTAGGATTCTTACAATACATCTTTAAATCTAACGTACTTAAAAATAGAGTTATGGTTAATGTTTTCTTAGAGTTGTGTTACTTGAATATTTGTCTTAGAATAGTAAATGTATTGTAAGTCTTCTTGTGGTTATCCCATTCTTTACTTCCGAGCAGAGAACCAGTTGGACTTGTAAACGTTATCGAAAAAATCATCATCAGCAAACTACAGGTCTGGATATACCATAGAGAAAAAGGTTTGATATTATAGTGGCGTAGCAAGGTCGGGTGTCACCCGGTGCGGCACCTATTGGTGTGTCCCCCCCCCCTGAAAGAAATTTGTTTTGGTATATACATATATATATATATATATATATATATATATATATATATATATATATATATATATATATATATATATATATATATATATATATATATATATTCCATATACCTTTGTAAGTATGTGTATAATGTATTCAAATGAATCTTTTTTTCCTGGTTGTATGCAAATCTTTTTTTGAAGCTACGCACTTTAGACTGAAATTTGTCCTTCAAATTTTAATGTATTGGAAAATGAATAAAACAATTTATTTACAATGGATTATTACTTTTCAAAGTTGTGTTATTTTGTAACACGCACTTTTAAATAAAAAACAAAATGTTTTCTTTTAACTTATTACATATTGAGAAAATATTTATAACAATGACACAAATTCGTGCAAAAGATATACATTGATTTTAGCCATATAGCACACTACTTTTAATAGAATAGAAAAATAACCCATTAAACGTATCACAAATCATGGATAACAAATCAATATAATAAAAGGAAAAAGTAAAAACATCGACACAAGGCAAAATTACTTAAGCACTATCAAATGTGCAGCTATTGTTCTACTGGCGTCACACACTACACACACACACGTATAAATACACACACACACGCGTAGGCTGTTGTATAATAATTTTCTTTATCAAATGATATGCCTATTTGTAAATGTCCTATGTGGTTTCACCCCAATCCACTTATGGGGACATTCTATTTGGTGTCACCCCACTGACTTTTTGTCGAATGGTGTCAATTCCTGCAAACATTATATTAATCCAACTAGAAAAAGCAGGGCCAAACTCTAATAGTTAACAATTCAATTGCAAAAAGCATTTTTTTTTGGTAGTAAATTGTAAAAGTTGGTGTCACCCCAATCCCAGACGTGGATTGACATAACAAGTCATTACAATTCTCAACGAAACCTTTTTCCTCACGCAAATTTTGCAACGTTTAGTTGATGTAGCCCCCCCCCCCCCCCCCCCCTGATAGATATAAACTGTGCTCAGATAATACTAACGATGTTTATCGATAGTCGTTATTGATACAGCTAGATGTAGCAGGTTTTCGTCATTGTGTCATTCCCCCTCCTTACCCGTGTTGGGACTTGTCAACTTCGCTCTTAAAAGTCTATTTAACTCTAATTAATCTTTTATTAACTGGAATGAATATTCTGCTGTTTTTTGCTTTGGTGTCACACCCACGCCCTAATTGGTGTCACCCGGTGCGGCCCGCACCCTTCCCCTCGCTACGCCTCTGTATTTTAATTATTCTTATGATGGAAATAGTATTATATAATATTTTACTACTGATTTTAATGTCACTCATAAAAAAATCCTTAAAAAAAGCAACTTGAAATTTTAAAACTGTTGTATCAACTCTGAAAAAGATATTTAAAAAAAAAATTTTTGAACTATTTTCCCCAGGGTTCCGCTACCCATCTCGCTTATTGGCGGTTATGTTTGTGGCTGCTTGCGTGGTCTATGTGGTGAGACAACATCATACTTGATTACCCGACACACACATGCACGCACGCCCATACACACACCTCAGCACACACGCACCACACACAACACACAAGCATGCATACTTTTATTTCTAGTTGACAGTAGAGCTTACAGCCTACTTTTATTTCTAGTTGACAGTAGAGCTAACAGCATACTTTTATTTCTAGTTGACATTAGAGCTAACAGCCTACTTTTATTTCTAGTTGACAGTAGAGCTGACAGCCTACTTTTATTTCTAGTTGACAGTAGAGCTTACAGCCTACTTTTATTTCTAGTTGACAGTTGAGCTGACAGCCTACTTTTATTTCTAGTTGACAGTAGAGCTGACAGCCTACTTTTATTTCTAGTTGACAGTAGAGCTAACAGCCTACTTTTATTTCTAGTTGACAGTAGAGCTAACAGCCTACTTTTATTTCTAGTTGACATTAGAGCTAACAGCCTACTTTTATTTCTAGTTGACAGTAGAGCTAACAGCCTACTTTTATTTCTAGTTGACAGTAGAGCTGACAGCATACTTTTATTTCTAGTTGACAGTAGAGCTGACAGCATACTTTTATTTCTAGTTGACAGTAGAGCTGACAGCATACTTTTATTTCTAGTTGACAGTAGAGCTGACAGCATACTTTTATTTCTAGTTGACAGTAGAGCTGACAGCCTACTTTTATTTCTAGTTGACAGTAGAGCTGACAGCCTACTTTTATTTCTAGTTGACAGTAGAGCTGACAGCCTACTTTTATTTCTAGTTGACAGTAGAGCTGACAGCCTACTTTTATTTCTAGTTGACAGTAGAGCTGACAGCCTACTTTTATTTCTAGTTGACAGTAGAGCTGACAGCCTACTTTTATTTCTAGTTGACAGTAGAGCTGACAGCCTACTTTTATTTCTACTTGACAGAATTCTGACAGCCTACTTTTATTTCTAGTTGACAGCAGAGCTGACAGCCTACTTTTATTTCTAGTTGACAGTAGAGCTGACAGCCTACTTTTATTTCTAGTTGACAGTAGAGCTGACAGCCTACTTTTATTTCTAGTTGACAGTAGAGCTGACAGCCTACTTTTATTTCTAGTTGACAGTAGAGCTGACAGCCTACTTTTATTTCTAGTTGACAGTATTCTGACAGCCTACTTTTATTTCTAGTTGACAGTTGAGCTGACAGCCTACTTTTATTTCTAGTTGACAGTAGAGCTGACAGCCTACTTTTATTTCTAGTTGACAGTTGAGCTGACAGCCTACTTTTTTTCCCTCTTTGGGAACATCCTGGACGTGCTGACGGCTGAGCTGGATGCTATTGGTTGGGACCCCCGTGCTGGGGGAGGACACAGCCACCACCCTCCTCAGAAAAGGTTCTTTATTCGCCTACTACGCCGCGAGAACCATCAAATGTAAGCCACTAGTGCTAGACTTTCTCAAGCATTCAACATTTTATTCAACATTGCATTTTTGGTCGTTTTTGTGTGGTTGCGTGTGGGTGTATGTGTGGGAGTGGCTGTGTGGGAAGGGGGGGGGGGGTAGGAAGGCTAGGTTTATATATATTGAGGTGTTCTGTAGGTTAAACTGTACTTGATACAGTTTTAATTCTTCATTTTGCGCTCCACATATTCGCTTTTACATATACTAGTATATGTAGTTCTAGTGGAATAGTATTCTTTGCTTATAACATGCACTTTTTCGTCGGTTTAATATTTGTTCAGTGGTCGAAGTCACCTTGCATATGAGTCAGTTTTTTTGTTTTCGTGGCGTGGGTTCCATTCCTTTGAGCTCTATGTTTTTTTCTTTTTTTTTTTTTACTTCGTAACTAAAAGCTTTTGAACATTTAAAGGGATGTGGGTTAGGTTAAGGCTTTAGCGTTTCCATAAAGGATTGCCTTTAAGGCGATCGGCTAGGGTTAGGGTTAGGGTTAGGGACGGTGTCACTTTCAGACTTTTTCTCCGGCGGACATTTTAATTTTTCGGGAGGATGGGGGTTGGGAGTGGTTGTACCACAACCCCCACCCCCTACCCCGGAAAAGATCCCTTAGAGAAACTCTGTTTAGGGAGGATTAGGCATTAGGTAAATATATACAGGATAGTACATCTACAACATTTTGGTAAATATATACAGGATAGTACATCTACAACATTTTGGTAAATATATACAGGATAGTACATCTACAACATTTTGGTAAATATATACAGGATAGTACATTTACAACATTTTGGTAAATATATACAGGATAGTACATCTACAACATTTTGGTGAATATATACAGGATAGTACATCTACAACATTTTGGTGAATATATACAGGATAGTACATCTACAACATTTGGGTAAATATATACAGGATAGTACATCTACAACATTTTGGTAAATATATACAGGATAGTACATCTACAACATTTGGGTAAATATAATTATACAGGATAGTACATCTACAACATTTTGGTAAATATATACAGGATAGTACATTTACAACATTTTGGTAAATATATACAGGATAGTACATCTACAACATTTGGGTAAATATATACAGGATAGTACATCTACAACATTTTGGTAAATATATACAGGATAGTACATCTACAACATTTTGGTAAATATATACAGGATAGTACATCTACAACATTTTGGTAAATATATACAGGATAGTACATCTACAACATTTGGGTAAATATATACAGGATAGTACATCTACAACATTTTGGTAAATATATACAGGATAGTACATCTACAACATTTGGGTAAATATATACAGGATAGTACATCTACAACATTTTGGTAAATATATACAGGATAGTACATCTACAACATTTGGGTAAATGTATACAGGATAGTACATCTACAACATTTTGGTAAATATATACAGGATAGTACATCTACAACATTTTGGTAAATATATACAGGATAGTACATCTACAACATTTGGGTAAATATATACAGGATAGTACATCTACAACATTTGGGTAAATATATACAGGATAGTACATCTACAACATTTTGGTAAATATATACAGGATAGTACATCTACAACATTTGGGTAAATATATACAGGATAGTACATCTACAACATTTTGGTAAATATATACAGGATAGTACATCTACAACATTTGGGTAAATATATACAGGATAGTACATCTACAACATTTTGGTGAATATATACAGGATAGTACATCTACAACATTTTGGTGAATATATACAGGATAGTACATCTACAACATTTTGGTGAATATATACAGGATAGTACATCTACAACATTTGGGTAAATATATACAGGATAGTACATCTACAACATTTTGGTGAATATATACATGCACGACACATCTACAACATTTGGGGAAAAATATGACATACGAATAATTCAAGTAATACTTTTGAAATGCTTCCTTAGATATTCGGTCTTTTATTAATGTAAACTACACATATGTTGTTTTTAAAACATTTAGATTCCCTAATCATCGCACTTATACTGGCATGTACACTGAGTTTCTTCACCATACTTCACATGATGTCATCCTTCAGGTTGGTACAAGGTTGCTTAAAGGTTTCTTTAGGAGTAACACGAGTAGGTTGAAATGTTTAACACGGGTTTGTGTTGAGATTTGTTACCTTGTTGCTTAAAACCACGCTGTTCCTAAGCGGGACTAAGATTTTGAATAAAGTGGTTCAGGACATAATTTGCTATCTGAAGTTTGGGCATGTTGAGCGAAGACCAAAACCTCAATCATGAAACAATCCCATCGTTGTAGTGCTAATTAAAAATTACTTTACTAGAGAAAAAATCACACCACAATATCACACCACAATATCACACCACAATATCACACCACAATATCACACCACAATATCACACCACAATATCACACCACAATATCACACCACAATTTCACACCACAATATCACACCACAATATCACACCACAATATCACACCACAATATCACATCACAATATCACATCACACCAGAATATCACATCACAATATCACATCACACCAGAATATCACATCACAATATCATACCACAATATCACATCACAATATCATACCACAATATAACATCACAATATCACACCACAATATCACATCACAATATCACATCACAATATCACATCACAATATCATACCACAATATCACATCACAATATCACATCACAATATCATACCACAATATCACATCACAATATCACATCACAATATCATACCACAATATCACACCACATCACAATATCACATCACAATATCACATCACAATATCACATCACAATATCATACCACAATATCATACCACAATATCACACCACAATATCACATCACAATATCACACCACATTATCACATCACAATATCACATCACATCACAATATCACACCACAATATCACACCACAATATCACACCACAATATCACACCACAATATCACACCACAATATCACATCACAATATCACACCACAATATCACATCAAATCACAATATCACATCACACCACAATATCACATCACATTATCACATCACAATATCACATCACAATATCACACCACAATATCACATCACAATATCACATCACAATATCACACCACAATATCACATCACAATATCACATCACAATATCACATCACAATATCACACCACAATATTACATCACAATATCACACCACAATATCACACCACAATATCACACCACAATATCACACCACAATATCACACCACAATATCACACCACAATATCACATCACAATATCACATCACACCAGAATATCACATCACAATATCATACCACAATATCACATCACAATATCACATCACAATATCATACCACAATATCACATCACAATATCACACCACATTATCACATCACAATATCACATCACAATATCACACCACAATATCACATCACAATATCACATCACAATATCATACCACATTATCACATCACAATATCACATCACAATATCACACCACAATATCACACCACAATATCACACCACAATATCACATCACATTATCACACCACAATATCACATCACAATATCATGTCACAATATCACACCGGAAATATCACATAACAATATCACATCACAATATCACATCACAATATCACATCACAATATCATACCACAATATCACATCACAATATCACATCACAATATCACATCACAATATCACATCACAATATCACATCACAATATCACATCACAATATCACATCACAATATCACATCACAATATCACATCACAATATCACATCACAATATCACATCACAATATCACATCACATCACAATATCACATCACATTATCACATCACAATATCACATCACAATATCACATCACATCACAATATCACATCACAATATCACATCACAATATCACATCACAATATCATACCACAATATCACATCACAATATCACATCACACCACAATATAACACCACAATATCACATCACAATATCATGTCACAATATCACACCGGAAATATCACATCGCAATATCACATCACAATATCACATCACAATATCACATCACAATATCATACCACAATATCACATCACAATATCACATCACACCACAATATAACACCACAATATCACATCAAATCACAATATCACATCACAATATCACATCACAATTTCTCACCTTTCTCTTGTCAACACCCAGCTACAGCCTTCCTATCGCTGGAAAACTACACAGACTATCGGTTGTGTGTGTGTGGGGGGGGGGGGGGCGGGGGGGGGAGTGCTACTCTCACCGTTCACACAGTTTAGAAATGAGATGGAATACAATTTTGTTTGACTTTAATCTTTAACCATTGTTTTTACTCTTAATTAACTGAGTACACATGTTTGTTTACAATTATGATTGAAATGGATTTAACCTGTGATTTGTATGACTTGTTAGGACAAATCTTTACGCACTGTACCGAGGGGACTTCTCAACTATTCCAGCTCCTGAACAAATGGGAGCAGTCTCTCTTTGTGTGAGTCTATTTGTCAAGCCTTGTACTTATTGTTACGTTATGTCTTAGTGGTTATTTTTACGTCCCTTGTGTTTATCCATCTTGGTGATGCCCCTTTAGTTTAAAGTCTGGTCCTTGAGATCATTTGTCCTGAGATCATTTGTCCTGAGATCATTTGTCCTGAGATCATTTGTCCTAAGATCATTTGTCCTGAGATCATTTGTCCTGTCACCACGAGAAAGTAAAAAGCAATGTTTGTGTATGTGTGTGTGTGTCTGTGTGTGTCTGTCTGGCTTTTATGCATTACTACACCTTTCATCAGACCGCCATGAAACATTGGGAAGTTGTTGAGAATACTCCTGGGGAGGTTTATGCGAAAAAAATATTTTAATTTCGCAGGGGTGGCGCCCCGGCAGGATGCAATTTGGAGCACCGGGTTGTTTGAAACAGTGCGACAGACTATGGATAAGATAGGGCGTTTAGTCGTTTACCAAATTAAATCAGGCGCGTTCGCTGACGCCATAAAGGGTGCAATCTGGCGCCCCGGGCTATCCTGGTAGCGCTATGGCGCATACGTCCGTTTTAAAGAGTGTGATAGAATATGGATAAGAAGTAGTATTATAGTCGTTATTATAGTCGTTATTATAGTCTTTATTATAGTCTTTATTATAGTCGTTATTATAGTCGTTATTATAGTCTTTATTATAGTCGTTATTATAGTCGTTATTATAGTCTTTATTATAGTCGTTATTATAGTCGTTATTATAGTCGTTCACTAAACTGAATCCGACCGCGCCCCGGCAGGGTGCGATTTGCCCCGGGCTATCCTGGGACATTCTTTTTAACCCCGCGGCAACGCGCGTAGACGGGAACGCTAGTTTGCAATACACGTTAGTAATTTAAAAGATATACGTCACCGTAGTGGCTTCACATGGATTGGCGTTTGTGCCCAAATAACTGCAGTAGGACATTTGGTAAGGGATATGAATAGCGACACGGCCACTCTCACACAATCTCTAGCCGTGCCAACACATTTTCGTATAGACATCTACGTCACCCCCCCGTCACCCCCCCCCCCCCCTTTAAAAAAGATTTCTTCTTTTCATTTTGTGAATGAGAATTATTTTTACAGCAATTTCCTTTTTCGGGTTTTTCAAAAAAGCCATACATGTCAAAAAACAAAACAAAAAAAAATTCATGTCAAAACAACTGGTTATTTAACACCGACTGCTCATCTTAATGAGAAAGATGGCGAAGAGGTAATCAACAGTGGTTAGCAATATACCATTATCAATCAAACAAAGGTTTAACAATGTCCAATGAACGCTAAGTTTTTTCTTTTTCTTCGTTTTATGAAGTGAGAGATGTTGAAAGAAATCTAGTCAATGATGACAGAATGAAAGCTACAAGCTATTCATATAATATAAGTTCGTACATTATTCTAATTTTGGAACAGTATTCCATTTTTTTTTTGGAGTTGCTTTGTCCAACCAAGAACAAACCACAAGACAGCAGTTATCGAGGTTATCGAGCATTATTGGGTGGGTTCGAACTCGGGACTTTTCGGTTCATCAACAATGAGCTTATCCGACCCGACCACACCAACCTCCTGGTTAGTTGCAGTTCCCAGCTATCGCGTCTCATCTGCCCGAGAGTTGACATTTACTATCTTGATTTGGGCATCTGTGGTGTCTTGCTGGCTTGTCTGAAGCTGTGGTGTCTTGCTGGCTTGTCTAAAGCTGTGGTGTCTTGCTGGCTTGTCTAAAGCTGTGGTGTCTTGTCTGAAGCTGTGGTGTCTTGCTGGCTTGTCTGAAGCTGTGGTGTCTTGTCTGAAGCTGTGGTGTCTTGCTGGCTTGTCTGAAGCTGTGGTGTCTTGCTGGCTTGTCTGAAGCTGTGGTGTCTTGTCTGAAGCTGTGGTGTCTTGCTGGCTTGTCTGAAGCTGTGGTGTCTGGTCTGAAGCTGTGGTGTCTTGTCTGAAGCTGTGGTGTCTTGTCTGAAGCTGTGGTGTCTTGTCTGAAGCTGTGGTGTCTTGCTGGCTTGTCTGAAGCTGTGGTGTCTTGTCTGAAGCTGTGGTGTCTTGCTGGCTTGTCTGAAGCTGTGGTGTCTTGCTGGCTTGTCTGAAGCTGTGGTGTCTTGCTGGCTTGTCTGAAGCTGTGGTGTCTTGTCTGAAGCTGTGGTGTCTTGCTGGCTTGTCTGAAGCTGTGGTGTCTTGCTGGCTTGTCTGAAGCTGTGGTGTCTTGCTGGCTTGTCTGAAGCTGTGGTGTCTTGCTGGCTTGTCTGAAGCTGTGGTGTCTTGCTGGCTTGTCTGAAGCTGTGGTGTCTTGCTGGCTTGTCTGAAGCTGTGGTGTCTTGTCTGAAGCTGTGGTGTCTTGTCTGAAGCTGTGGTGTCTTGCTGGCTTGTCTGAAGCTGTGGTGTCTTGTCTGAAGCTGTGGTGTCTTGTCTGAAGCTGTGGTGTCTTGCTGGCTTGTCTGAAGCTGTGGTGTCTTGTCTGAAGCTGTGGTGTCTTGTCTGAAGCTGTGGTGTCTTGCTGGCTTGTCTGAAGCTGTGGTGTCTTGTCTGAAGCTGTGGTGTCTTGCTGGCTTGTCTGAAGCTAGGTGTCTTGTCTGAAGCTGTGGTGTCTTGTCTGAAGCTGTGGTGTCTTGTCTGAAGCTGTGGTGTCTTGTCTGAAGCTGTGGTGTCTTGCTGGCTTGTCTGAAGCTGTGGTGTCTTGCTGGCTTGTCTGAAGCTGTGGTGTCTTGCTGGCTTGTCTGAAGCTGTGGTGTCTTGCTGGCTTGTCTGAAGCTGTGGTGTCTTGCTGGCTTGTCTGAAGCTGTGGTGTCTTGCTGGCTTGTCTGAAGCTGTGGTGTCTTGTCTGAAGCTGTGGTGTCTTGTCTGAAGCTGTGGTGTCTTGCTGGCTTGTCTGAAGCTGTGGTGTCTTGTCTGAAGCTGTGGTGTCTTGCTGGCTTTTCTGAAGCTGTGGTGTCTTGCTGGCTTGTCTGAAGCTGTGGTGTCTTGTCTGAAGCTGTGGTGTCTTGCTGGCTTGTCTGAAGCTGTGGTGTCTTGTCTGAAGCTGTGGTGTCTGGTCTGAAGCTGTGGTATCTTGTCTGAAGCTGTGGTGTCTTGCTGGCTTGTCTGAAGCTGTGGTGTCTTGTCTGAAGCTGTGGTGTCTTGCTGGCTTGTCTGAAACTGTGGTGTCTTGTCTGAAGCTGTGGTGTCTTGTCTGAAGCTGTGGTGTCTTGTCTGAAGCTGTGGTGTCTTGTCTGAAGCTGTGGTGTCTTGTCTGAAGCTGTGGTGTCTTGCTGGCTTGTCTGAAGCTAGGTGTCTTGTCTGAAGCTGTGGTGTCTTGTCTGAAGCTGTGGTGTCTTGTCTGAAGCTGTGGTGTCTTGTCTGAAGCTGTGGTGTCTTGCTGGCTTGTCTGAAGCTGTGGTGTCTTGTCTGAAGCTGTGGTGTCTTGCTGGCTTGTCTGAAGCTGTGGTGTCTTGCTGACTTGTCTGAAGCTGTGGTGTCTTGCTGGCTTGTCTGAAGCTGTGGTGTCTTGTCTGAAGCTGTGGTGTCTTGTCTGAAGCTGTGGTGTCTTGCTGGCTTGTCTGAAGCTGTGGTGTCTTGTCTGAAGCTGTGGTGTCTTGCTGGCTTGTCTGAAGCTAGGTGTCTTGTCTGAAGCTGTGGTGTCTTGCTGGCTTGTCTGAAGCTAGGTGTCTTGTCTGAAGCTGTGGTGTCTTGTCTGAAGCTGTGGTGTCTTGTCTGAAGCTGTGGTGTCTTGTCTGAAGCTGTGGTGTCTTGCTGGCTTGTCTGAAGCTGTGGTGTCTTGTCTGAAGCTGTGGTGTCTTGCTGGCTTGTCTGAAGCTGTGGTGTCTTGCTGACTTGTCTGAAGCTGTGGTGTCTTGCTGGCTTGTCTGAAGCTGTGGTGTCTTGTCTGAAGCTGTGGTGTCTTGTCTGAAGCTGTGGTGTCTTGCTGGCTTGTCTGAAGCTGTGGTGTCTTGTCTGAAGCTGTGGTGTCTTGCTGGCTTGTCTGAAGCTAGGTGTCTTGTCTGAAGCTGTGGTGTCTTGTCTGAAGCTGTGGTGTCTTGTCTGAAGCTGTGGTGTCTTGTCTGAAGCTGTGGTGTCTTGCTGGCTTGTCTGAAGCTGTGGTGTCTTGTCTGAAGCTGTGGTGTCTTGCTGGCTTGTCTGAAGCTGTGGTGTCTTGCTGACTTGTCTGAAGCTGTGGTGTCTTGCTGGCTTGTCTGAAGCTGTGGTGTCTTGTCTGAAGCTGTGGTGTCTTGTCTGAAGCTGTGGTGTCTTGCTGGCTTGTCTGAAGCTGTGGTGTCTTGTCTGAAGCTGTGGTGTCTTGCTGGCTTGTCTGAAGCTGTGGTGTCTTGCTGGCTTGTCTGAAGCTGTGGTGTCTTGCTGGCTTGTCTGAAGCTGTGGTGTCTTGCTGGCTTGTCTGAAGCTGTGGTGTCTTGTCTGAAGCTGTGGTGTCTTGCTGGCTTTTCTGAAGCTGTGGTGTCTTGCTGGCTTGTCTGAAGCTGTGGTGTCTTGTCTGAAGCTGTGGTGTCTTGCTGGCTTTTCTGAAGCTGTGGTGTCTTGCTGGCTTGTCTGAAGCTGTGGTGTCTTGTCTGAAGCTGTGGTGTCTTGCTGGCTTGTCTGAAGCTGTGGTGTCTTGTCTGAAGCTGTGGTGTCTGGTCTGAAGCTGTGGTGTCTTGTCTGAAGCTGTGGTGTCTTGTCTGAAGCTGTGGTGTCTTGCTGGCTTGTCTGAAACTGTGGTGTCTTGTCTGAAGCTGTGGTGTCTTGCTGGCTTGTCTGAAGCTGTGGTGTCTTGTCTGAAGCTGTGGTGTCTTGCTGGCTTGTCTGAAACTGTGGTGTCTTGTCTGAAGCTGTGGTGTCTTGTCTGAAGCTGTGGTGTCTTGTCTGAAGCTGTGGTGTCTTGTCTGAAGCTGTGGTGTCTTGTCTGAAGCTGTGGTGTCTTGCTGGCTTGTCTGAAGCTGTGGTGTCTTGTCTGAAGCTGTGGTGTCTTGTCTGAAGCTGTGGTGTCTTGTCTGAAGCTGTGGTGTCTTGTCTGAAGCTGTGGTGTCTTGCTGGCTTGTCTGAAGCTGTGGTGTCTTGCTGGCTTGTCTGAAGCTGTGGTGTCTTGCCTGAAGCTGTGGTGTCTTACTGGCTTGTCTGAAGCTGTGGTGTCTTGTCTGAAGCTGTGGTGTCTTGTCTGAAGCTGTAGTGTCTTGTCTGAAGCTGTGGTGTCTTGTCTGAAGCTGTGGTGTCTTGCTGGCTTGTCTGAAGCTGTAGTGTCTTGTCTGAAGCTGTGGTGTCTTACTGGCTTGTCTGAAGCTGTGGTGTCTTGTCTGAAGCTGTGGTGTCTTGTCTGAAGCTGTGGTGTCTTGTCTGAAGCTGTGGTGTCTTGTCTGAAGCTGTGGTGTCTTGCTGGCTTGTCTGAAGCTGTGGTGTCTTGCTGGCTTGTCTGAAGCTGTGGTGTCTTGCTGGCTTGTCTGAAGCTGTGGTGTCTTGCTGGCTTGTCTGAAGCTGTGGTGTCTTGTCTGAAGCTGTGGTGTCTTGCTGGCTTTTCTGAAGCTGTGGTGTCTTGCTGGCTTGTCTGAAGCTGTGGTGTCTTGTCTGAAGCTGTGGTGTCTTGCTGGCTTTTCTGAAGCTGTGGTGTCTTGCTGGCTTGTCTGAAGCTGTGGTGTCTTGTCTGAAGCTGTGGTGTCTTGCTGGCTTGTCTGAAGCTGTGGTGTCTTGTCTGAAGCTGTGGTGTCTGGTCTGAAGCTGTGGTGTCTTGTCTGAAGCTGTGGTGTCTTGTCTGAAGCTGTGGTGTCTTGCTGGCTTGTCTGAAACTGTGGTGTCTTGTCTGAAGCTGTGGTGTCTTGCTGGCTTGTCTGAAGCTGTGGTGTCTTGTCTGAAGCTGTGGTGTCTTGCTGGCTTGTCTGAAACTGTGGTGTCTTGTCTGAAGCTGTGGTGTCTTGTCTGAAGCTGTGGTGTCTTGTCTGAAGCTGTGGTGTCTTGTCTGAAGCTGTGGTGTCTTGTCTGAAGCTGTGGTGTCTTGCTGGCTTGTCTGAAGCTGTGGTGTCTTGTCTGAAGCTGTGGTGTCTTGTCTGAAGCTGTGGTGTCTTGTCTGAAGCTGTGGTGTCTTGTCTGAAGCTGTGGTGTCTTGCTGGCTTGTCTGAAGCTGTGGTGTCTTGCTGGCTTGTCTGAAGCTGTGGTGTCTTGCCTGAAGCTGTGGTGTCTTACTGGCTTGTCTGAAGCTGTGGTGTCTTGTCTGAAGCTGTGGTGTCTTGTCTGAAGCTGTAGTGTCTTGTCTGAAGCTGTGGTGTCTTGTCTGAAGCTGTGGTGTCTTGCTGGCTTGTCTGAAGCTGTAGTGTCTTGTCTGAAGCTGTGGTGTCTTACTGGCTTGTCTGAAGCTGTGGTGTCTTGTCTGAAGCTGTGGTGTCTTGTCTGAAGCTGTGGTGTCTTGTCTGAAGCTGTGGTGTCTTGTCTGAAGCTGTGGTGTCTTGCTGGCTTGTCTGAAGCTGTGGTGTCTTGCTGGCTTGTCTGAAGCTGTGGTGTCTTGTCTGAAGCTGTGGTGTCTTGTCTGACTCAGGTTCTCCCATTTGGCCAGCAGATCCTGACTCAGAGCCAACGCAGGCAACACTTTTTCTTTGGATGAGTTCAGCTTTTGTTTCGCACCTGCTATCTTGACATCAAAGTCTTCAACTATTATAAAAGTCTCATTAGTTTCTTTGAAAAGATTAGTAACTTAATTCTGGATTAGAGTTGCCTTCTGCTCAGCTGCCCTTGACCTAGTTCTCCATTCTGTTGACTTGTTTCCTACAGTGCGTGTCTGGTTGACTAGGTGTTTTACAAGTTGGACAGTAGCTATATCTTTCATGTTAGTGGCGGCACCAAGATTTGCTTGTAATGTGATCAAGGACTGAGATGATGAAATTATAGCTCTGGGTTAGATTTGATATCCTACTTGGTATGCTAATGTAGTCCACTTTGTAGCTAGCAAGTTCCCTCAACTTATCTCTTAGCTTTATCACTGTATTTTTATGTTATGGGTTTTTACAAGCTTTTATTTAACTCCCTTCCTCTGTCTGTCGTCAGTCGTCAGTCTGTCTAGATCGAAACGCCCGAGCGAAATTGCAGGCACTTCTAACTGACAGATACGGTTCGTATTTGAAGACAATGCAACATGACATTAAATTTGACGTAATTTGCCTGATTAATTTTTTATGAATTAATTAAATTTTTTTCCAAAGTCTCATCTAACTATTCCGCACTTTTAGACACGCGTCATCACGTTCCATAGGCGTCATCACGTTCCATAGGCGTCATCACGTTCAATAGGTGTGCAATGCTTTTTAGTCATGTACCACTATTATTAATAAAATATGTATAGTAGGCTATTCAATTTTTAAAAATTAAAAAACGTTTTAATAACAAGCTTTTATGCAAAAATGAACTAAAACGGAGAACATAAATTATAGACTACTATTTAAATAACTATAAAGAAAAGCATGGGTCTCTTCCTAAATATTAGTAAAGGTATCCAATAGATACTAAAGTGACCAAATCTTTTCTTTATAGTTATTTAAATAGTAGTCTATAATTTATTTTCTCCTATTTAGTGTATTATTACATAAAAGCTTGTTATTAAAAAATTTTCTAGTGTCCATTTTACACATAGACATGTAATTAAAAACTATATATTTCCCGAAACCCGTGAAGCGTCGGGTATGAGTCTCCCCTTATTTTGAGTAACAAGCGATGTAACACATATCTTAGTCGGGTTTGTGTAGTTCTTTTTGTCAACTCTATGTAATCTCTCTCCTATATGATATAACATAGATTGTTCATTTAGGTACGTACGTTGTAATATTTCCCCCTTACTGATACTACGTACATTTACATTGTTCTTTTCAGACTGGTAGCATGAAATTTGCTGGATACCAGGTTGCGTATTTTGTTTGGGGTAAGTTCTATCCTTGTTTCTATAGTATATTCTGTGTTCGTGATAATTTCTGTGTCTGCGGTAGGCTATATTCCTGTGTTTGTGGTATGTTCTGTATCTCTACCGTAACCATGGTCGACACTGCTACAGTCAAATCCACATCCACAGCAATAGTTTGAATAGTATCTGCAAGCGGTCGATCTAATTTAAACACTTTATTATGTAATTTATATAGGGCGGTGGTCAGTCTAGGTCAGTGTTTGGTTATTTTAAACTTATACGGAATTATTGAGATGGCTATGGTTTTCCCTTTGGTGAAAGAGTAAATTGCGCACTTCGGCAAGAAAAATTAATGATAAACTTGCCTGCATGTTCACAATCCAATTCAGGACAGCTTTTATATTCACTTTGTTTTTATATAGTAAGTGAAAGAAATAATTTCATTTCCTTTTGTTTAGTGACTATAATTGTTCAATTGTGAAATCATCATTCTCTTGGACTCATTGTAGAATATTGTCACAGACTGTTACAAACATCTAGAGGCTACCGCATGTGTTCACCGTACTTGTTTAGGGCGACTCCTCGAAGTTTAGTCCCTCGTGCTCTAGCTAGTGATCTTTCATAAGTTTAGTTTGGCTTACCAACATTTTTTTTTAGGATTCCAAGCTTGTCTAAAGCATGGATGATGATGTTGTCTAAAGCTTCTCTGGTGTTGTTGTCTTAAGCCTGTCGGGTGATGTTGTCTAAATCCTGTCTGTTGATGTTGTCTAAAGCATGGATGGTTGTTAATGTTGTCTAAAGCCTTATGTTGATGTTGTATAAAGCCAGGATGGTGATGTTATTTGTTGCACGATTTTTCCGCTTTGCGCGTTTGTATTTTATTTGTTCATGAGGTTTTGACCGTTTGTTATCTCCGTAGTTTTTTGTTGGTCATTTTCTAAGACCACGTTCAATTTGCAACGCTGGCAACCCTTTACGAAAGTAGGTTTGTCACGAGGATTTTTTATAACGAAAATGTGTCGACACGGAGAGAGTGTGTACGAGAGTAGCCTCCCCTTGAATGTGGTGTGCTAGCGGGACTAAGTGTGTGAACGAGGCAGTGTGTGAAGCTATGTGGTGTGGTGTCAACATCGTGTACCTGCTCATCAGTTGTTCTTCTTGTCGTGTGTTCTTGTGATTGATGATAATTATACACCCATGATACAGATTCTCGTTGTGGATTGTGTTTATTTATAATTGTTACACCTGGCCCAAAACGAGCCAAAAATACATAAGAAGCCGATTGTAACAAGGTTGTATTAGTTTGTGTTACTCTCCACGTCTCAATACTATAGAGAACACATTTCAAGTTGATGTCCGTGTTATTGAGGTCCAAATTGTGCAGTGTGTGTTGAATACATACCTGGCCTTGCTGATGTGACTTTTGATGTCCTCATCTGCTCCCCCGTCCTTGCTTACTACACTTTCTGTATATTTGAAGCGTCCGAAATGTCTTTACTCGCATGTTTAGTGCGAGCTCCTGTATGCTCGTCTCTGTTTTCTTTTAGTTTATCTTAAGCCTGTCTTTAGCGCTTCTTCTTACAGTTTGCTTTGGTTGGACATCGCATGCTGTTGTCGATTTGATAGGAGAACGATGTTCAAAAAATAAATGTCCTCGAACTTTTTGGTAAGGATCCACTGAATTCCTGAGCTTGCTTTTAACATAATTCAATCGATGACTATGAAAGTAAATCATTGTTGAAAACAGACAGCCTTGCTACACTTTGATTTGTACTGATAAACCTGCTGTTTTTGGATCATCTGGAAGTTGGAGTTTTCGTTTAGCTGTTGGATGATCTACCCCCCCCCCCCCCCCTCAGCGGTTCAAAAATATTTTCAAAAACTCAACGTCACTGTCGACAGATCTACTTTTTTGTTCCTAGAAACTTAGTAAAAATTCATTGAATTCTTTTCAGCGTTTGTCGTCAACTTTGCTATCATAGCAATTGTTTGTTTTGCTGTTGGAGCACTTGTGAACCTGTTCATGTTTAACATCACTGACTTCCTCAAGGAGAAAGTTCTACAGTTTTGGTACGACTTTTTTTTTCTTACTTACAACCCAATCGATCTTTGAAGACATTTTATTTTGAAGTAAGGGGACACAGCGGTTTTGATATTGTTTACCAATCCGTACATTCTCGTTGGGACAGAAATGTCCAAACCAATCACACATCCATAATACCAGAAGGGTTAGGGTTAGGGTTAGGGTTTATACAGGGACATCTG
The DNA here is from genome assembly GCF_028476545.2 of Physella acuta. Lineage (NCBI taxonomy): Eukaryota > Metazoa > Mollusca > Gastropoda > Physidae > Physella > Physella acuta. Next base: position 172,000 of record NW_026732458.1, on the reverse strand, counting down.
GCCTGACAGGGACATCTGGCCTGACAGGGACAGGGACATCTGGCCTGACAGGGACAGGGACATCTGGCCTGACAGGGACATCTGGCCTGACAGGGACATCTGGCCTGACAGGGACATCTGGCCTGACAGGGACATCTGGCCTGACAGGGACAGGGACATCTGGCCTGACAGGGACATCTGGCCTGACAGGGACATCTGGCCTGACAGGGACATCTGGCCTGACAGGGACAGGGACATCTGGCCTGACAGGGACAGGGACATCTGGCCTGACAGGGACAGGGACATCTGGCCTGACAGGGACAGGGACATCTGGCCTGACAGGGACAGGGACATCTGGCCTGACAGGGACAGGGACATCTGGCCTGACAGGGACAGGGACATCTGGCCTGACAGGGACATCTGGCCTGACAGGGACAGGGACATCTGGCCTGACAGGGACAGGGACATCTGGCCTGACAGGGACATCTGGCCTGACAGGGACATCTGGCCTGACAGGGACAGGGACATCTGGCCTGACAGGGACAGGGACATCTGGCCTGACAGGGACAGGGACATCTGGCATGACAGGGACATCTGGCCTGACAGGGACAGGGACATCTGGCCTGACAGGGACAGGGACATCTGGCCTGACAGGGACAGGGACATCTGGCATGACAGGGACAGGGACATCTGGCCTGACAGGGACATCTGGCCTGACAGGGACAGGGACATCTGGCCTGACAGGGACAGGGACATCTGGCCTGACAGGGACATCTGGCCTGACAGGGACAGGGACATCTGGCCTGACAGGGACATCTGGCCTGACAGGGACAGGGACATCTGGCCTGACAGGGACAGGGACATCTGGCCTGACAGGGACATCTGGCCTGACAGGGACAGGGACATCTAGCCTGACAGGGACAGGGACATCTGGCCTGACAGGGACATCTGGCCTGACAGGGACAGGGACATCTGGCCTGACAGGGACAGGGACATCTGGCCTGACAGGGACAGGGACATCTGGCCTGACAGGGACATCTGGCCTGACAGGGACATCTGGCCTGACAGGGACATCTGGCCTGACAGGGACATCTGGCCTGACAGGGACATCTGGCCTGACAGGGACATCTGGCCTGACAGGGACATCTGGCCTGACAGGGACAGGGACATCTGGCCTGACAGGGACATCTGGCCTGACAGGGACATCTGGCCTGACAGGGACATCTGGCCTGACAGGGACATCTGGCCTGACAGGGACAGGGACATCTGGCCTGACAGGGACAGGGACATCTGGCCTGACAGGGACATCTGGCCTGACAGGGACATCTGGCCTGACAGGGACATCTGGCCTGACAGGGACATCTGGCCTGACAGGGACATCTGGCCGACAGGGACAGTGAAATTATGCACATCCCTCCAACGTATCTGCAACATTCTACCTCCAACATGTTTCCAGAGTAAGTACATTTAATTAGATTCCCCGCTATGGTAGACTGACACCATTCTACACCAAGGGAGACTGACACCATTCTACACCAAGGTAGACTGACACCATTCTACACCAAGGTAGACTGACACCATTCTACACCAAGATAGACTGACTCCATTCTACACCAAGGTAGACTGACACCATTCTACACCAAGGGAGACTGACACCATTCTACATCAAGGGAGACTGACACCATTCTACACCAAGGTAGACTGACACCATTCTACACCAAGGTAGACTGACACCATTCTACACCAAGGGAGACTGACACCATTCTACACCAAGGGAGACTGACACCATTCTACACCAAGGGATACTGACACCATTCTACACCAAGGGAGACTGACACCATTCTACACCAAGGGAGACTGACACCATTCTACACCAAGGGAGACTGACACCATTCTACACCAAGGTAGACTGACACCATTCTACACCAAGGTAGACTGACACCATTCTACACCAAGGTAGACTGACACCATTCTACACCAAGGGAGACTGACACCATTCTACACCAAGGTAGACTGACACCATTCTACACCAAGGGAGACTGACACCATTCTACACCAAGGGAGACTGACACCATTCTACACCAAAGTAGACTGACACCATTCTACACCAAGGGAGACTGACACCATTCTACACCAAGGTAGACTGACACCATTCTACACCAAGGTAGACTGACACCATTCTACACCAAGGTAGACTGACACCATTCTACACCAAGGGAGACTGACACCATTCTACACCATGGTAGACTGACACCATTCTACACCATGGTAGACTGACACCATTCTACACCATGGTAGACTGACATCATTCTACACCATGGTAGACTGACAGTTCCACAAGATACATAATATTACATAGTTATATTCATTCATAAATTTTCAACCTACAACCAAAAGTGGTGTGTACAATTGTTTTTAATATGGATGTGGCTTGCGACTCTTTGTGTAGTAATGATTGAGAGAAACACTAGTCGTTATACACGAGGCCATGATGTGTTATACACGAGGCCATGATGTGTTATACACGAGGCCATGTTGTGTTATACACGAGGCCATGATGTGTTATACACGAGGCCATGATGTGTTATACACGAGGCCATGATGTGTTATACACGAGGCCATGATGTGTTATACACGAGGCCATGTTGTGTTATACACGAGGCCATGATGAGTTATACACGAGGCCATGATGTGTTATACACGAGGCCATGATGTGTTATACACGAGGCCATGATGTGTTATACACGAGGCCATGATGTGTTATACACGAGGCCATGATGTAACCACCGACATGAGGTTAGGCTCATACAGTCAAATATATTATGTTGCGTCTATTCAAACATCTGTTCAAATATTTGCTTAACTAAAATATATATATATCTAGTCCTTAACTTATGTAAATGTCTAATTAATACGTAGACAGGCCTTGACTAATGTAAATATCCAATTAATAGGTAGGCAGGCCTTGACTAATGTAAATATCCAATTAATAGGTAGGCAGGCCTTGACTAATGTAAATATCTAATTAATAGGTAGGCAGGCCTTGACTAATGTAAATATCCAATTAAAAGGTAGGCAGGCCTTGACTAATGTAAATATCTAATTAATAGGTAGGCAGGCCTTGACTAATGTAAATATCCAATTAATAGGTAGGCAGGCCTTGACTAATGTAAATATCTAATTAATACGTAGACAGGCCTTGACTAATGTAAATATCCAATTAAAAGGTAGGCAGGCCTTGACTAATGTAAATATCCAATTAATAGGTAGGCAGGCCTTGACTAATGTAAATATCCAATTAATAGGTAGGCAGGCCTTGACTAATGTAAATATCTAATTAATAGGTAGGCAGGCCTTGACTAATGTAAATATCCAATTAAAAGGTAGGCAGGCCTTGACTAATGTAAATATCCAATTAATAGGTAGGCAGGCCTTGACTAATATAAATATCCAATTAATAGGTAGGCAGGCCTTGACTAATGTAAATATCTAATTAATAGGTAAGCAGGCCTTGACTAATGTAAATATCTAATTAATAGGTAGGCAGGCCTTGACTAATGTAAATATCTAATTAATAGGTAGGCAGGCCTTAACTAATGCTAATATCTATCTTGTAGGCCGACAGTCCTTATTGCAATTATTTTGATGATTGTTCAGATGCTACTAGCTAAGTTTATATTTTTACAAGACAAAGGACAACATTTGAGGCTGGACAACAGGTATGTCCTTACTATTTCATTTTCTTCTCTTTTAGACGAGCTTTTTATGCACTACAAAGAAGAAAATAAAAAAAAAAAACTTTTAAGAATTAATAAAGCTACACTACTTTTCTAGGTATATAAGGCAGTATATATATATATATATATATATATATATATATATATATATATATATATATATATAAACTGGATACACTGGATGACATATTAGGCAACTGGAGTGATTCAACCTGATAGGTGAAAGACAGTATGGCATTTGCGGGAACAAGGAGTAGTGCCAAACCTGGTGGTGATATTGTGTGATAAGTTCAATGACGTGCTCCCTCTTGCAGAAACTTTCCTCAATCAAAATACTTATCCTCATGATGGTGCAATGCAAATGTGCTAGAAGACATATTATTGCCTAGGTTATACACGGCTCTAGCCTTCTTTCGTACTCTCTAGCAAGTTCAGAACCTTACCACACCTTTTTTGCTCTATGGACATGTAACGAGGAATGGGATCACGCCTTGAAAAGTTTAAAATATATTTGTCGTTCAGTCTCAAAGTTACGCTAATTAAAGATTACTTGTTTATAACAATAGAATGAATAAGGGTAACATTAGGGGTAAATGAATTAAGGAGGTCACATTGAAAGTGAAAGAATCAGTTTTATATTAAAAGAAAAATAGGGTTCATGTTTGAAGAGAAAGAGAAAAGATTTTTCGAGAAAGATTTTGGGGATACTAGATGGCCAAGACTAAAGGGAATATCTTCTTTACAGGCCAATTCTGTAAGCTAAATCATAGATTAGTTGTACATTCTGTGAGCTAAATTATAGCTTAGCCCTACATTGTGTAAGCTAACTTAAGCACAATGCTACATTGATAAATGAAAGTTGATGCACAAAGTCGCATTAAAACTTTAGAATGTCGTTGCTACAGTAGTTAGAGTAAGTTGAAGCTGGATCAGTTGTGGTAAGTTCTTGGAGAAAGCTACATGAGCATCGATTAGTCTTAATCTACGGACTGCCAATACATTAATTTATGTCAGTCTGATGGCCACATTGCATAATTTTTCCCCAGACGTTTCTACTTTGTGTTCGTGTACTTCATGTTCTTCTTCAACATCTTTCTCGGCCTTGTCTCTTGTCTACTGAGGATCCTGAAAGCCATCGGGGTCGGCACGCTATTCTTGGCACGTCTGGACAACAGCACTTTACCTCGGAAATTTGAGTTCTTTGATCCGGGTAGGTTACAGATGGACTATTTTGATTTTTTGTCCGACTTTACTAGACATTGGATGTATCATACACACACACGCACGCACGTACGCATGCACGCACGCACGAACTAACGCAATTACTTCCCTTTTTACAAGCTTTTATTTAACTCACTTCCTCATCAGTCGTCAATGGTCAGTCTGTCTGTCTAGATCGAAACGCCCGAGCAAAATTGCAGGCACTTCTACCTCACAGATACGGTTCGTAGTTGGTACGTGGGTCAAGACATTATTACAATGCATCATGACATTCAATTTGACTTAATTGGCCGCCTGATTATTTTTTTATGAATTAATTTAAAATTTGACCAAATTATTAGGCAATTCTATCCAACTTCCCCACACGCGTCATCACGTTCAATAGGGCGTCATCACGTTCAGTAGGGCGTCATCACGTTCAATAGGGCGTCATCACGTTCAGTAGGAACGCAATGGTTTTTAGTCATGTAACTCTATTGTAAATAAAAACATGTAAAGTACTACACTTTTTTAAAAATGAAAAACGTTTTAAAAACAAGCTTTTATGTAATAATGCACTAAAAAGGAGAAAATAAATTATATACTACTATTTAAATAACTATAAAGATAAACATGGGTCTCTTCCTAAATATTAGTAAAGGTATCCATAGGTACTAATGTGACCCACGCTTTTCTTTTTAGTGCATTATTACATAAAAGCTTGTCATTAAAACATTTTTTATGAATTTTTAATGCATTTTTTTCAGTACTTTAAATTATTTTAATTTACAACAGAGTTGCATGACTAAAAACCATTGCGCACCTAATGAACTTGATAACGCGCGTATAATAGTGCTGAATAGTTGAATAAAACTGCCTACTAATTTGGATGCAATTTTAATTAAATTTATTAGGCATCCAATTAAGTCAATTTAATGTCATGTTGCATTGTCTTCAAGTCTTGACCCACGTGCCAACTTTGAGCCGATTCAGTCAGTTAGAAGTACCCGAAGTTTTCATCTATGACAACAGATAGACTGTCGACAGACTGACGACAAAGGAAACAAGTTAAATAAAAGCTTGTAAAAATTCATAAATTTTTTTTAATAACAAGCTTTTATGTAGGCCTGATCAGAGTTTCTTTCAGGCATCTACCGCCACCCCAAAAGGAAGTGGAATCTATACAGAAAATATATACTTTTAACAGTGTCCCCATACCCCCGGAAATTTTAGTCCGCTCCCCAGAAAATTTCAAGTGCCCCCCCCCCCCCCGGAGAAACAAGTTAATTAAAAAAGTCTAGTGACATTTATGCGCAATTTCCTTATGTTATCTAAAAATAGCTCTGACGTATAATGCTGGGGTGCGTTCAAGCTAGAAGAACGATCGGTTTGTATGTGTTTATGTAATTTTAAAATTTGTGACCGAACGAGAGGATATTTTTAAAAACTTTCTTCGGCAATATTGTTTTAAATTATGGCAGCAATCGATTGGTACATGTTTCAAGTCGCTAAGTGGTCTGGTTGCCGAGATATGGGCCAAAAACTGATTTTTTTCGAGGTTTTTTGGCTTTTCCGGGAAATACATGAAAGAAACCCGGAATTTTTATGGCCTATGCTCATTCTCGTAACTTGCTTAACATAATTGCTTTTGGAACTAGTCATCGATATTGCTTCGTTGAGGAGGAGATACGACTTAAAGCCCGGACACACATTCATACATCCATACATTCATTCATTCATCCATCCATTCCCAGAAATGACGAGTTAATAAACGCAATTCTCCAGAATGGAAATTGCGCTAAAAAGTCTGGAAGAAACACTAGGCCTGATTATGCACTAAAAAGTAGGGAATAAATGATTTTCGTTCAATATATAATAGCATACTACTCTTTAAATAACTATAAATAAAACCGTCGGAAAAATTTATGAAAAAGAGGTTTCATAAGTTCTTATATTTTATAGAAAACAAAACAATATTCATCTACAAATGAATAGATTGGATTAGTATTAGAGTAAATCTTTTAATTCTGCTTAAATTTATTTATCGCCAATTAACTGGTTAAACGCGGCCGTTCAATGTGGTTCTGAAGTGTTAAAAATGCCGTTTGGTTAGTCGTTTTACAAAAAGAAATAATTATAAATTTAAGTTGGGCAAATAACGAATGAAATAAAAATGTGGTCCAACGCGAGGTAAGTAAAATTCAGGTAGTAACTTAATTACTGTGTTCCTTATAATGTGTTCATTTTAAAGTATCTCCAATCAGGCTTTGCTGCATATCAAGGTTTTATTCACATGGAAGCGGCCCACACACACCCTGTTGTCAACATATTTATCAGGCTCTTGGCCACTCTAAGCAGACAGAGAAGGGAAACAGATCTCACTGAGCCAGTAGACGGCATTGATATGAAAACTTTGAGAACCGATATAGAGCATGGAACTACAGGTAACTGACGCAATCACACACACACGCACACACACACGCACAAACACACAATCACATACACACATAGGCACGCACGCACGCACACACACACACTCACACACTCACACGCACACACAATCACATACACACATAGGCACGCACGCACACACACTCACACCACACACACACATACACTCACAAGCACGCACCGACACACACACAAACACACGCACGCACACAAGCAAGCGCAAACACACACCACACACATACACAAATGCATATATATATATATGCATATATATATATATATATATATATATATATATATATATATATATATATATATATATATATATGCATATATATATATATATATATATATATATATATATATATATATATATATATATATATATATATATATATATATATATATATATTATTTTATCATGAACTCAAAATAAATTTTAATATGGTTTGAAAATGGTTTCATACACAGTGACAAAAATAGCCGTTTGCCGCAGCTCTACGGTGGCGGCACGTTTCAACTGGCTGGTCACCTACACTTTGCTACATAACCCAACGGTAGGTCACCTACACTTTGCTACATAACCCAACGGTAGGTCACCTACACTTTGCTACATAACCCAACGGTAGGTCACCTACACTTTGCTACATAACCCAACGGTAGGTCACCTACACTTTGCTACATAACCCAACGGTAGGTCACCTACACTTTGCTACATAACCCAACGGTAGGTCACCTACACTTTGCTACATAACCCAACGGTAGGTCACCTACACTTTGCTACATAACCCAACGGTAGGTCACCTACACTTTGCTACATAACACAACGGAAAAAAATATTGGAAAAAAAAATGAATTGATCTCAAATTGAAAACATAGCAGGGACGGAGCTATCTTGCCTCGTGACTTAGCAATGCTTTCGTCAAATTGCTAGACTGCGCATTTTGCAAATATTGTGTTTTGTTTGATTCAAATTTTCGTGGAGTAGGCAGTCAGCTTTTAGATATTCGTTCGAAAATTTCATTTTTAAACTGGAAAAAATACTCCATACAAGTTTAGTGAGCACTAAAAAAACTACTAAATAAACTATTCTTACTATTTTATATGTTTGAAATAAATATAATTTATTAAAAACATAGCTGTGGGAGCTTGCTATAGACAGGGACGTAGGCAGGGGGGGGGGGGGGGGGGGGTAGAGCGGATTACAGGATTACACCGCCCCATGGACCCCTCTGTACACAATGTTTTAGTCATAATACCACTGTTACTTGCTTAAATCTATTTCTGAATCAGTATATGTGTACAATTGTATATGTATCTTTAGAACAGTCATCTAAAAACTGACTGTATCTCCCCCCACCTCACTACCTAAAATAAAACGTGACAAGCCATAATTGTTTAGAGCGACATTAATGTCACACCTGAGTAGGATAACTGGTCTAAAGTGACCGGACAGTGGTGAATGAAGTATATATACACTAGCCGTCCCGGCCAGGCCCTGAACTGGCCTTTGTAAACTCTAAAGGACCATGACTTGTGTTTATTAAGCATCATATACCCTGCTTTGCCCGAGTTTAGGGAAATATATTACTTTTCTAATTAACCCTAATCACAACCAACCGAAAACTAAACATAAACATAATAATAAACGCAAACCCAAACACAGACAAAAAAAGATAAACACAAACGCAAACCTAAACGCAAACAATAACGCAGAACATAACATAAACTTAAATGCAAACATAAAAGCATATTGCTCACAGTATAGCCCGGGCGCCAAACCGCACCCTGCCGGGGCACCGACAGAACCACCTGATTCAACTTAGTAAACGACTAAAATACCCCACCTTATCCATAGTCTATCGAACAGTTTAAACTGAACGTAGGCACTATAGCGCTCACGGGAAGGTCCGGGGCGCCAAATTGCACCGTGTGGGGACGCCAGAGGACGCCTTGGATTCGATTTAGTTTACGACTATAGTAACCCTTATTGATCACAGCCTATCGCATTCGTTAAAACTAACGTTTGCACCATAGCGTTCTCAGGATAGCACAGGGTGCTATATATATATATATATATATATATATATATATATATATATATATATATATATATATATATATATATATATATATATATATATATATATATATATATAACTTTTTATGAATTTTCAAAATTTGTGTCTGTTCAAAACACTAGTTTTAATGCCCCAAAATTCCACAAAGTTAAGTATTTTGAACGGACATAAATTTTGAAAATTCATAAAAATTAAGTTTGAAGATATGCACTTAAAATTTTTAGCTGAGTGCCCCAAAATATTGAAGAAGATTATGAATTGATTGTTTATTGGGCTTTAAATGTAATATTTTATGAATGGTGGAAAACCTACGAAGGGGTTAATTTTTCAAGATGGCCGCCGTTGTCATAGTTACCAAGATTTTTCCACCAATTTTTTAAAGTGGAATTGCATATGCGGACGTATCTTAATAAAAGTTGTAAAGATATAACTGCATTCCAACGTGTATTATAAATTTTTTTTTACCGGAGCCTTCCCGCTTAAATAAGTAGCGGATAATTAACTGTGCGATCAGTGTTAGTTTAAATTAAGTTGTTGTTTTTTTAAATACAAAATATAGCATTATTCAAATATAATATAGATCTAGATCTAGTAAACTAAAATAATAATTAATAAAAAGTTGATACTGTTTTATAAAATTTGTAATCGTAATCAAACTGTCATAATACTACTACTTCATCGTGATGACGTTGTTGACCTTGTCAAAATTTCCCCACCGCGACGCAGTTCGTCCATAAGTAAATTTAAATAGAGGTGCCACATTAGTTGTATTTGTGTCTGTATTGTAATTTTAAAAAATAAATTCACGATTTAAACTGTATATATAAAGTAATTATGCTTGAAGTTTTTGTATGTAACATTCAATTCAATTATTCGTAAGCAAATACATTATACAGTTGCCTTAAAATTAACACCCCTCTTGCCAAGTGGTACTACCCGTAGAGGTTTTTTAAACATTGCAATGCATCATAATGGTTATTTTTAGAATGACAAACTGATACAGCTGCTAATACGTGTTGTAAACGTTGGTTCTACTAGTCTATTACTGTTATAATTAATTGCTGCATGAAATAAATCTTGTGATTTACATAGATGTGCCGACCAAAAATATTTTTTTAACAATTATTGTTTAAAACTTTGAGTTTAAAAAGTTTCCAAAAAGGCGCCACTTTGCTAAAAATGGCCAGAGGGGGAGCGGCTGCTCCCCCTGCTCCCCACTACTGCTACCGCCCCTTAAAAAATATAATTTTATAGAAAATATATTCTTACCATGTTCGCCCCCCCCCTCTTCGGAAATTCCAAGACTTTATTTAGCGGTATAGCCCCCCCCCCCCCCACCCAAAGAGATGCCTGAAAGAAACTCTGTATGCAGACCACTTTTAATATTAGACAAATAAATTAGGCGGTAACGTTAGCGTCTGTATTATCAAGTATCGATGACATCATTATTTGTTGTGTATTTTTTCAGCATTGGCTTTTTAATTCTGTTTACTCTAGAATCAATGACGTCATTTTATTCTGTGTACTTTTTCGGCTTTAGAACTGTACATATTTCGTTTCGCTTTCGAAAATGTCCAATAAGTTCCATGGGACGTCACCGTCTTTCACTTTTCACTTTTAAATTTCCTTGTGTTGTCTGTAGAGCGTATCAACAGACAGAATAGCGAAACTACTATAGTTAACTAGATAAACGGCCGGTTGTTGGAGAAATACAAAGGGCTCTAGGCTTATAGTTTTCTCTTTTACTCACCATCTCAACTTCAACATAACCGGAAAAGAAAAATGTAATTGTAAACGGATTTTTTCAGAATCGGCATTTTTACCGGATCTGGAAATATAACTTGAATTTTTTTCTCTATTATCAATGACGTCATTATTAATGTATATCGTTTTTGGCATTCGATTATTTTTTTCAATTTTTAATTTAACAATCAATGACGCCATTCTATTTTACGAATAGACGCTAAATGTAGACATTACCTCAATACTTTATCTGGTAACCTTGATCTACAATTTATTCAATAACGGTAACAACGGTAGGCACGGATGCCATTTTTTCAAATTGGCCGTTTAAAAAAAATTCACAGTAACAACATATAACATAGCTGTAACATACCATACTGCACATTCATAAATTCAAATTTATTCAAATTTATTAAAAAAAACGGTTACAATTGTAGGCACGAAGGCCTTTTTTCACATTGGTCGTTTAAACAAATAAAACAATTCAATAAAACATAACAGTAACATAGCACTAAAAATGTGGAATAAAGAAATAATGTTACATAGTTATAATACAAAATGAGATAAAAAAAGAGAATACTAATAGATAAATGAGAAATGTTACAATGAGCCAGTTAGAGAGGTCATTAAATAATTGCAGTTTTAGTTTAGATTTGAATATATTTTCAGATCTAGATAGCTTTATTTTATTAGGAAGATTGTTCCACAAATTAGAACCAGAGTAGGCGAAGCTATGTTTTTGGAAAAAAGTTGTATATGGGAATGGTAAATTAAGACGACGATTTAATTTTATGTTAAAAGAAAATAGGTCTAATAAGTAAGAGGGGGCTGTTTCGTGGAATATTTTATATTAAAAAATTGATTTAGTATATATTATCTTTTTATTTAATGGAAGTATTTTAGTTGTATTAAAAGAATCCAGACTACTAGACAAGCCAGTAACCAGTTTTATAGCCCTTTTTCCCACGTTTTCTTTAACTTGCTTTCGCGTCTGTTTGTTTGTTTGGTTTTCCAATCAAATCTTGCGATCGAAATTTCGGGCACTTCCCAGTTAGCTAGCGCGCTGAAATTTTCAGGGAAGCTTTGTTTCCGATGACAATAGAATATTCAATTGTTATTATTACTAAATTGATCCATGGAAACATTTCATTGATCATTTTAGACCCCTATATATGTGTACAAAAAACGTGGGAAAAGGGGACATAACCCAGTAATTGTAATTTGATGAAAACAAAGTTCGGTACTTTCCCTCTTCAGGCTTACTGAGTAGTGGTCACGCGGTGTTTGTGTACAAACCTATGCAAATCTAACACAGAAGAAACGTCGATTGGAAAAGGCACGTGTTTTTTACGAGTTGTCTTCGTTTACCCAAAAAAAAGTGAATGCGAGAAGATCAAATCGATAGCAAGATTTCAATGCAAACAAACAAAGACTAAAAAGTAGAAAATAATTATCATTAAAAAAGTTTTAAAATTCTGATTGAACTAAAAATTAGAAAATAAATGCTATACATCACAATAATGCAAGCGATCACTCTTCTACAAGCGTGATTTTGTTACAGTTTCTAATACTGTAGACTCTCTACAAGCTCCATAATATAAATCAATAGTATTATCCAATCAATAGTAATATAACTTTTACATCTTATATTAACAATGACCGATAAAAAACTTTTGCTTCGGCGCCCCACGTTTTTCATCGCTTATAGTAGAGTGATCGCTTGCATTATTGTGATGTATAGCATTTATTTTCTACTTTTTAGTTCAATCAGAAAACGTGGGTTTTTAAAAACTTTTTTAATGATAATTATTTGTAAAGATAGAAGAGGACGCTGCTTAGTTATAAAGCTGCCGCTCCACACTACAGAAGCATAATCAAACCTAGATTGAATAAAAGTTTCATAAAAAACTAGCCTGCTCCTATAGTCGAGAAATTCATTATCCTTGCTAATTCAAAAGTTGTCTTTAATAAGGACATTCTTAGAAAATGAATATGATCGGACCAAGTGAGGTTGTGATCTATAACCAATCCTAGGCATTTGTAACTGTTAACCTGTTCAATGTTTGTATTGTCTATAGCAATGCGTAATGCGGTGGATGGAAGACGAAGGCGTTTCTGATGAGTTGTAATTAACATTGACTTGGTTTTATCGGGGTGAAGTTTCATTTTGTTAAATTTTGTCCAAGTAGCAAGCTGATTGGCACATGTTTGAAGTTTGTAACTGAGTGACTCAGCACTGTCTGCAAAGACATGTAACGAAGTATCATCAGCGAACATCTCGCACTGACCAGCGTCAATGTGTAATGGAAGATCATTAATGTATAAAGAAAAAAGTAAAGGACCTAAATACAGTCGTAGTCATACCCCTGAACCTTGCACCGAAACTCCAACATGATAAAAGTCGAATTTAGTGATCTTTCAGGCGACTCTTGGGGGGGGGGGGTAGGGGTGAAGCCACCAGAAAGAACGGGTCCCGTACCCTCTAACGAAAAAGAATTTATATATAATATATACTTTTATCACTGTTCGCCTCCTCCCCAGGAAAACTTAATCCTCCTCCCCCCCCCCCCCCGAAAATTGTAAGTGCCCCGGTGGGAGAAAAAGTCTGAAAGAAACACTGATCGCATTTTAGACCATAAAGACTAAAGGTAGACCCTACTCCTATAATCTAGACCCGTTTCCTACTTTTTGCCGCTAAACCACAATCACGCGTTAGTGTTTCTTTTAGACTTTTCTTCCCCGGGGAGAGTGGCATTTGAAATTTTTTGGGGAGGGGGGGGGCGGATTGATTCTCCGGTGGAGGGGGGCCGTCACCAGTGTTTCTTCCAGCCTTTTATCTCCGGCGGGGGGGGGGGGGCACTTTAAATTTGCGGGGGTGGGGGTTGGCGGTATACCTTCTTCGGGGGGGGGGGGGGCGGACACTGTTAAAAAAAGAATTTCTATATAAATTTCATTGCGTTCGCCCCCCCCCCCCCCCCCCGAAGAGTTGCCTGGAAGAAACTGGCCGATTCTGTTAAAAGCAGGTAGATGTTTTTCTGCGAGGGAGGAAGGGGGCATTGAAAAAACATTGGTCGCATTTGTAGGTTGACCCTGCTTCTATAATCCATACTCGTTTCTTACTTTTGGTCGCTAAACCTCAATCATGCAGATAGTGTTTCTTTTAGAGTTTTTTTTTTCTCCCGAGAAGAGAGCACTTCTAAAGGAAAATTTGTGGGGGGGGGGGGGGCGTATTTAGTTCTCTGGGGGAGGCCTGACACTGGTAAAAGAATATATTTTCTATATAAATTGTATTTCGTTCGGGGAAAATGGGGGGGGGGGGGGAGGTGGAGGCGGTAGACGTATTATTGAAAGAACTACTGGTCGCATTTGTAGATCATATAGACTAAAGATAGACCTTACTTCTGCAACCTCAATCAGATGGTGTTTCTTTCAGACTTTTTATCTCCGGGAGAGGGGGCATTTCAAGTACCTTTTTGGGGAGGGCGGACTTAATTATCCGGGGAGGGGGTGCTGACACTGGCAACAGTATATTTTCTATATAAATTGTATTTGTTTGGAGGCAGTGTTTCTTCCGGACTTTTTTCTCCGGGGGGGGGGGGGTGGTAGACTTTCTTCGGGGGGGGGGCGGACACTGTTAAAAGTATATATTTTCTATATAAATTATATAAATTTCATTTCGTTCGGGGGGTGGGTGGGGTGGCGGTATAATTTTTTCGGGGGGGGGGGGGGCAAAGCCCCCCTTCCGAAGAGATGCCTGGAAGAAACTCTGGTTTGAGGAGTGGCGGTATACGTCCTTCGGCGGTGGGAGGGTGGGGGGGAGAGGGGGGGGGCTCAAAGAGATGCTTCAAAGAAACTCTACATGTTTAAATTTTTTAAGATTAGACAAATGAATTAGACGGTAATGTTAGTGTCTTTATTATCAACTATAGATGACGTCATTATTATTCTGCATTTTTCGGCATTGCATTTTAAATTCTGTTTATTTTAGAATCAATGTCGTCCATTTATTGTCCAAACTGATATAATCCGATCCCAAATCATTCTAGTAAGATATATCTTGACCTCCGCCTAACTCCTGAGATTGACACTTTCATATTAAAATGCTGAAATTAAAAATAACTTTAATTTGTCGCCTGTCTTCCTAAGTTTGTCTCGACACACTATCTATCTCAACTCTTAATATCCACTCCCCCTCCAAAATAAACATGCATTTAAGTAAGAATAACAACCATAACCATTTGGTAAGAATAAAGACATAGGCCAGTCCTAACACTTACTTGAACTTTTTGAAATTGTTTCCTAGGTCAGGATCTACAGACGAGGCTACGTACATGCGTTGAAACGTGCGCGGAAAGAAGGGAAAAAAATCCCAATCAGCGACCGGCCAATTACAAGCTTTGATTTAGTTAAGACTGAAGAGGAAAGGGAGAGAGAACGCTTGGAGGAGCTCATGAAAATTGAGGGCGCCAGGAACCCCCTGCGGGGTGCCTTCAATTTCGTCATGGGAAAATCTGCCTACAAGACACGTGAGGCCGAGTCGAGTTTATCTTCAGCACATTTAGACAAAGGTGTAGAAAAAACTGAAGAGGAGAAACAGGTTCAAACCAGTCAAGTTCATCTGGAGGTCAAGGGCACATCTAAGGTTGTCACCGTGTAGAGCTGTTTTAAAGTGAGACTTTTGAACACATACTGTGGCTGGTGACACATAAGTTGAATAGTGAGGTAGTGACACATAAGTTGACTAGTGAGTTGTTGACACATAAGTTGACTAGTGAGTTGGTGACACATAAGTTGACTATTGAGTTGGTGACACATAAGTTGAATAGTGAGTTGGTGACACATAAGTTGACTAGTGAGTTGGTGACACATAAGTTGACTATTGAGTTGGTGACACATAAGTTGACTAGTGAGTTGGTGACACATAAGTTGACTAGTGAGTTGGTGACACATAAGTTGAATAGTGAGTTAGTGACACATAAGTTGACTATTGAGTTGTTGACACATAAGTTGACTAGTGAGTTGGTGACACATAAGTTGACTAGTGAGTTGGTGACACATAAGTTGACTAGTGAGTTGGTGACACATAAGTTGACTATTGAGTTGTTGACACATAAGTTGACTAGTGAGTTGGTGACACATAAGTTGACTAGTGAGTTGGTGACACATAAGTTGACTAGTGAGTTGGTGACACATAAGTTGACTAGTGAGTTGTTGACTTATAAGTTGAATAGTGAGTTAGTGACACATAAGTTGACTATTGAGTTGTTGACTTATAAGTTGACTAGTGAGTTGGTGACACATAAGTTGACTAGTGAGTTGGTGACACATAAGTTGACTAGTGAGTTGGTGAGACATAAGTTGACTAGTGAGTTGGTGACGCATAAGTTGAATAGTGAGTTGGTGACACATAAGTTGACTAGTGAGTTGGTGACACATAAGTTGACTAGTGAGTTGGTGACACATAAGTTGAATAGTGAGTTGGTGACACATAAGTTGACTAGTGAGTTGGTGACACATAAGTTGACTAGTGAGTTGGTGAGACATAAGTTGACTAGTGAGTTGGTGACGCATAAGTTGAATAGTGAGTTGGTGACACATAGGTTGACTAGTGAGTTGGTGACACATAAGTTGACTAGTGAGTTGGTGACACATAAGTTGAATAGTGAGTTGGTGACACATAAGTTGAATAGTGAGTTGGTGACACATAAGTTGAATAGTGAGTGGTGACAAATAAGTTAACTTGTGAGTTGGTGACACATAAGGTGGCTAGTGAGTTGGTGACACATAAGGTGGCTAGTGAGTTGGTGAGACATAAGTTGAATAGTGAGTTGGTGACACATAAGTTGACTAGTGCGTTAGTGACACATAAGTTGATTTGTGAGTGGTGACAAATAAGTTAACTTGTGAGTTGGTGACACATAAGGTGGCTAGTGAGTTGGTGACACATAAGGTGGCTAGTGCGTTAGTGACACATAAGTGAGCTATTTCTTAGATATTTGTTGTTGGGGCGTGTACTGTTAATCACCCTCCGTAATAGTAGAACACTGATAGGGGATGTTCCACCGACTGACACTGCATGAAGTCGCCCATGTTGCGGCAGTTGAATCAAGTATGGGACGCTCAAGCGACAAAGCCCATGTGCTCATGTAGCGGATACCAGGCACTAATACAGGGGCGGGGCGGGTCTCAGGGCGCCTTATTGCATAAACCTTCCCAATATTTCATGGCAATTGGATGAAAGTTGTAGTAATGCTTAAGACAGACAAACACACCCATCAACATACGTTCATTTATCGTTGCGATCTCCACACGAAATATTTCGAAATGAAATGACACACCCAATTTCCATCTCAACTTAGAGTTATATCCATTTAAACTGACCTTAATTCTATCATAATAATAAAGGAATTCAACTTTAACGCATCGTAATACACATCCAACTGAATTAAAGTATCTTATCAAACCTTTTAAAATTCTGTTGATACTGACTTAAATTAGTAATAAAATAAATAATGTTTAGTTAACAATGCAGCTATTTTAAATTATGAAAATATTTATCTTTATTATACACTCGGCCCCCGTTATATCAATGCATAATAAATAGGTAAATACAGATAAATAAAGACTAAATTGCACCGGTGCATCATATTTCTATTAACAACTAAAATGGTGAAAATGAGGTCGCCTATATATTTGAAAAATTGGAAACAATTTGAATATTCAATTTATTTTGCCAGAAAATGTGCGCAAATTTTGAAGTGTTATAGTCCAGTGGCCAGTCTTACGCCACACTAGATACAGTGTTTCTTCCAGACTTTTTTCTCCGGGGTGGGAGGGGGGCGGTAGACTTTCATCGAAGGGGGGGGGGCGACACTGTTAAAAGTATATATTTTCTATATAAATTATATAAATTTCATTTCGTTGGGGGGGGGGGGGCGGTAGAATTTTTTCGGAGGATAGATAAACCAGTATACTATAGATAAACCAGTATACTATAGATAAACCAGTATACTATAGATAAACCAGTATACTATAGATAAACCAGTATACTATAGATAAACCAGTATACTATAGATAAACCAGTATACTATAGATAAACCAGTATACTATAGATAAACCAGTATACTATAGATAAACCAGTATACTATAGATAAACCAGTATACTATAGATAAACCAGTATACTATAGATAAACCAGTATACTATAGATAAACCAGTATACTATAGATAAACCAGTATACTATAGATAAACCAGTATACTATAGATAAACCAGTATACTATAGATAAACCAGTATACTATAGATAAACCAGTATACTATCCTCACTGGTAGTTGTGGAAGTTTCAAGACCTCTCATCCCCCTCCACCTGAAGAGGAATTGTCTGGAACGACAGCAATATAAGCAGAAGTCAATAGTGCTCACTATATGTATATGGGATCTCTTAGATATTGTCTTCTAGTTATGTGATCTCTTAGATATTGTCTTCTAGTTATGTGATCTCTTAGATATTGTCTTCTAACTATGTGATCTCTTAGATATTGTCTTCTAACTATGTGATATCTTAGATATTGTCTTCTAGTTATGTGATCTCTTAGATATTGTCTTCTAACTATGTGATCTCTTAGATATTGTCTTCTAGTTATGTGACCTCTTGGGTATTGCCTACCAGTTATGCCTGTCCTCTTAATTGATTCTTCGTAATTGTTTTCATAATTTTATCACCTTTACTATGTTTTCGAAATAAAGTCTTCGTAATCTTGTGTTTATAATTGTATTTTCATACTTTAGTCTTCATAGTTATATTTTCATATATGTGTTATCGTTATTATGTCAATAACATTTTGGTAATCATAATTTAGTATATATAATTTTGCTTGTATAATTTGGTGTTTATAATTAATAGCCAGGATCATCTCATGGGGGCGGGGGGGGGGGGGGGGTTAAATTGTCAATAGACTTTTTATTAACTTTTTTTAAATTTAGAGTGATAAATTATTTTGTTTTGTCGGACTACATTGTGTGTTTTTTTTCTTATTTCTTCAGAGTACTTTCAATTTTTACATCATAGCGAAGCAATGACATACAGCTAAAACAGCTAGTATATATATGTATGTATATATATATATATATATATATATATATATATATATATATATATATATATGTGTGTGTGTGTGTGTATAAATAAATAAATCAATCAATCAATCAATCAAAAAATCAATAAATAAATCAATAAATAAATCTGTCTATCTATCTATCTATCTATCTATCTATTTATATATATATATATATATATATATGTATGTATATATATATCTAATATATAAAGTTGAAAATTCTGTATGTATGTAATTATGTTTGTCGTGGATTACAAAGGAATATAAGAAAATACGATACTTCCATGGTTCAAAAATTAGATAGTAAAAGTGCTCATGGTCTAAATGAATGGTTTAAAAAATTAATACTGAAAGTGTTGTGACATTAGTTTCATTTTTCAAACGGATAGTAATAATTGTCGGCATGTTCATTTAACAACATTTTTAAAAAAATATAATCTTTTACAAAAATTCTAATTATGTCTGAAAATTATTTATATTTTGTCCTTTAGCACTTACTTCCCTTAGATAAATTAGGAAAACACAATTAATTCCCTTTTAAAAAATACTTAGGGTGGAAAAGAATTTACTTTTTATTACTTTGTTTTGGTGTTGGGAATAAAAACAATTACATAATTAGCGCGGATTAATCAAGTGCATATGGTAGGTATTTTTAATCCTGCATTTTATTTATTTCATACACTGAACGTACTGTTTACTAATTATATTTTAAGCAAAGACATTTGACGTAAATAAAGACATCTTTATTCGGGAAAGGGAATTCCCGCAGGTTATTAGTTATCTTTTTTTTTGCGTTTTCGTTTTTGTCTGTTGTTTTTTTTTTTTTTTTTTGCGCACGAAGGGAATTCATTTTTGTCGGTCTCAACAGAAAACTCTTTTATAGAGACCTGCACCAAATTACAAGATGATATACAATTTTATATAATAATATCCGTCCCTGATTTTGCTGTGTTTGTGTTGTGTTTAAGTTGTGTTTAAATCGTGTTTGTTTTGTGTTGTCCTGTGTTGGTGTTGTGTCGTTGTTGTGTTTGTGTTGTTTGTGTTGTGTTGTGGTTGGGTTTGCGTTTGGATTTGGTTTGTTTTCGTTTGCTTTTTTGTTTGTTTTTTCTTGGTATTTGTGGTTGTGGTTGGGTTTGTTGTTAGGTTTTTGTTTGTAATTGTGTTTGCGCTATGTTTGCGGCTTTTTTTTTTGTTTTGGTTGGTTGTGGTTGGGTGGGCAATGCCGGGTATATGATGATTACTAAACACACAGGTAATGGTCCTTAACAGATAGGTTTTTCACAGAGGCCAGAGCAGGCCTGGCCGGGACGGCTAGTATATATATATATATATATATATATATATATATATATATATATATATATATATATATATATATATATATAATGCTGGAAAAAATTTGAACTCCCCCCCCCCATGAGATGATCCTGGCTAAGCCACTGGCGACAGGATATGAGGATATAAGCGCGTTGTATATTTCCTGTATGGCTTGCGGATATAAGCATTTCCCCATTTAGTTGGTGATATAAATAGAAATTGTTGCATTATCATTGTTTCTCATATTTTACAGCACAAGTATGGGATAAAAAAAAGGGAACACACATTTTAATTAGATCAATGACATTAATATAATTAAATCAATCTAGAATGGCAAATTAATATTTTAAAACTCATACAATTGTACCGTTCTATGTCGAGTCCCTTGTAAATATTGTACCGTTCTATGTTGAGTCCCTTGTAAATATTGTACCGTTCTATGTCGAGTCCCTTGTAAATATTGTACCGTTCTATGTCGAGTCCCTAGTAAATATTGTACCGTTCTATGTCGAGTCCCTTGTAAATATTGTACCGTTCTATGTTGAGTCCCTTGTAAATATTGTACCGTCCTATGTCGAGTCCCTTGTAAATATTGTACCGTTCTATGTTGAGTCCCTTGTAAATATTGTACCGTTCTATGTCGAGTCCCTTGTAAATATTGTACCGTTCTATGTCGAGTCCCTAGTAAATATTGTACCGTTCTATGTCGAGTCCCTTGTAAATATTGTACCGTTCTATGTTGAGTCCCTTGTAAATATTGTACCGTTCTATGTCGAGTCCCTTGTAAATATTGTACCGTTCTATGTGGAGTCCCTTGTAAATATTGTACCGTCCTATGTCGAGTCCCTTGTAAATATTGTACCGTTCTATGTCGAGTCCCTTGTAAATATTGTACCGTTCTATGTCGAGTCCCTAGTAAATATTGTACCGTTCTATGTCGAGTCGCTTATTATAAATTGTTGTTGTTTCTCTTGTTAGATTCTCTTGTCCCTAGTTAGACTCAGGCGTCCAGAACTTGTCCGCCTGACCTCAGTGCGTTGTATTTCTGCCACCATAATCGTCTGCTGGCTCTCTGCTGCTGCTGCTGATGGTTGTGGTTTCTGCCAGCGTGTATGCTGCCAACATGAAGTTGTGCTGTCGCCCTACGGGGCCTGGACATCAGTAATGAGCCATCTTTGACGATGGATCCGTATTTCATCGAAACCTTGTCTGAACAAGATTGACTTGAATTAAATTTTTGCAAGGCTTTATTGCTCGCATTAATGTGTCAATTCATTAGATTTATTAATAGGCTTTATTCATTATTTTTATTAATATGTTTCATACATTAGTTTCATTTATTAGTTTCATTCATTAATTCATTAGTTTCATTCATTAGTTTCATTCATTAATTCATTAGTTTTATTCATTAGTTTCATTCATTAGTTTCATTTACTAGTTTCAGTCAATAGTTTTACTTATTAGTTGTAATTCATTAGTTTCATTCGTTAGTTTCATTCATTAGTTTTATTCATTAGATTCATTCATTTGTTTCAATCATTAGTTTCATTCATTAGCTTCATTCGCTAGTTTCATTAATTAGAATTCATTAGTTTCAGTCGTAAGTTTCATTCGTTAGTTTCATTCATTAGTTTCATTCATTAGTTTCATTCAGTAGTTTCAATCTTTAGTTTTAGTCATTAGTACCATTCGTAAGTTTCATTAATTTGTTTCATTTATTTGTTTCATTCATTAGTTTCATTCATTAGTTTCATTCATTAGTTTCATTCATTTGTTTCATTCATTAGTTTCATTCATTCGTTTCATTCATTAATTTCATTCAATTGTTTCATTCATTTGATTCATTCATTTATTTTATTCAATCGTTTCAGTTATTAGTTTCAGTGATTAGTTTCAGTCATTAGTTTCATTCTTTATTTTCAGTTATCGGTTTCGTTCATTAGTTTCATTCATTAGTCTCATTAATTAGTTTCATTCATTAGCTTCATTCGTTAGTTTCATTTAATAGTATTCATTAGTTTCAGTCATTAGTTTCATTTTAGTTTAATTCATGCGTTTGTTTCGTTCATTTGTTTTAGTCATTAGTTTCATTTATTAGTTTCATGAGTTCGTTTCATTCATTAGTTTTAATTGACCTCTCAAGAAATACATTTTAGGACACAATGAGACACAATAGGGAGCTAACTTTATAGACACAATGAGGAGCTAACTTTATAGACACAATGAGGAGCTAACTTTATAGACACAATGAGGAGCTAACTTTATAGACACAATAAGGAGCTAACTTTATAGACACAATAAGGAGCTAATTTTATAGACACAATAAGGAGCTAACTTTATAGACACAATAAGGAGCTAACTTTATAGACACAATAAGGAGCTAACTTTATAGACACAATAAGGAGCTAATTTTATAGACACAATAAGGAGCTAACTTTATAGACACAATAAGGAGCTAACTTTATAGACACAATAAGGAGCTAATTTTATAGACACAATAAGGAGCTAACTTTATAGACACAATAAGGAGCTAACTTTATAGACACAATAAGGAGCTAACTTTATAGACACAATAAGGAGCTAATTTTATAGACACAATAAGGAGCTAACTTTATAGACACAATGAGGAGCTAACTTTATAGACACAATAAGGAGCTAACTTTATAGACACAATAAGGAGCTAATTTTATAGACACAATAAGGAGCTAACTTTATAGACACAATAAGGAGCTAACTTTATAGACACAATAAGGAGCTAACTTTATAGACACAATAAGGAGCTAATTTTATAGACACAATAAGGAGCTAACTTTATAGACACAATAAGGAGCTAACTTTATAGACACAATAAGGAGCTAATTTTATAGACACAATAAGGAGCTAACTTTATAGACACAATAAGGAGCTAACTTTATAGACACAATAAGGAGCTAACTTTATAGACACAATGAGGAGCTAACTTTATAGACACAATGAGGAGCTAACTTTATAGACACAATAAGGAGCTAATTTTATAGACACAATAAGGAGCTAACTTTATAGACACAATAAGGAGCTAACTTTATAGACACAATAAGGAGCTAACTTTATAGACACAATAAGGAGCTAATTTTATAGACACAATAAGGAGCTAACTTTATAGACACAATAAGGAGCTAACTTTATAGACACAATAAGGAGCTAATTTTATAGACACAATAAGGAGCTAACTTTATAGACACAATAAGGAGCTAATTTTATAGACACAATAAGGAGCTAACTTTATAGACACAATAAGGAGCTAACTTTATAGACACAATAAGGAGCTAACTTTATAGACACAATAATGAGCTAATTTTATAGACACAATAAGGAGCTAACTTTATAGACACAATGAGGAGCTAACTTTATTGACACAATGAGGAGCTAACTTTATAGACACAATGAGGAGCTAACTTTATAGACACAATAAGGAGCTAACTTTATAGACACAATAAGGAGCTAACTTTATAGACACAATAAGGAGCTAATTTTATAGACACAATGAGGAGCTAACTTTATAGACACAATGAGGAGCTAACTTTATAGACACAATAAGGAGCTAACTTTATAGACACAATAAGGAGCTAACTTTATAGACACAATAAGGAGCTAACTTTATAGACACAATAAGGAGCTAACTTTATAGACACAATAAGGAGCTAACTTTATAAACACAATAAGGAGCTAACTTTATAGACACAATAAGGAGCTAATCAGACGCCATCCAGACACCATCAGGTACTAGCTTTCCGACCAACTCCCCAGTATTTTCTGTCAAAAAATAAAGAACCCTACCAGGTGTTTGCAGCTAGCAAATTTGGCAACTGACCTGAGTCCGGCAGAGGGATGTCGAAAAACTTTTCCTTGAACACGGTAGACAAGACTGCATGGTGTAGTAAGGTCAGTGTCAGGCAGATGAAAAGGCAATGTTTGCCAAACATTTTCTCTGAGAAATTAAACAAATAAATATGACGTGTAGGTGATTAAAGCTGTAAATAGAAATCAATGAATTTTAAAGTTTAAAGAAGGCGTAATAATATAATCAATCATTTTCATTAATAACGATTTGAAAAATGCAAACTCTAGTTTTAAAAAAAAGCATAGAACTGTTTTCATAAAAAGCTTGTATATTATTATCAACTAAAAAGGAGAAAATAAATGATTTTCCTTAAATATATAATAATTTACTACTATTTATGGAAGAAACTTGCCCGAATGCCGTTTGCCCATAGGCCGATTTCCCGAATGGACACTTGCCCAAATGCGACAAATGCCCGAAAGCCACTTGCCCGAATGCGACTAATCCCCGAAAAATGTTAACATTATATATTACCAAATAATCATTCGTAATGAATTATTATATGAAATGTTGTTAAACATTACATATCTAAGCAAAATGAATGGAAAAAAATTATATTATATATTACCACACAGACATTATTAATTAATTTGTATTTGTTATATAAAAAGTGTACAAACATATTTTCTCTTCCATCTATGAAACAAAACAAAAATACCATTTTCATTTATCTTAGGCTTTTAAAATTAATTTTGCTTTCTTTATTAAGTAATCTCTTCAACGCGTTGTTTAAACAAGGTTCTTTAAATGGAGATAAAACATAACTGACTATTTTAAGTTTTTTAATGCACCACCTAGACCTCGCATCATTATTTTGTGAAATGATCACCACACAAGTTGAGCATCACAAGATAACCAAACAAACGCGCCTCTGTTCAATGTTGCGAGACGCCGCGCCGCCTTCACCGTGTCATAAACATTATATAACCACGGTAACACGTCGGCTAAACGAGGTGTTAAAAACTTAGATCAAAAGAATGTTAAGACACCGTTGCCAACATCACCATACATTTTTTAAAGAATAAAGAAATTTTTTAAAAGAAATTTCTCATGTTTAAAAAAATAAAAAATAAATTTTAAAAATATAAACAAATTTGGTTTTTTTTTGGTATTTTGCTAAGAATTGTGTTTATTATCAAAATTTCAAACTAGAATTGATTAAGGGGATATGCTAAGTTTTTTTTAGCGCAATTTCCATTCTGGAGAATTGCGTTTATTAACTCGTCTTTTCTGGGAATGTATGAATGGATGGATGGATGGATGGATGGATGGATGTGTGTCCGCAGCTTTAAGTCGTATCTCCTCCTCAACGGAGCAATATCGATGACTAGTTCCAAAAGTAATTATGTTAAACAAGTTACGAGGATGAACATAGGCCATAAAAATTCCGGGTTTCTTTCATGGATTTCCCGGAAAAGCCAAAAAACCTCGAAAAAAAGCAGTTTTTGGCCCATATCTCGGCAACCAGACCACTTAGCGACTTGAAACATTTACCAATCGATTCCTGCCATAACTTAGAACAATATTGCCGAAGAAAGTTTTTAAAAATATCCTTTCGTTCGGTCACAAAAATTTTTTTTAATTAATTAAAATTTGGACCGAATTAGTAGGCATTTTTTCCAACCACACCACACGCGTCATCACGTTCATTAGCTGCGCCATCACGCTCAATGGTGCGCCATCACGTTCAGTAGCTAGGCGCGCAATGGTTTTTAGTCATGTAACTCTATTGTAAATAAAACATGTATTTTAACCAATGGTTTTACTAACCCTGCTCTTGATTTACGTTACGACAGAGCTATTTTTAGATAACATAAGGAAATTGCGCTAAAATTGTCACTAGACTTTTTAATTACCTTGTTTCTCTATTTTTTTACAATTTAAGATCTAAAGCCTTTTGAATACTACTACCATGTTTGGCACATGAAAGTAAGTATTGAACCGCAAAAAAGAGGGCTGAAAACAATTTTGCTTGTCATGGAAACCCAAAAAAACCTCCTCCACCAATTTGAATTTTTCGCTACATTTAAAAATGCTAAGGCTTTTTATTTATGCACCTATAACAATAAAACTTAAACTGCTTTATATTTCAGTATATTTTAAAACTATTGTCACCACAACTTTATGAAATAGCGAGTATTAAGAATTTTACATGGTCTAAATAATAGTACTCTTTTTAGTATCCAAAATTTTAAAATGTGCATATTATTTACCAAATACTTTTTTTTCGATGAAAGCCATCACAATTCCCTCGTGACAAAAGTTGTATTTTTGCATGAAGAACAATTACTGAAAATATGGTTGGCATTGTTTAATAAATAAAAAAAGTTGTAGGCTTTTTAGTGTTAAAAACCTGCGAACTGAGAAAAACAGCAAAAAGTAATGAAAAATAGGCCACGAAAATACCACATCTGTAAAAACTGCAAAGCGGATTGTAAGCTTCGGGTGTTTCCGAGATTATGGAAATAAGGATTATGAAACACAAGAGAAGTCAAGCTTTCCATTGATGCCAAATACAATATCATGGCGGATATAAAATTATTGTTTGAGACAGTGGCGGAACTAGAAAAAAAGGGCCACCCCGCAAAAAAATTTTTTTGGCCCCACACACACATATATATATATATATATATATATATATATATATATATATATATATATATATATATAAACAACACATCATATGTGTGAGTGCTATTAGTCTGTTTTGAAGTTCTCTGTTTCAATGTCTGACATGGCGCTACCTAATTTAATGGCGGTCAAAATATTATGAAGCATGAAAGCTTTGTATGTGTAATGGTATCTCGCCTTATGTTTATTTTTAAGTTGTTGTTTTTTTTTGTATTTTATTAGGTTTTTAATACATTTCCTTTCATACTATGTCTTTCTTTATTGTGTAATTTTAAAAAAATAATAGTTGAGTCAAGTAAGTGCTTTTTAATTTGTTTAGTGAAAAAAAAAGTTTCTTAATTAAATAAAGTACACATATTTGACTATTTAATGAAGGGAAATAAGTCATGGAAGTGATTTGAACGTTTGCCTATCTTTCACTCATGTAGCTATATACGTTTTTCCTTTATGAAACAGCGATGTTAGCTACTGTAGAACATCATTACTGTAGTAGATCTGTTTGTTTGTTGTTGTTTTTTTTTTTTGCAAAAAAAATGTTTTTTTTTAAACTATAAAAAAGTTGATTCTGGTCGGCTTTGGGCCCCTAAATGACCTGGGCCCCCCCGCATTGCGGGGTCTGGCGGCACTGTAGTTCCGCCCCTGGTTTGAGAGCTTATTAGATCGAGAAAAAATGATTATTTTTTAATCAATAGGGTCATAAAAATGGTAATTTAAACACATACATATTTTTCTCATTAAAGTATTTATTTTCTTAATACACAACTGGACAAAGTATCCAAAAGTGCAAGAAACCCATCATGACGAAAACAATTTTGTGATTTTTTACTTAGCATATCCCCTTAAGAATGTCTATTTGGTAGTATTATTTATTACCTAATGTTAACATTTTTCGGGCAAACAGCTTTCGGGTAAATGGCTTTCGGGCATTTGTCGCATTCGGGCAAGTGTCTATTCGGGCGTTTGTCGCATTCGGGCAAGTGTCCATTCGGGCATTTGTCGCATTCGGGCAAGTGTCCATTCGGGAAAACGGCCTTCGGGCAAACGGTATTCGGGCAAACGGTATTCGGGCAAGTGTCTTTCGGGAAAACGTCCGGCTCCCCTATTTATATACCAAAAAAGAAAAGCGTGAATCAATGTATTATGTATCGAATACCTTCAATAGAACTTAAGAAGTAATCCACTTTTTTTATTTCTAATTTTCTGGAAAGCAATTTTGCATCCTGAATTCTAAAAAATGTTCTGAAAATAGCTTTTGACACGACAATTAAATACTACTTAAACAGATATCGGTGCATCAAGTTTTCATATTCTAATCAAGCAAATGTTTCTTCTGTCGCTTCTAATTTTGTATGAAGGGGATATGCTCAGTTTAAAAAAAAATCATTTAAGATCTAACGCCTTTTGAATAATTTTACTATGTTTGGCCCATGAAAGTAAGTATTAAACAGCAAAAACAAAAAAGAGTTGAAAACAATTTTGGATATCATGGAAATCTAAAAAAAAAACCTACACCATTTTGGATTTTTCGGTACTTTTAAATACGCTAACGCTATTGAACGTGATGACGCGTGTCTAATAGCGCGGAGTAGCTTGATAAGACTGCCGACTAATTTGGTCAAAATTTTAATTAATTCATAAAAAAAAATAATTACGTAGTTTTTTTTCGTGTCCCGCCAAGTCTTAGACAACATGTTTTTATCGTTTAAAAAAACGATTCCGACCGAGCATGTCTCTGACCACACTATCCCTTCATATGCTTAGGACAAAGAAACAGATGAACTCTACTTCATCTACCCTGTATCCCGCCATGTTCAGATAGTCAAATTTATCATTCACATCTCAAAAACAATTTTTTTTTTTTAACTTTGACGTGATATGTCTAGAACCCGTGCCATCCGCATGAAAGCCTATTACACTAACAACTTAGCTGTCTAGACTCGTGACTTCACTGATGTTTTTTTTGGTATAAGTTAATACTATGAGTCTCTTTATGCAACTTGATTTACGTGCATAGGCCCTATCTAGATCTAGATCTAAGTCTAGTAACTTTCAACTTAAATTATATCTTAAATCAGCCAATTGCATAGCTAAACAAACAAAGATTTATATAAAATAATGAAGGTCTGAAATAGATTCTAGATGTAGAATTTACATTAAGTCTAGATCTAGAATTTAGGTTAAGTCTAGTGATCTAGATCAAGATTCTAGATTCATAACTTTTTCTTCCTTCGACAGCTGATTTGTAGATCTAGAGAAATTTATTGTAAAATTAAATGAAAAAGACAGTTGAAAATCGATTTAAGTGTTGGAACGTAATAAATACAGCAAACGGACGTATTGTTAAAGTTATAGCCGACAGAAAATTAGTTTTAGAACGCGTTAAACATTGGAATGGGATTACAATCTTCTTCTATAGAAGCCGCCATTGTTTATGTAAAAAGTAAACAAATCATGTGACGCCACGATTGAGTCAAAGTAAAGCCACTGTTTGAAACTTTTATAATTAATGTGGTTAATCTACCAATGAATAAATCAATAAATTAATTAACTTCTTTAAATAAATTTGTGATTAACAGTCTGTCTGAAAACAAAAATTGTTCTCTACCTACATACTATTTTACAGCTCTATACATATTGCAGATTCTCTCCAGTAGCCAATCAGACAAACAAATAAACATGTAAACAAAGTTGAGTTTTAGTAGTATTTAGATTAGATGAAAGCTTGTTATTAAAACGTTTTTTTTATGAAAAAAAATTTCAGTACTTTAAATTTTTCAAATTTACAATAGACTTGCATAATTAAAAACCATGCGCACCTAATGAACGGAATAGTTTGATGAGACGGCTTACTAATTTGGACAAAATTTTAATTAACTACAAAAAATTTTAATTAGGCAACAAATTTAGTCAAATTTAATGTCATGTTGCATTGTCTTCAATGTAAGCAAGGCATAGGGGCCCAAGGCACATAGGGGCCCTTTTCCCTCTTAAAAAATTAAAACTTTTTCATTGGAATTTAAATATTTGTTTTATATAAATAATTTTTTAAAATGGTTAATAGTTCCAAAAAGGCCCCCAGTCCTTTCTTACTGTACAGACCGTGAGATTCAATGAGGATCGAACAGGGCCCATCCGCAATATTACACTATAGGCGTCGCCACTTTGTCGTGCAAGACATTGAGAGAATTAGCCTATAAATAAACTTGTACTTTGACTAGTAAGTTTAAATGCATAGCTTAAAACCTCAGCTTACTGGGAAATTCCCTACCCCCCCCCCATAGACCTGCACCTCCCTCCCAAATCTCTGCCCTCCCTCGAAACTCAATCCTACTAAACATAAATGATAACTACTGCACCATTTAAAAAAAATAACAACCATTGACAGTGTTTCCACAAGCGAAGTTCAACATTTATTAACGTTTACCTACTTATTTTTACCTTAATGACATTCATTTTTTTAAATTTAATTAGTCTTTAATCAAATAGGGCCCACTAATACTATACATTTTTGGTTTTCATCTAATCGCAAAGAAACTTTGGAAAGTCGTTAAGAATACTCCAGGCAGTATTTTATTCTGAAAAGGTGCCTGAAAGAAACTCAGACTTTTGGGAAGGTTTCTGCCATTAAATTTTATTTTATTTCGGAGGGCGACCCAAAGTTTCCCAGCTGCTATTTTTGCACCTGAGGTCCGTTGATTGGGTGTCCGGCTCAGTGGGTCAGCGTAATTACTTGATCCAGCAGTCAAACTGCACAAGTGCATTAGCCGGCGCCCCAGCGGTTGTGTAACCCGGTATTCGTTTTAATGAGCGCCATACACTAGGGACACGGAGTGATACTAAATCGATTACTATATCGAACTCCGGCATACGGATGACACCAATCACACGAATATTCTACAAAAGAGACACGGTAGGCCTCTACGTTTGATGATTAAATGAACCAGGGGTTGCATCAGGCTACCTGCGGTAGTGTAACCGGTGACTCCCGCGACACCCCTGACACATAGGCGGTCGCCGAAAAGTATTCAATCTCACTATTACGGATTATGATTAACATACACTCAATACTTTCATACAACACGCCCAAGGGCGTCTGAGCGGCAGTGTGAACAAACCCGCGTCCCCGCAACAAGGATCCCCCCAAAAAAAGCGATGGCGTTGTTTATATTTTAACTATCTCAGTTTTAGGAAACAAGGTCACACGACTATAAATACACTATTGGTAACACGTTGATGAAACCCTTACAAATTGTTTCAGATCCCAGCAACGTGGACGGGTACGCTAGTTAGTTTAAACATTCTTTAACATTCCCCGGGAAGGAGATTTTCAAGCCTGTGATGGGATTTTAAAATCTCATTATGATGATGTTATTTTGTTATGAAACAAATTGTAGATATTGTATCAGAAGCCATCCTAAGTATCGAACTTACAGAAGTAGCTAAAATAGATCTCAATGAACACATGGATCATTCTGCAAAATTAAAAGCATGAAAAAAACCAGATCTAAATAAAGCATGAGGAAATTTTTAAAAATGTGTTTGGTTCTGGCGTCACAAGGTCGGATGTTCCACTGTGAGTTTACGAAAGGTGCTACGCCATCGTGTCAGCCCTCTCTCATTAAGCTTTTATAATTTTAGCTGGATACAACATAGCTTTGACAGTAAATTCTAAAATGTTTTGTCAATGTGTCAGGCATAAATGTTTTCATCCGATGCGGACCGCACCTCTTCACCCGCCTTGTGACGTTACTGTATTTGGTTACTAACAAAAACAACACATTAACTGTAAGCCTGTAACATTTTTACAAAACTATGGGGTAGTAGCAGTAGTAGGCCTACA
Source organism: Physella acuta (assembly GCF_028476545.2). Taxonomy (NCBI): domain Eukaryota; kingdom Metazoa; phylum Mollusca; class Gastropoda; family Physidae; genus Physella; species Physella acuta. The sequence goes on along the minus strand of NW_026732458.1, from coordinate 140,024 downwards.
TAATAATATAGTATAAATACATAATCAGGACATATAAATTTACGTGCAGAATATTTATATTATTTAAAACTATCCATCGTAAGTAGCAGTTGATCTTTTTGTGTAACTCCATTGTAGCCTAACGACTGACAAAGGGGCCCACTGATTATTTTTGCATAGGGGCACAAAATTCCTAGCTACGCAACTGTCTTCATGTCTTGACCCACATGCCGACGTTGAAAAAAAAGTGTCCGAAATTTTGCTCGGGCGTTTCGATCTAGACAGACAGATAGACGACTGACGACAGACTGACGAGAAAGTGAGTTAAATAAAAGCTGTGTAATTTGTAAAGCCGATTGTAAGCTTTGGGTGTTTCCGAGATGATTGAAAACATGCTAATTAAATAAGCCTACATGAGAAAAGCTGCTTTCAAATGATGCCAAATACAATATATAAAACGTTTCGTAGAGAGCTTGTAAGATTGAGAAAAAAATGATTATTTTTAATTAATAAGGTTATAATAATGGTATTTTAAACACTATTTAAAAAAAAATTAGGTCTATAATTTTCTTAATATAAAAATGGACAAATTATCTAAAAGTGCAAGAAACCCATGATGATAAAAAACTAGGAATTTGGTGATTGTTGTAAGGAGCATATCCCATTGAATCAAACTGTTCGCTGCATCATCGCGTACTTAAATTCGTAATGCCATACATCCATCGCAGGTATAAATATTCTCTACACTCTTCTTGCGACTCTATGTTCTAGACTATTCTCTATGTTCTAGATTATTCTCAATGTTCTAGACTATTCTAGTAACTCTATGTTCTGGGGTCGTCCATAAATGACGTCACACCCGTAGGGGGGAGGGGGGTCCGTAATTTTGTGACGGTGTGTGATGAGGGGGAGGGGGTTCAGATTGTATGACGTCACTTTTTTGCATTATAAAAAAGCAATGTTAAAAATCGAGTTTTAGCCGTTATTTCGCGTTTTAGAAAAAGGTTTTAATAAATTGTAATAGGGATTGATCAAAATACTCTATGTTGACAGAGTTCTGACAAGGTTTTGGAAAAATATCGATGTTGTAAGAAAAATTAAATAGCAATTTTGAGGGGGGGGGGGGGGGCTGTAGGCTGAGGTGTGACGTCATTTTATGGGAGGGGGTCTGGCTTTTTGTGACGACGTGTGACGGAGTGGAGGGGGGAGGTAAAAATCGTCCAAAAAAAAGCGTGACATCATTTATGGATGACCCCTCTAGACTAGTCTCGTGACTATGTTCTAGACTATTCTCGTGACTCTGTTTTTTTAGATGCATCTTGTTTTTAAATTTAAATGAGCAATCACAGAAGAACAAACCACTAAATATTAAATCTACGAATATTAAAAGAACAACTCACCAAACATTAAGTTAAATCTGACTGTGTATAATAAGAAAAAGTCAACAAGTGATGTTCAACTGTTGGCTTGCCTGAACAGACGTCAGCCCATTTTTATAGCTTGTCACGGGTTTGTGCTTTTTCTGATAAAAAAAAACCCACACACCTCTAACAGAATAACCCCCCCCCCCCCCGGCCTCGAACAGAATATCCCTCTCCTCCCCCCCCTCTTCAAACTCCCGCCTCGTTTATTCTTTAAAAGACAAACTAATCGTTTCATTGATGTCGCGACCTTTAGATAAGTTACATGTTGATGTTCAAAATTTAGGTCTGCTGGTTACATGTTTCACTTATAATCCGTTGTAATTCATGAGGAGAATTTTATCAAACGTAAAAAGGTTGAAAAGGCCTATTTTAAGTTTGTAGCTACATTTTGTAGCTGAATCTTGCGTCTGTTGACAATGAAGATTACATTTAAGAACAATGGTGAAAAGTAGCACTCCGGTGAGGCAGAGTAATTTTAACTGGTAACAGAAGTTCGCATTGGTTAGGTGAGTTAAGGTTAGGGTTAGGGCTAGGGTTAGGGTTAGTGTTACGAAGTTAAGAGCTGACGTTTAATATTGTGTGCTTTAGGGTGTATAGGGGTTAGGGTTAGGGCTAGGGTTAGGGTTAGGGTTAGTGTTAGTGTTAGTGTTAATGTTAGGGCTAGGGCTAGGGTTAGGGTTAGGGTTAGGGTTAGCGTTACGAAGTTAAGAGCTGACGTTTAATATTGTGTGCTTTAGGGTGTATAGGGGTTAGGGTTAGGGCTAGGGCTAGGGTTAGGGTTAGTGTTAGTGTTAGTGTTAGTGTTAGGGTTAGGGCTAGGGCTAGGGTTAGGGTTAGGGTTAGGGTTAGGGTTAGGGTTAGGGTTAGGGTTAGGGTTAGGGTTAGGGTTAGCGTTACGAAGTTAAGGGGGCAGTATCACCCAGACATTTGAAAATTGACGAAAAAATTTGCCAAAAAATAACTATTACACATACACACATAATTTTTTTACCATAATAGTAATTAATAAGGAGCTATAAAACAGCACATAAAAGAAAGTTAACGTATGATGCAAACATTTTTTATAAATAATTTAACCAAAAATTTTTTACAAAGTAATTTGTGGCTGCGGTTTTCCAACATTTAGGCCCTTCCTGCTGAAAATACACTGGGAGATGTATGACAGGATAGCCTATCGTTGGAACTAGAAGATATCCATTGTGACAAATTTTGAAATTTTTAGATTTTTTCAAAGTCAGACCAAAAAAAATTGAACTTAGAAATTTTCTAAAAAATTCATCCTTCATTAGAATCCTATTATTTTAGTTCCGACGATAGCCATTAACGCAAGGAACGTTTATACCAAATTTTAAGTACTTTACTTATGGTTTCGGAAAATTGTTTACAAAAAATTCAAAATGTAATAAAATATTAACAAAATAATTTTTTGCAAATTTGTTGCTATACATATACCCTACAATTTATATACTGTATTATAGCAGAAGAAACGTTACTACTGCTGTACAATTTTGACATATGTATGTCGAATAGTTTTTTTTGGTGAATATTTTTGTTTTCCTCCCTTAGTCTGGGTGATACTGCCCCCTTAAGAGCTGACGTTTAATATAGTGTGCTTTAGTGTGTATAGGGGTTAGGGTTAGGGCTAGGGTTAGGGTTAGGGCTAGGCTTAGGGTTAGTGTTAGTGTTAGGGTTAGGGCTAGGCTTAGGGTTAGTGTTAGTGTTAGGGTTAGGGTTAGGGTTAGTGTTAGTGTTAGTGTTAGTGTTAGTGTTAGGGCTAGGGCTAGGGCTAGGGTTAGGGTTAGCGTTACGAAGTTAAGAGCTGACGTTTAATATAGTGTGCTTTAGGGTGTATAGGGGTTAGGGTTAGTGTTAGTGTTAGTGTTAGTGTTAGTGTTAGGGCTAGGGTTAGGGTTAGCGTTACGAAGTTAAGAGCTGACGTTTAATATAGTGTGCTTTAGGGTGTATAGGGGTAAAATAAGATCAGCAATTGCGGGTCGGCTCATTGGAAAACGTTAATAAAAAAGGCGAGACATTCGACAGCATTTCAATAGTTTGGTAGATGAGGTCGGGGCGAGGTCGTGAGATGGTCGGACGGTGGGGAAAACTCATAAAACTTTTGACAGGGGCATAGAACTGGGGGAGAAAAGAGACGTGGCAGAAATCAAACTTTTGTGCTTAAGTCTGTGACCTTAATTTGCAACCACTGACCGTAAAATAGGAATAAACACTTGGGATGTAGCTGTAAAAATCTTTGTTCACGCCAGGGGATTTATACTTTAGGGTTCAAGCTTTATGCGTGCCGAGCTTGACTATACTTTAAGGGTTCATGCTTCAGGGGTTCATGCTTTAGGGGTTCATGCTTTATGCGTGCTGAGCTTGACAGTTTGTATCATACTTTTTAAAACTATTACATGAGGACCGTTATAAACCAAATAATCAATTTCATAAACAAATCATTTATTTATGGCCACCTATGTTTATTTGTGACAAGTTAATCGATTTATATAACCACGCAATTAAGTTTTTAAATCAAATTGTAACAGCATTATAACATAATGTAGGCTACAGTTCAATTTAATAATTTTTTACATAACAATTAACACTTCTGGATTGCAGACATTTACATTGAGGTTTAACTTTAATTTTGGAAGTATAACCATTTAACTATCTACTCAGAAATTTTCAGACTTCTATAGTCAACATGAATCTCTTTTTTTACGATGTGAAACATGGTTACCGCCCCCACCTATTCAAATTTACACTTCAATGTGGACAGCGGCTTTGTCGAGCGTGTATTATGTTTTTTATTGCACGCTAGGCACATACATCTCTACATCCATCTAAAGGCCAAACTCCCGTTTTTTTTTCAACAATCAGTGACGACATTCTGCTTTGTGTATAGACGATAAATGTAGACATTGCCACACTACTTTATCTGGTAGCCTTGATCTACACGTAGTTACTGCACATTGATACTAAATATAGTCGCAGTCATACTTCTAAACTTTGCACCCAAAATCAAACTTGACAAAAGTCGCATTGAGAGTTTCTTTCAGGCAACTCTTACCCCCCCCCCCCTCAAAAAAGTATACCGCCCCCTCTAACGAAATAGAATTTATATATTTTTACAAGTGTTCGCCCATTCCCCTGGAAAATTTAGAAAATAAATAATTTAAAAAGCTTGTGCAACATCTGGAAACTCTTCTAAGAGGGTATGATATTTAAAATTCTAAATGTGATTTTTTATTAATACATGTTTATATTTAATGATTACTGAGATATGTATGGATAGAAATGTATATGGAAATTTATTAAAACGACATTTTCTGGGTAATCCTGTGAAAATCCCCTCCCCCCTCATAATTAAAATATATGCAGAACATATTCATATCTTTGACTTAGTTGAATTAATTACCTTAAAATATCTTTAATAACTCCCTTAAAATATTACTCTATGGCGATCGGGTCGAGTTTTTTTTAACTACATGCATATGTTCCACGCTTCCGCTGAGAAACTCTGGGGAGTTTATTAAAACACTACATGAAAAGGTTCTGCATAAAATTTTTTTTTTTAATTCTTAGAAAACAAGTCTAGTATATATATATATATATATATATATATATATATATATATATATATATATATATATATATATATATAAGCCTTGAGAAGGGGGATATCTAATATCTACCTTCCTAGGCTTCAGAGTTTCTTCCAGGCATCTCTTCGGGGGGGGGGGCGAAGCCCCCCCGAAAATTTTTTACCGCCCCCCCCGAACGAAATGAAATTTATATAATTTATATAGAAAATATATACTTTTAACAGTGTCCGCCCCCCCCCCCCCGAAGAAAGTTTACCGCCCCCCCGAAGATTTCAAGTGCCCCCCCGGAGAAAAAAGTCTGGAAGAAACACTGCTAGGCTTATCTACAAAAACTAGCCGGTCAGCGCAAGTCCGGCTAGTGCAAGGGATCCGTTGATTGCGCGTCCTGCATGAGTACTACTTATTCAACGATCAAACTGCAACACGGGCGTCGAAGACGTACGGATGACACAAAGCACAAGAGCAACCTACACTAGGGACACGGCGGGCCTCTACGTTAGATGATTTAAACCGAACCAGGGGTTGCATCCGGCTACCTACGGTAGTATAACCAGTAACCTCCGTGACGTCTGTAGGCGGTCGCCAAAATGTATTCAAACTCCCTATTACGCTGATGATTAACGTACACTCAATACTTTCATACAGCACGCTAGATAGCAGCAACGCGGACAGTTGCGCTAGTTACGTATACGTACTCTTTAACATTATACTTTTTAAAAATATCTATGATGGAATTCTTAAATCTGACTATTTGCTCATTGTGATGCTGTACATTTATTATTAAAAAAAAATTGTACATATGCCCATTGGGTCAGTAACTTTGTCATCGTAAGAATAGAAAATACAGAAGCAGCTAAAATGAATCTCAAGGAACTTATTAATCATTTTGCAAAGTTAAAAGCATGAGAAAAAGACAGATCTAACTAAATCATGAGCAATTTAAACAAAATTGTAATTGGTTAGCTGCATCACAAGGTCGGTTACCCTACGCGTTTACTAAAGGTGTCACCCTATTGCCCCCAACAACTGTGCACTTTCGGTGGGGTGTTAGCCCTCTCTCACTTATCTTTTATTATTTTAGCTGGAAATAGCATAGTTTTGACAGTAAATTTTACACTGTTTTGTCATGGTGTCATCCGACAACACGTCTGCCTCGCCTTGTGCGCTACTGTGTTTAAAAGTAAAGATTCTTCTTTAGAAAATAAGGATCCATTTGGCAGATGAAGTGAAGTTCATATGTTTCTTGACCTCGGCATATAAAGGGTTAATGTGGTCAGCACTATGCCAGGCGTCTTTACTTCCCCTATGGTGAATTAGGTATCCATCAGAGTTGGGTGGACTCACGGACGTTCCACTAACTTGAACCTGGATTCGAACTCGAAACTATTGGGTTAGCAGTCTAGCGCTCCGCCGCTACTGTGTTAGGTTACTTAAAAAAATAAACTGTAAGCCTGTAACATTTTTACAAAACTACGGGGTTGTAGGCCTTCATTATTATATAGTCTAAATACACAATCAGGACGTATAAACTACATAATGTACAGAATATTTATATTATTGAATATTTATATTATTGATTCCTTCATTTAACTTTATTGAAGCCTAACGGCGGATGAAGGGGGCCCACTGATAATTTTTGCATAGGGACCCAAAAATCTTACATCACTGATATATATATATATATATATATATATATATATATATATATATATATATATATATATATATATATGCATATATGGATAGATGGAGGGATGGGTGGATGGATGGATGGATGGATGGGTGGATGGATGGATGGATGGGTGGGTAAGTGGGTGGGTAAGTGGGTGGAAGGGTGGGTGGAAGGGTGGGTGGAAGGGTGGGTGAAGGATGGATGGATAAAACAACCATCATGTCTAATACAAAACAACATAGTATTTTCAAAATAACAACGCTTTATTACTATTACAAATGTAACTCTACTACAATACAGAAGATTTCTCTCTACTTCTATCTACTACCTCAGCCCTTCCCTCTACTTTTATCTACTACCTCAGCCCTCAGTTTTTCCCTTTACTTTTATCTACTACCTCAGCCCCCAGTTTTTCCCTTTACTTCTATCTACTACCTCAGCCCTCAGTTTTTTCCTTTACTTTTATCTACTACCTCAGCCCTCAGTTTTCCCTTTCTAATTTTACTACCTCAGCCCTCAGTTCTTCCCTCTACTTTTATCTACTACCTCAGCCCTCAGTTTTTCCCTTTACTTCTATCTACTACCTCAGCCCCCCGTTTTCCACTCTTCTTCTATCTACTACCACAGTCCTCAGTTTTCCCTCTTCTTCTATCTACTACCTCAGCCCTCAGTTTTTCCCTTTACTTTTATCTACTACCACAGTCCTCAGTTTTCCCTCTACTTCTATCTACTACCTCAGTCCTCAGTATTCCACTCTTCTTCTATTTACTACCCCAGCCCTCAGTTTTTCCTTTTACTTCTATCTACTACCTCAGCCCTCTATTTTCCCTATCTAATTTTATCTACTAGCCTAGCCTTCAGTAATTGTAAAAGTCTCCATAGACTTTGATCGTCCGATCATTTTTTCTGTCTTCACTTTGTTCTCGTCTACTGGACGGACAGTGCTCTTTGAACTTGTTTTCTTCAGCGTGTTTTTTTTCTTTTTCTTTTGCCCATGCTGAATCTTTGAGAGTATTAAATAAATTGGCTTATCGCTGATTGGAAGTTTTAATCCTTCTTTCATGGCACGATTAAGGAGCTGTATGAATCCTCTTCGATAGATCCTCAACTGTGGAATGACAGCGGTATCATGTTTGCCTGGAGGGTCATGTGCAGGTTCATTGTATTTCTTCTACGTTATTTCTATTTCTATACAAGGGTAAAATATACCTTTCTTTTCGCGAATTGTCTGACGTCACATTTATATATATATATATATATATATATATATATATATATATATATATATATATATATATATATATATATATATATATATATATATAAAGCAATGTAAGTATGTGTGTGTGAGTGTGTGTGTGTCTGTCTTTTATGCATTACTACACCTATTATCACATCGCCGTGAAACTTTGGGAAGTTGTTGAGAATATTCCGGGGGAGGTATCTGCAAAAAAAAAAAAAAAAATTCAAATTCGCTGGGATGGCGCGCCGATAGGGCGCGATTTGTTTTCTTCTAAATATACGGTATATAAAGATATAAGTCGATTGCGGTTTCGCACCGTTTATTCGATCACCATCAAACTTTGGGGAGTTGATTAGAAAACTCCAGGGAAGGGTTCTGCAAAAAAATCTATTTTAATGTCGCAAGGGCGGCGCCACGGGAGGGTGCGATTTTTCTCTATATACGGTATATAAAAATAATAAAAGTGAATTGCAGTGACACCGTTCACAGGATCTCCATGAAACTTTGGCAAAATGTTGAGAACACTCCTGGAAATATTTCTGCGTAAAAAACATTTTCAAATTCGCAGGGGTGGCTCCCCGACAGCACGCAATTTGATTTTTCTATATATACGGTATATAAAAATAAAAGTCGATTGCGGTTTGACACCGTTCATTCGATCGCCATGAAACTTTGATTAGAACACTGCAGGGAAGGGTTCAGCAAAAAAAAAAAAAAAAAAAAAAAAAAAAATTCGCAAGGGCGGCGCAACGAGAGGGTGCGAATTTTCTCTATATATCTTATATAAAAAATAAAAATCTAATGCGGTCTGACACCGTTTATCCGAGTGCTATGAAACTTGGCGCAGCTGATTAGAGCACTCCAGGGGAGGTTTCTGTAAAACAATCTTTTTTAATTTCGCAAGAATGGCGCCCCGGGAAGGTGCGATTCTACTCTATATACAGTATATTAAAAAAAATGAAAGTCAGCTGCGGTTCGACACCTTTCATCCGAGTGCTATAAAACTTTAAAGAGTTGATGAGAATACTTCTGGGCAGGTTTCTGTTAACAAAATAATTAAAATTTGATACGAGCGGCTCCCTGGAGTGTGCGAGTTTCGGAGCGGCTATGTTAGCACTTAGCATCCGTTAATCGTTCGTCCTTCATAGTGGGTAAGGGGTACTACTATATTCAGCGTTAAAACTTCAACAGGCGTAACCGTCGGCGCCCCGTAGATTGCACGACTCCACCGCCTCGGGTTCCCCTACGAGCACTATGGCGCCTCTGCGTTAGTTTAATCTGGGGCTCCCGAGAGCGTCCCTCTGCGTCCCTGACACATGGTCGGTCACCGAAGTGTGTTCTACCTCATTATTTCGGTGAGTGATTAAGGGGCTAGGCTCCAGAAAAAAAAAACTTCTTAATTAAAACCTTTTATTGATTCATTTGTGTATATCTAAGTTAGGGTACTTGAAGGAAGATATTTCATGGCATCAGGGACTCTTTTGAAAATATGGTTGCCATGGCAACGGCGGCCATCTTGAAAAAAAACATCCTTTTCTGGAGTTCTAAAATTTCATAAACAAACATAAATATCGGCTATATAACCATTGATCCTTCTTGTACTAACGCTAATAGAGTCAGCTGGCTAGAAATATTTAGAATCACTCTAGAAATATATTTTTTTAATTTTCAAAATTTGGTGTGACGAGATTCCAATGAAAATAATGCTAAATTCAATGGAATTTCACCACACAATTTTTTTGAAAATTTGAAAAAAATATTTCTAGTTGTTTTTCGGTTACAAAAATTAGCCAGCTGACTCTATTGGTGTTAGTACAATAAAGATCAATGATTATATGGGCGGTTTATATGTTACTTTAGGAAATTTTAGAACTCCACAGAGGTAGTTTTTTCCAAGATGGCCGCCGTTTCCATGGCAACCATATTTTCAGAAGAGTCCCTGGTACATCCAAATATTTTTCCTTAAGTGCCCTAACTTATACATACACAAATAAATGAAAAAGACTTATTACTTTAAAAGTTTTTTTCACCGTTTTTTTCGGGAGCCTATCCCCTTAACGTACACTCAAGGTTTTCATGCGGTAGTGTAGGTAAACCAGTGTCCCGATATTTATGATCCAAGCGCAGGTATTTGTTTACATTTAAATAACTCGGTTTTAGAAAACAAGGTCGCGCGTCTAAGAACATAGGATTGGTAAAGCATTCATGAAATCCTTCTTATATATTTCATCAGACTTTCTTCTATTCCCCGGCAACGCGAGGGGACGGGTACGCTAACATAATGTGAAAATATTCAATAAAATCAATATTAAATAAAAATAAAAAGAAGTACGTCGGAAAATATAATATTAGGTAATGGCATAATCGCTAATAAAGACACAAATTAGCGCATAATTTATTCATCTAATTACACATGTAAGTGTATGCATTAATAAATAATAAGGCAAATATATCTACTAAAAAGGCATAAAGATGATCAAAAATTGATCTGGAATGGTGATAAATAATTATAATGGCCAAAACCTTACAATTATATATCCAATAGAGTTTCTGGTTGAGTGGAATCGGTAACTGTTGTAAAATTTTCTAATTAAAGTAACACTGTGCTGACTTTGTGAAACTAATATTGTGCTAGAATGGTCAAACATTGATTGTCCTATTATGGTCAAACTAAAATGATAACATTCTTAATAAAAGATTTTAACTTTTAAAGGGAAATGTATAAATCGCAATAATCACAAATGTACAAAGCCAAAAAGAAAGATTTATAGGTAAGCTTTACAGTAATTTAGTGTTAAGTTTACAACGACTTACAGTTGGGTTCTGCAGTAAGGTGTAGGCTACAAGCCAGTTAACCCTGGCCCCTGATAACACTTGGTCACGATGGCGTTTTTCACCTGAAAGGTGGTCAGGTGGTTATGTTAGACAATCCGCTCCCTCCACATACGCAAAACATATTGATCCGACCGCATACAAAAGCACACCTCTCTCTCTCTCTCTCTCTCTCTCTCTCTCTCTCTCTATATATATATATATATATATATATATATATATATATATATATATATATATCTTTCACATCTACACAACTGCATCAATACATGGTTAGACGTATGAGGCTACAGGTGGTAAAAACCTACTGGTCAAATGCGTGGACAGGTGTGGAGCTTCTGGTGAGTCAGGCAAACGAGTTGATTTCTCCTGAGCTTTTCGTGAGTGACTTAACGCCTTAAGTAACCTGATGAACACGAGTAGCACGGGGTTTGTGTGAGAGGCTTCGAGGTGAAGGTAACCAAGGTATGCTCTAAAACCTAAAGGTAAATGTAACCAAGGTATGCTCTAAAACCTAAAGGTAAATGTAACCAAATTATGCCCTAAAAGTGACAATGTAAGAAGAAAGTCAGTTTATGTACTAAATGAAGTTAGATTATAGATTATATTAGTTAATTAATTTTAATCTTGACCCACGTGCTAACTTTCAAACGAATCTGTCAGTTAGAAGTGCCCGAAATGTCACGCCTGTTTCGATCTTTGACGACAGACAGACAGGACAAGGAAGCACGTTTTTTAAAAATCTTGTAAAAAGGTTAACGTACTGGAAACAAAATCATAAAAAACTTTTTATAAAATGGTTTTATATAATTACTAGCAGAGCGTGAGGGTGGCGATAGAATATCCCTTGCGTGTTCGTCGCATTATCGAACCCCACTTGAATTTTTTAAATTGGAGATGAAAAACGTTAAAAAAAATTCATAAAAAACGTTTTAATAACAAGCTTTTATGTAATGATGCACTAAAAAGTAGAAAATAAATTATACACTACTATTTAAATTACTATAAAGAAAAGCGTGGGTCACTTTAGTACTTTAGTACCTATTGGATACCTTTACTAATATTTGAGAAGAGACCCACGCTTTTCTTTATAGTAATTTAAATAGTAGTGTATAATTTATTTTCTACTTTTTAGTGCATCATTACATAAAAGCTTGTTATTAAAACGTTTTTTATGAAAAAAAATTTCAGTACTTTACATGTTTTATTTACAATAGTGTTACATGACTAAAAACCATTGCGCGTCTATTGAACGTGATGGCGCGCCTACTGAAGGTGATGGCGCAGCGATTGAACGTGATGACGCGTGTGGTGTGGTTGAATAGACATGCCTATTGATTCGGTCCAAATTTTAAAAAATTCATAAAAAATTAATTAGGCATCCAATTAAGTCAAATTTAGTTTCAGATTGCATTGTCTTCATGTCTTGACCCACGTGCCAAATGTGAATCGTATCGGTCAAGTAGAAGTTTCCGAATTTTCACTCCTGCGTTTCGATCTAGTCTGACGACAGATAGACTGTCGACAGAATGTCGACAGTCTGGCGACTGAGGAAGTGAGTTAAATAAAAGCTTGTAAAAAAAAGGTGATTCACTTATTTTTTATCAGAGTCATTGTAATTATGATGCGGTTTTTTTTTAGAGCGAACCTGATATGAATTTTAAAAAATAGTTATGAACCAAAAGCCGAATAAAACAGCAATCACTTAGAACCATTCGCTGTCCGCTTTGTGGGTGGAACATTCAAACTAAACAAAAACTCACTATGACTATTTAGGTTATATGCCAAAAGAGTGTTTAGCTAACACGCCATAATCTTGGCCAGTGATTATATCTATTCGTGAAAATATTTTATGTAGATTAGCATAATCTCTGTAATCATAAAGTAAAATCTCGTTTTAATTAAAGTATGTCATAATTTAAACCTAATAGCAGAGTTTCTTCCGGGAATCTCCCCCCCCCCTAACGAAATGGAATTTACATAGAAAATATATACTTTTACCAGTGTCCGCCCCCGGAAAATGTTGACCCCCTTCCCCCCGAAAATATCAAGTGCCCCCGGAGAAAAAAGCCTGGAAGAAACACTGCCTAATAGAAACAACAAACAGATATATTATCTAAATCTATAGTAGGCCATGTTCGCACTTCTCTCTCTCTCTCTCTGTCTGTCCGCAAAATATTTTCGCCGGACATCACATCAGAATCTACAGCGATATATCGAGAACTTTTTACGGACTTTTGTTGAAAATAATATGTTAGATGTTTTAAATGTATAACCACAATTTTATTCAAAGAAGAAAAATAAAAAATAAAGGCGTATTCGAATATAGAGAAACAGTATTATTTATGCAACCGGAAAAGTGTATAAACTTGGGACAAGAACGCATTTAACAATGACGTCGCTTATTGTTTACACTAAAACACTAAAACAAGAGCACGAAACTGATGACGTCATCTTCCGAGTTTAGAATTTTAAAAAATGAACTATTTCATTCAAATATGATTTAGAGCTATGTACGCTATGAAATGTAGACTACACAATACGATATTCTCGGCCTAAACTTTAAAAAAATATTTTATCTATTTGGATTCTAGATCTAGAGATTCTAGATCTAGACTAGATCTAAATCCACGCAAAAACTACACTTAGACGCTATTCTAGATCTAGATTTAGACTCTATCTGCTGTAGAATCTATTCCAAAAATAAATTTGTATAATAAACTTTTTCAGGACTTAAATATTTTATAGAAATCTGTGTTTGTTTAGCAATGAAACTGGCTAATTTTGGGTAAAAAAAATAATTTGAAAAAATAGGCATATTCGTGTAAGTTATTTTTTTAAACACTTCTTTTAATCTCCAAATTTTAAAAGGTACCTAATTAGCTGAGATGATAGTGTACTTGATATCAGACAGGTGGTGCTGGATCGAGACACACCAAGTCAAACCTAATTTTTTTTTATATGTGAATCTTCCTATTTTAGACTATAAAGAAAGGAACTACTTTGGAAATCTTTGTTTATCTATGCAATTTGCTAATCTCTATAATATATGAAGCAAAGTTGTTGGGTGCCCGACATCGGGCACTTCCAGGCGCCGCAGGCGCTTCAAATTTGGCAGGATTTTGCCTTGGGGTGACAGAACCAGAGTTTCTTCCAGGCATCTCTTCGGGGGGGGGGGGGGGGGGGGGGCAAAGCCCCCCCGAAAATTCTTTACCGCCCCCCCGAACGAAATGGAATTTATATAATTTGTATAGAAAATATATACTTTTAACAGTGTCCGCCCCCCCCCCCCCCGAAGAAAGTTTACCGCCCCCCGAAGATTTCAAGTGCCCCCCCCCCGGAGAAAAAGTCTGGAAGAAACACTGGACAGAACACGGGGGCCGGTGCCGGTTGGCCTAAAGGTCTACGATGAGGGGGTCAAAACAGACCTCGACTGACCGACGCCTTATATTAGCTATAATTCGAAAAAAAATTGAGGTAGACCGACCCTCGGGCGAATTAATTAAGCATTCAAATTCTCAATGTTTTTGAAAGCCTAAGCGAAGCTGGGCAGCATGCCTAGTCTAATATATAAAGCTCAAATGCCGCTATATGCTGCTTCTCAAACACACAAGTCATGGTCCTTTACAGATAGGTTTTTCACAGAGGCCAGTGCAGGGCTTGGCAGGGGCGGCTAGATAAAGTTGTAGCCGAAAACTGGTAATGCATTAAAACTTTCTCTATCAGCAAATACTCATCATAGATAATTATAAAGTACTGTCCAATGAACGGGCTGTCTTTATATTATTTGTCTGGTAAACGGGTTATCTATTCATGTTTCTGACTAACCCAAAGGTTCCAAAAAAATTATCAACAGACTACCCGTTTTAGTGTATTTTAAAAAAAAGTGATTATCGAATACTCCACAACCCCTCTCTCAAAAATAAAACAATGTAATAAACAAACGAAAGAACAACTACAAAAATAGCGTATTAAATATTATTTTGTTTTCAAATATTATTTATAGTATAATGCGATATTTGAAATTGTTTAACTAGCTTCAAAATTCGCGGGTGTGTTTTTATAAACACCAATCTCATGGCCTAAGTCATTGTTAACATTTTATTTATTTTTAAAAATTCAACACAAAGAAGAGTTCATAGGAAGATAATTGAATTAAAACTAGAAAGACAAGCATGCTCACTTTTTGGATTGAATTAGATCTATATTTGCACCAGCAGAATGGATTAGAAAATGTTTTGTCTCCGGGGATTCATACAGCAAAAACCAAAAATTCATCGTCTTGCTTATCGGGAAATTAGCATTAAGCAAAACTGATTTTGGCTTCTTATTCGTTATTCAAGGTTGTAAAGCAGATTTGATTGTCGTTTTCCGCTAAATTTGGCAATGACTCGAGACCTTTGGTGAGTCGCAACTTACAGTTTGAAAACCCGCGTTATAACTTATCTCTTACAAACATCAACTTGATGCGCATATGCAAAAACAAAAGTTAGAAAAAAATGTTACCCAAATGGATGAAAATGCCCTAACATTACACCTCTATGGCACGAATCAAATCAAAACTGACGAAACTGACCTGGGTCGAAGAATTCAAAAATTCGAGGGAAAGCATTTGTTTCCATTCTACCAAGTACCATCGTGATGACCAGTAAACTGCGAAATATTCTTAGAGCGAATGAGCCGATTCCAATAAAAATGTTGCAGAAGAAGAGAAAATAGGAAGCTATGTTGTATGCGCGCCTAGAGAAAAAAAAACATTTTAAAAAATGCATATATATATATATATATATATATATATATATATATATATATATATATATATAAAAGATTGCCTTCAATCTATTCTCGCAGCCCCCAAAAGCCACAGAGGCATGTAACCACCTGTAGTGTATCTATTCGTCCACCGCTGAGGAAGTCCAACTCATATTAAAAAAATCGCTCTCTTACTGCTAGTTCGACCTTACAATACTATTTCTTGATGAATGCTCACTGTTTAAATTATACCATGAAAATCAACAGACCTCCAATGTCACATGTCTTAGAGAGAACCGGGTCACAATCTTCATTTAATCACGCCGGATCTTAGTTGCACCAATGACCACCATAGCCTAGCAAGGCCAACGACGTGTTTATACACTATCAGCATTCTGTCTCCGCCCTCACACAATGTCTACACAACAACTCGTTCGTTCTGTGTCTCTCAACGTTTCCGCCACGATTCCAAAAGTAGCGCTGCTTATATAAACACCCAAACACACGCAGCTAGCACATCCGGTATAGTAAACAAGCTCTTACAAGTTCAGACTTTTATTTCGGTTTTGGACGCGAGCGAGAAAGTATTCAAGATGCCCATTAATTAATTTAAAAAATCATGCACGGCTTCATTACAATTAATATGGTGATAAAATCCTGTCTGGTTATTTTTCGGACTTTACTAAAGATTTAATGTATTTGATGTTTATAATATTTTCGGTAACTAAATAAAAATAATTTAAAAAAAAGCAAAAACAATTTGGTTTTCACGTGTAATGGCGACATAAACAATGGCATCCTGCTATTCGATAGGCTGCCATAAATTTTATTGTACACATTGTAAGCGAAAAAAAAGGAAAAGTAGGTCATGGGGTTTAAATTTGCATTGTTATTTAAAAACTTTATGTGCAAAGTTTTGTAAACAAATAGTTAACGATCACGGACTGCCATTACAGCCAATCAATTTTTGCCTTACGAAAGTGAAAGATCCGGTTATAACTTAGGCTTGAGAGAAAAAATAGAAATTTAGCCTTAAAATCAACAAATTATTTTCAAGTTCTCTAGATTTGCAACTTTTATAGCATTGATTATAAAAATATAAAATTTCTGAAATAATTTTTGGCTTAAGTTTTTATTAATTATTATTTTTACGGTCGCTTTGTTTGCTAAATCTAAAAAAAAAGTTTTTATTCTATGTCAACAACATGATGGAAGGATTCTCGTCAACTCGCTCGCTTCTGTTGCATAAAATTGTGTATTGGTTGGTACATCTGTGTCTACTGCGCTGGTTACAACACAACTTGTTTACATCAAGTAGTCTTGGTGACAAGTCAAATTCTATTGAGATCAGTTACATAACAACATCCTGTTTACGTCGCATTTGCATAGCAGCCCGTTTCGGTTTGAGCCTTGACCTTGTTCACAACCAACTATGTTCTTATCAATTAGTAGCATTACACTACTTACATATATATATATATATATATATATATATATATATATATATATATATATATATATATATATATATATATATATATATGTGTGTGTGTGTTATACAGTGGAGTTGCGAGGTCGGGTTTCACCCGGTGCGGCACTAAATGGTGTCACCCCCCCCCCAGAGGCGTAGCGACCCTTCCCGGGGACAAACTTTCAAACTTTCGATTTGCACCCCCTCCTCAAACTTTCGATTTGAACCCCCCCCCCTCAACTTTCGATTTGAACCCCCCCCCCCCCCTATATATATTTTGCTATTTTTTGCCTTGGTGTCATTCCCTAAATGGTGTCACCCTGTGCGGTCCGCACCCCCGCCCCCTCGCTACGCCTCTGGTTATATATATATATATATATATATATATATATATATATATATATATATATATATATATATATATATATATATATATATATATACTAATATATGAATGTACTTCTCTCTCTCTCTCTCTCTCTCTCTATGTCTCTCTCTCTGTCCGCGAGATTTTTTAGGCAATGTGATAAGTATGTTCAGCAATATATGGATAGCTTAAAGATACGGACTTTTGTTGAAAATAATATGGTGGATGCTTTAAATGTATAAACTAAATTTTTATTTAAAGAAGGTAAATAAAAATTATCGAATATTCGAATGTAGAAACACATTTCACTATGCAGCCGGGAAAGTGTTTATTGTTGTGACAAGAACGCAAAAACAATGACGTCACATGCTGCAAGGTAAAACTACGGAAAGTACACAAAACTAATTGCGTCATCTTCCAATTTTAGAATATAAAGAAATGAACTTTTTCATTCAAATTTGATTTAGATCTATAGATCTACCCATCAAGACGTACGCTATGAGTGATATACAATTTTCTAGGACAAAAGCAATACTAGATCTAATTACTTTGAAAAAAAAACAACAACATAAATGCAGTTGAACAGCCGGGTTTTTAACGAAATCATTTAAGTCTCTTGATCAGTGTGTGCAATTTAATATGGTGTTTTGTTGACTAATAATGAATACGAGCCGACCCTCGGCGTATCACACGCCGCTATTTAGTTGTTTTATTTTATACTTTTCAGTAATTTATAATTTGTGAATTCGACAGTACCAATGCTGCCACTGAAAATATTTGCTTTAAAACACTACCCACACTTCCCCTAACCCCGACCCTACCCCCCCCCCCCCCGTGAAAGCAGCCTCCTCTTAGTTACCTCCTGTAAGTTTAAAATCGTTTCAAACTAAATTATCTGCCCCTAATAGCCGTCACTAAACCCGGCTCTACGATTTGTAAACATTTAGCGTGACCACAACTCACCAGACCATGTGGGGGTGGGGTGGGAGAGGGAGTGATAGTGATATAGAGAAAGAGAGGGGACTGCAAGGATGCGCTTGCAGCTTGTTTTCTAGCGTCTCCCAGAAGAGAATTATATATATAGATAATATGGGTTTTGAATAAGTATTGGTAGCCTTTGTTATTTTAAATGTGTCGGATTTTTAGCAAATTGGTTATTTCTTTGCTTTGTCTCAACGTGTAGTGTTGCGTTTTTACCAATAACTATTTTATAATTGTTTTTCCAAATACGTATAACATTAAAAATTTATAGACCTATAATTCCCATGTAACTGGTACCGACGGCTAGTATATTAATGGGTGGTCTTTTTTGTTGTTGTAAGTTTGGATTATTCAACCTGCAACCCCCTAAATTAGCTTCTGATGTCAACACATTGGAGTCAACACATTGGAGTCGAAACATTGGAGTCACTGCTTGATGGCTGTTTTAATTAACATGAGGTGAAAATAGCTAAATTAACCTGAGTTAGCCTAGTTGTAAATTAATTTTGACTGAATTTTTTTTTTATACAAATACTTCATTTTAGCTAAGATTTTTAGCTTTGATTATTGATACACATTAAAATTGAAAACTTATACCCATTATTTATCTTTATTTTGCTTTGATAGTAGTGGAGTAATAGGGCGGGATTGGATTTATATTGTTCGGTTGATCTATTTGGTCGCTACTGTTCACGGTCGTCATGTTCAATTTGTTCCACGTTTTGTTCAAGTTTTATAAGGATGGCTGGAAGGCGAATCGTTACTTCAATCCTGCGTTTTCTACCAGATTAATCTACGTTAGTATTTGTTTTAAGATAACATTATCCTAGGGTTTCTGCGGTCTTGTGTGTCACGTGGTAGACTAGTAAGAATAGGCTGGGATTCTCCTTTTTTGTTTTTATGAAGTGTTTATAGTTTATTAAAGTTATTATTGTCGTTATTTCTAACGAATAATTGATTTAAGTCTTTTATTTTGTCACCTGTTCGTGTTCATATGTCCTATGACAGTCAGGTACATTAAAATTATAGATGACTAAGTATAGTGGGAGTGGGAATTAGCATGCAATTGATCAAGTACATCAAAACCCGTATATGCACTGCAATATACAATAAAATAAAGTATAGAGAATATTTTCGAAAATTTCTTTCTTTAGTTTTTAATAGACGTATTATCCCTCAAGTTAATGTTTAAACTTTAAAAGACCTGTAATTTAATTATTAAAAATTGAAAGTTTTGTATTTGTCTGTAGAACTAAACAATTTGCGAATAGCAAGGCTATACAGAGACCAATAACCGTTTAGAAATGGATACATTAGTGCTAAAAATAGTATCGTTATACCCCATGGTACTTTTTTGCTTCACCAGTGTTACTACTTTGACACCCGTGAAGGTAAGTGATACCGTTTTATAACATTTTTGTCTTAATTACCGTGCTCTTCTATTTTAAAACTATATTTGTTTGTAAAGTTACAATGAAGATTGATTGCTTGCATGACATAATCCTCTTTACTCTTTGTAGAGCAAATCTCAACTATAACATTCTATGTTGTCCGGTACCCGGCTGTTGTCTTAGCAGCATCTCAACACTCCATATTGTTTGCCAATCCACAAAGGCCTTCTCAAAGTCAACGAAGCAAACGTGAAGTGAGGCTTGCGATTCTATCGTCTGTTCTACACTAATTCTAAGAGTGGCTAGTTGGTCTGTATAAAATATTTCCTTCCTGGACCTTGCTTGTTAATTTCTTAGCTTAAGGCCATATGCATCCTTCATTTTGTCCGCGATGACTCTGGTAAGGACATTAAATGGACAACAAGGTAATACCCTTACATTTTCCGCTCTGAGAAATGTCCAGTGTTCCAGACCAAGTTAAGCAATATATTAAGTCGATTCGCTACTTCTTCTACGCCTTTCTTTGCCTGGTCGTGATGTTTGGTCACCCTCAAACTTTTTAAAGCTTTGAGAATTTTCTGCCTGGTGATTTCCCCAGTGTTGATGTTAAGAGGTTCCCCTGGCTCCAGGTGTGGTTGTTCATGAGATGATGGGCTGCTTACCACTTCCTGGAAGGTCAATCTCCAACGTGCCAATTGTTCTCCAATTGACGTTAGAATTTTACAATTTATTACGCCTTCTTTTTTTCTAGGGTGACCTGAAAAGTTACAATATGACTGGAGTTTACTTACATCAAACCTTTTTCGTGAATCAATTTTCTGTTGCCTCCTCTTTACCTTTGGCTTCATCTTCAGTTATTAAGCAACAACAAGGAGGTGATCGGATCCTTTGTCGGCTCCTCGCTTTGTTCTCTCATCCTGCAGTGAGGCCCTCCAGCGACGCCATAACGCGACATGATCGATCTGGTTTTAACCATGACGATCTGGTGATATCCAGGTGGCTTTATGACAATTTCAGTTGCCGCATATAGTAAGCTCATTTAAGGTACATAAGCCTGTCAAGAGTTCTCCATTCTTGTTCATCTCACATAGGCCATTGGTTCCCATCTCCATTTTTCTGCCTCTATTGTCTGCCTACTTTGGCATTTAAATCAGCCATGAGTATCAGCATACCGAGTTTCGGTATTTTATCAACAACCGACTGAAACTCTCCGTAGAAGCGGTCTTTTTTTCCTCGTTTGCATTGTTCGTTGGAGCGTTGCACATGATAATGGAAATCTTTTGAAACTTAGATTCAAATTTAGTTCTAATTATGCGATCAGACACAGGTTCCCATTGTAAAAGTAGTTTTGGTGTTTCGATTTTGGTTTTCCTTGGTTGAAGAAGGGTCTCGGCTCTGTAGCTTGTCTATACAGGTTTTGGAAATGCGGGTCTAGCTGTATTGCATCATACTTCTCTTAAGTTGAGCCTTGGTTCTTCAGATAAATGGATTAATTTCAGATTTGGCTTCGGTTTTTGTAACTATACTTTGGTTTTATGTGGACGAGTAGTTAGCCCATAGAACAACTCCCAACCTGGAGGACCAGAGCGCAACGTTTGGTCTGGCCCCTACCCACTGAACCAGGACACAATGTTTGGTTAGGCCCTAACCGCGCAGATATGTCCGACTAGGTTAAACCTGCCAGTAGCATAGCTCTGGTGGTTGCTGGGGCACACAAGCCATCCCACTACTTTCAAGAGGGTGCTTATGGCCAGACAGGCAGCCCTGCAAATGCTCCCAGTCGATGCAGAGTTCTTGAGGGAGCGGTATGTGGACAACCTGAGCCAATCAACGGTTAAGCGTCAGCTAAAGGAAATGGTCCTCCTAGACAAAAAGGCAACCTCCATTTCCACAAGGGGAGCCGCCCATCGTAGTGTCCCTTCACACCAGACCAGATAGGTCTACATCAACGCCTCCCCAAAGTTTAATCTAGAGGACAAAGTAGACACGCTACCTGCACAATAGTCAACGCAGTCCAGGTGGACACCAAGGCCTCGTTAAACAAGTACAGAACTGCAGTGGTGACCAGGACCGGCTTCAGTTCTCATCAGCGGGGCCGAGCAGACATCATGGGGCGTTGACCATAGTTTGGTTCTTTTTTATACGGTTGGCCTGTCTGCTTTTTGCATTCTTTGGTTTTATTACTTTAAGAGGCTTGAATGTGAGTTGTAGGATATTTCATTGTACTATAACGTTTTTGTTTCGTTAAGGATGGTTTATGTGTAGAAGTCGTGCTGTCTCATTGGGCCAGCAATTTGTTTTTAAATTTATCTTATAAGGTGATGTATTACATGTGTTTGTTTATATTTTTTATAATATTTTTATTAGGGTTGGTTTTATGTATTATTATGCTCTCAGTTTGTATAGTATTAGTAGTTGGCGTTTTTTGGACTATTTGATGGAGCATGGCATGCGGTGTATGTAGGTGTTGTGCGGCTGTAAGCCCGAAACTCAGACCAGTCTGTTGTTGCATGTTGAGGCGATGGGTCACTTTGTGAGTGGGGCCTACTATGGCGTGTGAATATGAACAGTTGTCTTGGAATTCTTTTACCGCGGTAAAGTAAACATTTTTTTTTAAATTCACGTACAGGATCTTTATTATTACTATATTTTACTTCCTGGATCGTTGGTGGTCTGTAGTATTATTTTGTAATAAGTTTTTTTGTATTTTTTACTTGGTCACTCACTAAGGTCTTGGTTTTTAAGTAATTAAGCCTGGTCAAGGCAGTGGTAAATGTAATATATTAATATAGTGTTTTGTTAGTGTAATATATTGAGAATTGTGAAGTCAAGGGATCTCACTCTTCTTGTATTAGTCTTATATTTATAATGTTGTTTTGAGTGATGTCCGCTGGTTTTGTCTTGTGTCTTCCGGTTTCGAATAAAGCTAGATATACATCAACGTGGCTCTATCGTCTAGTGTGTAATAATAAAAACATCAATCCATTACATTTGGCGACGAGGATGGGATCATCCACAGAAAAAGAGCACATGCTTACTTAAAAAGAAGCTTACTAGAGCATACTGGCTAAGTATTTCTAGGAAAATGGCGCTGTATGGCCAAATAAAAGAATTTAATTCGAATGACGAAACCATTCATGATTATCTAGATAGGTTAAGCTTTTACCTTGAAGCTAACGACGTGACGATAGAAGCCAAAAAGAGAGCTGTTTCGTTAACAGTCATAGGGCCTCAACAATTTAGGCTATTAAAGGACTTATGCGCACCAGCTTTGACGGTAGGACTCGTCAACCAAACGAATCAATATCAGAATATGTTGCTGCTTTACGTCATTTAAGTGAATTCTATGAATTCGGGAACACGCTGTCCGACAGACTATGTGAAAAGTTTGTGACAGGTGTAAACAGCCCTGATGTTCAAAGAAAGTTGCTTCTCGAGTCAGATCTAACTTTGGAAAAAGCAATACAACTTGCAACTTCATTCCAGCAGTCATCCGATGCAGCCAGATCCCTGGCACCCTAAGGGGTCCATGCAGAAGACAGCAGGTTAGTCAACAAACACCAACCCCATCAGAGCAGTTCAACTTATGCTAAACAGCCTGCAAGTTCAAATCCTAGATCTAAATCTAGTAATAATTATCAAAAATGTCATCGATGCAAAGGTCCCCATGCATCTCATCAATGCAAGTTCAAGTCTGCAACTTGTTATAAGTGCAGTAAGCAAGGTCACATTGCCAAGGCCTGCTTTGCAAAGTCTTCGTCTGTTGCTAAATCTAGCCAGTCAAGACAGTACCGCAACCAAAGGCAGCACTATGTTAACTCTCACCAAGACTACCTAACCCAACCAATGAACCACTCTACCTGTGAAAATGCTCAAACTGATTCGCAGCCGGATTTCAACATGTTCTCTGTGAAATCAATAAGTCATGCTCCGATCAATGTACCAGTTAATATCAACGGTAAGAGCATCAGCTTCCAACTTGACACTGGAGCATCTCTAACAGTCATCACAAAGAAGGACTTTGACGCTGTCACAGGAGGATCAGTGCCTCTACAACCATGTCACAAGTGCCTAACAACATACACTGGTGACAATGTTCCGGTAATAGGAGAGTGTATGGTTCATGTAAGTTATAATGGTCAAAGTGTTAAACTTCCTCTTCTTGTGGTTGAAGGAAATGGACCACCATTACTAGGTAGGAACTGGTTAAATGATCTTAAGTTAAATTGTGAGAGTATATTTTCAGTGATCAATGCAATAGATAAAGTTACATCTGAAAATGAAAGTGTTTTTGGTAATCCTGGATTACTAAATGATAGAACAGTGAAGTTAAGCATTAAAGACACAAATCCAAGATACTGCAAAGCTAGAGTTCCACCTTATGCAATGAGGAATAAAATTGAAAATGAGCTAAGTAGATTGGAATCTAATGGCATCATAAAGAAGGTAGACTATTCCGATTGGGCAACGCCCATTGTGCCAGTGTTAAAGAAGGATGGTTCTGTAAGAATTTGTGGAGACTATAAAGCTACACTGAATAAGCAAATAGAGCTAAATAGGTACCCTATTCCTAACATTGAGGAAATTTCTTTGAATTTGGCAGGAGGAGACAAATTCACTGAATTAGACTTTAGTCATGCTTACACTCAACTAGAACTGCATCCAGATTCAAAAGTCTATACGACAATAAACACACATAAAGGACTCTACCAATATGAAAGACTATGTTTTGGCATATCATCCAGCCCTGGAATTTTCCAAGCTGTCATGGACAGTATTTTTAAGGATATTCCAAATGTTTGAGTTTACTTTGACAATGTGTACATAACTGGTAAGAATGACACTGAACATCTTAAAACACTTGATAAAGTCTTGAAAATAGTTGGTGAAAAAGGTTTAAAGATAAACAAAGATAAATGTCAATTCATGCTGACAGATATTAGTTTTCTTGGTTACAATTTGAGCAAACAGTGTCTCAGACCTCAACCTGAGAAAACAAAAGCCATTAAAGAAGCACCCAAACCTGAAAATACCCAACAGCTAAGAGCTTTTTTGGGCTTGATAAATTACTATGCGAAGTTCATAGGGAATCTGTCTGATAAACTATCACCACTGTACAAGCTGCTGCAGAAAAATGCAACTTGGCACTGGGGTAAACAACAAGATGCTGCTTTTAATGCAGCAAAAGAAGCTTTGTCTTCTGACACCTTACTAACTCACTATGACCCAGGGAAAAGACTTATCTTAACATGTGATGCTTCACCAGATGGTGTAGGAGCAGTTTTATCACACATAGATGAAAATGGTGACAGGCCCATTGCTTTTGCCAGTAGATCTTTGAACCAGGCTGAGAAAAAATATTCTCAGTTAGATAGGGAAGGCTTAGGCATCATTTTTGGTGTTAAGAAATTTCACAAGTTTCTGTTTGGTAGAGAGTTCTCCATGTTTACAGATCATAAGCCATTGCTGGGTTTATTTGGGTAAAACAAACCCCTGCCTGAGCATGCCTCACCAAGGGTTCAAAGGTGGGTTATCACACTAGCCGCATACAATTATGAATTGAAATACAAACCTGGATCTGAGAATAGTGCAGATAGTCTTAGTCGTTTACCTTTAAAAAACCAAAGCCTTAGTTATGTACCAGAAGATGTATTTGTTCTTTTCACTATCATGGATAACTCCAATATAAATGTGAATGATGTTAAAAGAGAAACACAAAAAGATGAGTGCTTGATAAAAGCATATGAGTACTGTAAGAATGGTTGGCCTGAAGAGTCAGTGAATGATGACGTAAGGCCATATAAAATAAGAAAAATAGAGTTACGTCTAGAAGATGGATGTATACTATGGGGGTCAAGGGTTATTATCCCTAAAATGTTACAAAAAGAAGTTTTAAGAACTTTACATGATACTCATCTTGGTCCTTCCAAAATGAAGAGTCTAGCACGATCGTGGTTCTGGTGGCCACATATGGATGCTGATATTGAAAAATATGTAAAGCTTTGTTCAAGCTGTGCACAACATTCAAATCAACAAGCTACAGCACCTTTGCAAAACTGGGACTGGCCAATCGAACCATGGAAACGTATACATATAGATTTCGCAGGACCCTTCATGAACAACATGTTCTTAATTGTTATTGATTCACATTCTAAGTGGTTAGAAGTTAAAATCATGAACACAATCACTGCAAGTGATACCATTATTGAACTTAAGGAAATATTTTCAACTAATGGATTACCTGATCAAATTGTTTCAGATAATGGGCCTAGTTTCACTGCTCATGAGTTTAAACTGTTTTGTGTAGCAAATGGTATTGAGCATATAACCACATCACTCTATCATCCTGCTGGGAATGGTTTGGCTGAAAGAGCGGTAGGCATATTCAAAACCGCTATGGTAAAAATGAGTACCGGTAACAAATTTTCTCTCAGGGAAAGAGTAAACAGGTTCTTAGCCAAATACCGCACAACTCCTCATATAACAACAGGTGTTGCACCATGCGAATTGTTATGTGATAGGAAAATTAAAACTCACCTTGACCTACTACATCCAACTGTTCAAAGGTCTGTTTCCCAACATCAACATACACAAAAAGTAAATCATGACAAAACATCAATTGAAAGAGAATTTGGAGTTGATGATAATGTGTATCTGAGAAATTATGGGAGAGGGGAAAAACGGATGCCATGTCAAATTGTTCAATGTACAGGACCTGTGTCTTATAAAGTAAAAACAAATGATGGACTTATTGTCCATAGACATGCAGACCAGTTAAAAATAACGTGTGCAGATAATAAGTGTGAATCTATCAATCCCACCAAATCTGAACAGTTCACACCAACTCAGTTTGTTCCACAACCAAGTTCTGTTGATATGAGCGAACCAAGTAGTCTAGAGTCAGAAAATGTAAATTCTGGAATTAATTATTTAGATCCTGGACGTCCTGAGCTAGAGAGTCCAGATGGTCAGAATCTTGAGTCACCAAATCAAAAGCCACTGAGAAGGTCAAACAGGACAATCAAAGTCCCAAATGGTTAGACCTATGATTTTAAAGGTCAAAAGGACTTTGACATCATTGTTTTGTATTTTAATTATGTTGTAGCTTATTTTGCATTTGTTTGTAAGGGTGTAATCTACCAAATGATTCAAATCATATAAGGCATGTTACAATATATTTGGTGATTTTAGGATACTATCATTTGTTCTATTGAGAGCTGTGTTGTTGTTTACTAAGGGTAAAGGGATGTAATATATTGAGAATTGTGAAGTCAAGGGAACTCACTCTTCTTGTATTAGTCTTATATTTATAATGTTGTTTTGACTGATGTCCCCTGGTTTTGTCTCGTGTCTTCCGGTTTCGAATAAAGCTAGATATACATCAACGTGGCTCTATCGTCCAGTGTGTAATAATAAATACAGCAATCCATTACAGTTAGTTGTATTAAGTAAATATTTCGGTGTTAAATGCAATGTGTAGACACCCAAATGGATCGAATCCATCCCTCCCGCCCAACAAATCTCGGGCCTACCTGCAATCCTAGTGTCAAAAATGGATGATCGTTTTTAAATTATTTTTAACCTTATCATTACTCTTCAAAAGTAACGAAAACTTAACAACTTCACACAATTGTCAGTGCATGTTTTATTTACCTGTTGTTTAGTCGTAAATAAAGTCCTTGGCCTTGCAGGAAGTGAATCTTGGTTAGATAAAATTGCAGCATGATGACTATGCAAATGAAGACAATGATGCCCCTGAAGTAAATGTAGTTCAACATCAAATATATTGTTAGCATAATGTAAATTTTATTGTTTGGGCAAGTAGAAACACTAACCCTAAAGTGAATAAAATTTATGATAAAAACGTAATGTTATCAAAGTGAATAGAACTTAAATAAAAAGTGATATGATTAAACTAAATTAAACATACTAATACAACGTGATGTTATTAACGTGAATAAAATTATTTACTTTAATAACGTCATATGGTTAAACTGAATAGAACTTACCATAAAAACGTCAGATGATAAAAGATGAAGAGACCCGATCCAGTATAAATTAGATAGATACATAGGATGAGAGTGTTGATAAGAGTAAACATCAGAACACAGAGGAAACAATATGCTGGAAATACACAAGTGGGGAAGAGTTATCGTTATTCGAGCAAGTATACACACAAATGTGGAAGGCGCCATTTTGTTAAGGGTTGTTCCAAACACTCTGTATATATTAAATATGAAATAGCTTATGTTCTTAGGTGTAGTTGTATGGCAGGTGTTTATACGTAGGTTTTTGACTTGTTGGCTGGTTTGAAGAGCGATTTGACGATAAAAAAGCTCATTTTATCTACAACGTCATCTCTAATGATTCTGTTAACTACTACATATAATAAAATACTGCATCACTCAAGGTGTCATTTTTTAACATAGAGTTAAAAGTTTAAAAAATACTAATTAATCATGCTTTAAAATAAAGTATTTAAAATTTAACAGGTATGACTTTTTGTCAATCTTCAGGCTGTCTGCATGGTAACATAATTAGTTTTAAAAATGTAATATTTTAAATGATAGACAATTTTAAGGGGCGGGACTAGAAAAAAAGGCCCCGCCGCAAAAATTTATATATATATATATATATATATATATATATATATATATATATATATATATATATATATATATATATATATATATATATATATATATATATATATATATATATCCTGCTAGCGTCCCACTAATGTGGTGCTTGTGAAAAAATTGCTAAAATATGCTAATAACTATTTAAAGCACGAATTAAGTTTCATTGTGTTTGAAAATGGTTATACTATTTGTAATTGTGCGTGTTTTTTTTGTTTTTTTTTTATAAAAGTTTAATTTAGAAAAAGTTAAATCTCCAGTTTTGCAAGACTTGTAAAAATGGCGGAAAAAAGAAAACACACGCACAAACAAGTGCATATCTTATTAAATATTTATATTTAAACAGCGAAATCAAATAGAAAATTGTAGCAGTACCATCTTGTTATCTTAAAAAAAATAATTAAGAATATAATTATGTTTTTTGTAACTACTTCGTTATATCAAATGTAGAACAAGCGTCCCATAAGTGGGACGCTAGTAACCAATGGCCCCATGTAGTCTGTTGCTAAAAAATCCCATTTATTGGACACTAGCAAGAAACCTGGAGCTAAATTTTTATGTTAAATGGTTAATTATGGTGTAACAATGGTTATCTTTGCTAATGTTGACTTTGGGGTGTGAAGTAGTATTTATAAATATTTAATTATGGCTTGAACTATATATTAATATTGTATTATCGTATAAAATATTGAAATTGAATATTTTTGGAAAAATTTACATTTTTATTTCTTAAGTGTCAGAATTACACTAGCTGAAGTATTCAACACCACTAAATATTATAATAATTTAGTATTACTGTTAATTTACCAGCCAGATGAATAAGAATTAAAACAAGCGAGAACACTGGCTACAATCACGATTTAGGTGAAAAAATTCAATAATTAGGTTCTGTAAGCAACATAAAAATATAGAAATACTGTTAAAATCTCTTCATATAAGAGAGCTGAAGCTAAACATAGCTGCAATGGGACTTAGAGATGTACTGTTGTCATGTTCCAATAATGCTCCCCTCCACAAATTCCCCATACCAGTTTTACTTTGCTAAGTTTAACAAGACTCTGGTGGTGTTAGAATGTGAGCTGTTTTAATAGTGGCCTATATGGATGAAAGGCATGGAACCCAATACAGAACTGAGACTCATCCGTGTCCTATAAATGAGATATCTGCATTACGCTTGTAAATTTCATACAATGATCATATAATAAATGAAGAGGTCTGTGAAAGGTTCTTCAATGTGATCGGTCTTTTTAGAAATTTGCTTAGCATTGTCAGGGCAAAAACACTCCAGATGGTATTGACACACGCCTTGATTCTGTGGTTTTTCGAAGACAATCTTGCAAGGTACACACTGCCTAATAATTAACAACTCTGATTGTTAAATAAACTATAGATAGGGTAATATACAAAGGCGTAGTGATCTATTTCGGAGCCCAGGGCGAACTATCAATTTCGCGCCTCCGCCTCAAATTAGGCCTATATATAACTATTCGAGTTGGTGAAAATGTGCCCCCCCCCCCACCTCCCTCATTTGCAAAAGTCGGGACGCTATTAACCAGTCTCTTTGATTTTACAAGCTTTTATTTAACTCACTTCCTCTGTCGTCCGTCAGTCGTCCGTCTAGATCGAAAAGCCCGAGCGAAATTACTGGCACTTCTAACTGACAGATACGGTTCGTAGTCGGAATGTGGGTCAAGACATATAGAAAATGCAACATTACATTAAATTTGACTTAATTGGATGCCTAATTAATTTTTTATGAATTAATTAAAATTTTGAGCAAGTTAGTAGGCAGTTCTATCCAATTACTCCTCGCAATGATTTTTAGTCATGCAACTCTATTGCATTAAAAATTTAAAGTACGGAAATTTTTTTTCTGTGAGCATTATAGCGCCTCTATTTGTTTTAAGTAGCCAGGGGCCGTACTCGGCGTCTCTGCTCCCAAGAGTGCCCCTCTACGTCAATGACGTATTTAGGTGAATGATTAACGTAAGGTTTTCATGCTGTAGTGTAGGTAAACCCGTGTCCCTATATTTATGATCCAAGCGCAGGCATTGTTTACATTTAAATAACTCAGTTTTAGAAAACAAGGTCACGCGTCCTAGAACATAGGGTAACGCATTGATGAAACCCTTCTTATATATTTCATCAGACTTCCTTCTATCCCCGCGGCAACGCGCAGGGACGGGTACGCTAGTTTTAAATACATTACATTTTATAGCAGTGTCATTCTTTAAAATACCGTGTGTAAATAATAATTAAGAGAAGCTGTTGCTTTTTGATTCGCTAAGTGCAAAACTATTTAAAGAAGAGCATTTAATCATGAAAGTGGTTTGAAGATTTGCCCCCCCCCCCTCCCCGGCTGGTCTGGTTGTCGATGAGAGAGGGGGGGGGGGTAGTCTTGCCCCTGCCACAAAATAATTTTTAAAACCAATTTTTTTTTAAATAGAACTTTCGAGACTATTCCCGCTGAGGTCCGTTGAGAGAAATAAAATACAAATTGTTACATTTAAAAAGATCAGTTGAACAGCGTATTGGGTTAACCTTAATCCTAAGCTTATTATGCAATTATGTAATTAATAGTTACTCACCAAATAAAATATATGCCACTTGATAGCCGGCATATTTGAGGCTTCCTATCTGAAGGTTATATAAAAATAAATCTTACGCAACAATTAGTTTAAAAAAAAAGGCAGTTATAACAAAAGGATTTCAAAAGCACTAAAAAAGTAAAAATAACACGACAAAAGTGAGGCGCTATGGAAAAATAATACGTGTTTGCCCCCATCGTTGAAAAAAATGTTTTTGTACTTTTATTGCTTAAACAAGTTTCCACTCATATATGCGATTCTCTCCTCTCATTTAATTTTGCGAATGTTCTGTATGATAGTAGTTCATATTTTCCCTCCCTGTATGGTTTGTCATTCAGTCGATGGAGGTTTAAAAGTGACTGGCCGAGGCTTTAGTGTCCTTTTTAAAAAAATGTTTTTGACTGAGGACGAGGATGTAGATCTTGGCGAATGGAATTTGCAGTGGAGGTGTGTGTTTATTTATGCAAAGTTTCTTTTTCCTTCTGACTCTGTGTGAGGTCAAAGTTATATGTAGATATTTGAAAGAGGTGTGATTAGTTTCTATGTATTTTCTAAATCCATGAAGGCGTGTCTTTCATGCCTAGTAGTTTAATGTATTGTTTAGGGAATAGTTCCTATCTATATATATAATTCTCTTCTGGGAGACGCTAGAAAACAAGCTGTAAACGCGCTCCCTACCACCCCACCCCTACATGGTCTTAGTGAGCTGTATTCACTCTAAATGTTTACAAGCAGAGCCGGGTTTAGTGACGACTATTAGGGGCAGATAATTTAGTTTGAAACGATTTTAAACGTGGGTGGGGGAGTATGTTCCTTAACGTGCTACTTATAGTGTTTTAAAGAAATATTTCAGTGGCAGCGTTGGTACTGTCGAATTCACAAATTATGAATTACTGAAAAGTAAAAAAAAAAACAACAACTAAATAGCGGCGTATGTTATGCCGCGGGCCGGCTCGTACTGATTATTTTATGTCTTATTATAATAATTCTCATAGTGTTTATTATAAAAATTAATGATTACAAAAATTAATATTAATAGTTAAAAAAAGTTTCTTTTCCCAAACTTATCATTTTAATTAATGTGATGTGATATAAACAAAATCAAATATCACCTTTCACAAAAATATGAATTGTCTATGAAAAAGTGTACAACTTACGTCCCTTAGTTTCTTTAGTACAAATTACTTTCATTGATAGATAAAAAAAAATAACGACTTCCCTTAAAAGCAAGCATTACATCGGGAGAAAATAATTTTTATTAGTTTGTTTTGATGTTTGAAAAAAAAAATTGCATGGATTGATAAAATGCAACGTGGTAGGTAAAACCGGTGTATTTTAAATACTACGTTTTATTCGTTTTAGACACTAAATGTACTGTTTACTAATTATAATGTTCATCAATCATAATAACTTAGAAGCCGTTCCTACATGTCCTCTATGTTGACTTTTATATTTCCTTTTGTGGATAAGATGAAGTATTATAGTAGTGCACTAAATTAAATCATTTGCGCCCCGGCCTATCCTTTGAGTGTCGTGGTGCATATGTTCGTTTTAAGGAGTGTGATAGGCTGTGAAGAAAAGGGGTTACTTTAGTCGTTCATAAAATTGAATCCAGGGCGTACTCTGGCGCCCCGACAGGGTGCTATTCGACGCCCCATTGCTTCCCGTGAGCGATATAGCGCCTACTTTCGGCTTAGTAAGTTCAATAGACTATGGATAAGATGGGTTTTTATAGTAGTTTACTAAGGTGAGTCCCGTGCTATACTGGGATATATATATATATATATATATATATATATATATATATACATGTGTGTGTATGTGTATATATGCGTAGGGGAGAGTGTTGAGAAGTTTGACTACGATTTTACCTCTCATCGAAAATAATCATTTATCTTTTATCCGTCCAGAATAATCCTAAACTTTCCAATCACTTAGATATATTGTTGTTAAAAGGAACGACGTAGTTATTAACACTCCGGAATTAAATGTAGACTAATATGACAAAAATTTAGAAGTCAACATATTTTTGAGATTTTGGACAGGGTTAGTGCACCAACTTCTTAGGCTACATGAGTCACTTTAAACTCTGCTGGTAGAAAAGACTAACCCTAACCCTAACCCTTAGGCTACATAAGTCACTTTAAACTCTGCTGGTAGAAAAGACTTACCCTAACCCTAACCCTTAGGCTACATGTGTCACTTTAAACTCTGCTGGTAGAAAAGACTAACCCTAACCCTAACCCTTAGGCTACATGTGTCACTTTAAACTCTGCTGGTAGAAAAGACTTACACATAACTTGGTTGCTGTGCCAGCTGAGGCAGGCGGTACCTTTGAGTAGTCGCCCTTGTATAAGCTGAACATGTTAGATCTGAAAGTGTGTTAAAAGAAGCTCATATCAGTTCTATGCACTCTTCCATCTACCTATTTGTTCCGTAGTCACGAACCGTCTGTCGCTACAAGTGTCAATCGTCTTCCTCCCTTTCACGTACATAGGAAATATTCTTTATTGTTTGCTTTGTATAGGGACTCAAAGAGTTATCTCTTCATAGTACTCGATTTTGGGTAGACTAATTACTATTTACTAAGCCTAATAGACTAATCTTGATTTAGCACCAATCCATATATCATAGGCCTATTTACTTTAATTGCCGAGAATATTATTGAAATTTAATTGCTTAGTTAAGGCTAGGTGCATTATGTTAAAAACACATCCTTTATTATTAAACGTGTTATAGGCTAAAAAGGGTCTACATACATACAAAATGCATTCCACTGGAATTTCCAGTAACATCTACATATCAGATGAAATAGTTGGAGACTAAAGTGAATAGAATCTTACGAGGCCTACTAGTAGCATAAACACAAAAAGTAGTGATTCTGAATAGGAAGAAACAGTAATGGCATCCACAGACAGAAAAGTAAGTAGGGCTATTTTTAAATTTAATTAAAGTAGTTGTCTTCAAATTAAGTTATACGCTACAGGGCTTTTATGTAGAGCCTGCATACTTAATGTTTTCTGTGAATCAACAAAAATAAAGAGCCGCCTATAGCACTTTTCAGAATGGTTTATGGACAGGGTCTCTGACTACCAAAAGTAGCATAACAAATGCGAAATCTATTGTAAAAACCTTCTAGGGTGCTCCGAAATTCAATAACCCTTCTGAAACAAGGCGGATTTCTCAGCTAGTAAATTACAAATTATATTTTGTTTTGTTAATTATAATGTGGTAAAATAATCTACTGTTGTTAACAGAATATTATTTAACACGTTTCTATGCTTGTTCTGCTACATAGGCCTACATATTTGCTTAAACATTTCATAAATGTATGTACTTTTAACCAAAACTGTAAAAAAATGTACAGACTCATTTGTACTCTTCATACTTTCTCTAATCGTTTAAGGAGGAGTTATCATTAATATATTATACGAGAAAAATGGTCCGTTGAGGAAGGATACAACGGACGCTAGGTTAATAATGCTCTCTTTTCTCTAAACTAAAACCAAAACCAAAATCACCACCTTAATTAAATTTAACCGGAAACGAAAAATGACATTGAAAACGGATTTTTATCCAGAATCGGTACTTTAATAGGATTTAAGCTCGATCTCTACGTAGTTACTGCACATTGATACTAAATATAGTTGCAGCCATACTCCTAAACCTTGCAACTAATCTCAATCTTGACAAAAGTCGCATTTTGAGTTTCTTTTAGTCAAATCTACTTGCCCCCCCCCCCCCCGCACACACACCTCAAAGCACATCTACCGTCCCATTCAACGAAATAGAATTTATATAGAAAATAGGCGTTCTACCGTGGGGGGGGGGGGGGTTAAATCGGCTTCGCATGAAAGAAACTGCAAGCAAACCACTTTTTATATTAGACATATTAATTAGGCGGTAATTTTATTATAGAGTATCGATGACATTTCTTTTGAGTAGGGGGGAGGGGCGGCTTAGACGTTCTTACGCGAAGAATTGTATGAAAGAAACTCTTCTCACTTATATTAGACAAAATTGGCTTTTTAATTCAACGTTTTCTCGAGAATCAATGACGTCATATTATTGTGTGCACTCCACCGGCTGTAGACTATTTTCTACTATATGCTCCATGTGACTTCACGTTTTGTTTTCGTTGTACTATGAACGTTTTTATTCTGCTTGTGTTTTCTCTATAGCAACCTTTCGACTATTTTCTACTATATGCTCCATGTGACTTCACGTTTTGTTTTCGTTGTACTATGAACGTTTTTATTCTGCTTGTGTTTTCTCTATAGAAACCTTTCGACTATTTTCTACTATATGCTCAATGTGACGTCACGTTTCGTTTTCGTTTTACTATGAAAGTTTTTATTTTGCTTGTGTTTTCTCTATAGCTTTCTTGTCAGATAGATAGATACACAAAATAGATACATAGACAGACAGCGAAACTATTATTATAGATTATGGTGTACAACATCCCGTTGATTCTATTTCTGGACTTGATGGTGGTACCCAATGTCCTTCTTGTTTTTATGTACGCAATTCCTTTTTATTTTATTTATTCAGGTCTACATTATCCCATTTAAAAAAATTAAGTTTCTCAAAAAAAAGAAGAATGGGTATTTTAGCGCTTTGAGCATGAATGTCGGTCGTTTTCCCTACTCAGAACATCGAGAATATAGCCAGTCGATTTGAGTGTGTGTTGTTGGCACCTTGTGTCGGAGGTATTTGTCTATTTATGTATATTGTTATTATTTTACCTTGATAGTTAGTTTAGTGTTGTTTTAATTGTGCATGAAAGCGACTGCCTATATTTCTCGGTTTTTCCCCCCACTATAACGAGAACGTGGATTCGGGTTGGTCGGGTTAGCCCGGGGGTGGGGGGGGGGGGGGGGGGGTTGGGTGAGGGGTGCCATGCGCGTTGATGAATTAGTCTGTGGTTAGTGTCTGAGGTTTAGGTGAATGTGTTGAGGAGGGTTTGAATGTGTGAGTGTGTGTATTGTACTTTATTATTATTATCTTTTATAATTTTGTTATGGTGGGTTGCTCACTACAACCACTTTATGATATAGTTTTCTAGGTTTAGTTTAATTTCTATTGCTTCGAGCTTTAGTTACTTTAAAATTTATGTATTTTTTAATTAATTCAACGTAAATATTTATTGTTATCGTGTTCTTAGTTCTCTCTTCATTTAGGCCTTAGAGGAATGTGTTTGTTTATTCATACCATAATTAATAATTATGTTTTAGTGTGTTGATTGTGTAGGCCAATTGCTATTGTCTGGGTAATTTGTGAAGGATAAGCTGGTTCTTCCGGAATTTTGTAACACGTTACTTTTAATTGTTTAGCAAATGTGTGTGCTATGGTTGCGACTATTTTGAGGGTCTTGGTAAGACTGGTATTAAATTAATGATAAGAACCGATTTTAGTTTATTAGATTTTAGAAGTAGTGTTAGCAGTATGAATTAGTATTTTACTCGAGCTCTCAGCTAGTAGTCCTTAGTGGTAGTTAGTATTAGTACTTTAAACCTTTTTCTAAATCCTGTGTATATCAATGAATATATCTTTCTTTCTAATTATTTGTGATTTTTTTATCTTCCCCCCCCCCCCCCATTCCCTTCAGGTTGTTGTTGCATCTTGGCAGGGGTTTTTGTTTGGTGTTTGTTTCGTTTCTTTTGTATTTTGGTATTTTATTTACTTAGATTATATATATATATATATATATATATATATATATATATATATATATATATATATATATATATATGTATATATATAGGCCTATATATATATATATATAATTTGTTTCCACAATTTTTAAAAATAAATTTACATTACGTTGGTTATCTTTAATGGGTCGGCGTGGACGAGTCGGTAAAGCTCATGGTTGCTAAACCGAAAAGTCCCGAGTTCGAACCCTCGGGCAGCTAAGGCTCGTTAGTTAGGGATTGCCACTCTTCTAGGAGAGACAACTCCAAAATCAAACATCTGCTGCCCAACCCTAACCCGAACCCTAACCTGAACCCTAACCCCAACCCTAACCCTTGGTTGGACAAAGGCTATGGAAGCAAATCCAAAAAAGAAAAGCAGGCTGAAATCGGAGTCAATGGCCTCAATGGCGCATTACCAGTTGACACGTATCCTTAATTGTGATGGAGGCGTGGTTGAGTCAGCAAAAAGCTCATGGTTGATAAATTCGAAAAGGTCTCGAGTTCGAATCCTCTGGCAGATAAGGCTCAATCCCTTGCAACACTAAAAATTAAGAACGAAGAAGAAGAAGGGTTTTTTTTTTGTTTTAGTTTAGTTAGGTGTTTACCAGTCTCGGTTTAGCCACACATGCTCTGACACCCACGAAAGTTGATAGTCCTAAAGGATGGATGACAGTAGGGTTTTAGACACCCCTAAACTCCATTGCTAGGGCTTACACAAGGAAGAAAGTATTTAAAATGTAAGAAGAACAAAATACTATTTTTAAAGAAAAATTAATATTAGGTATAGCTAATTAGCTCATTTATGCCTTTAGCACAGTAACAGCGTTCAAAGTTTTCAGCTGGAAATAATTTTCGATCCAAATAAGAAAATGTAAAGCTTTCTGGCAAATGAAATTTTGGATGTCTGTCAACACGATATACCGATAATTTTGCTAGTTTAACTTATGGAGAAAGGTCAAGAGTCTAACAGTATTCTGTTATGAAAGTTTTTTAAGTCACAACATTTCCGTTATAAATCCTTACCCATACATCAATATATCATTACATCTTTCATAGCCAAATTTAATCAAGATATCCAATGTTTTTTAGAGTTTTAATAAGTAATAGTTGATTATCTAGTTTCTTTACTGCAAATTGTTTTTTCTGTCCTTTTTTATAAACTTGCATATTATTTAAAAAAAATAAATAAACCAGGAAACCTTAAAATGAAAAATATTTAGCTATAATATGGCATTGCTTGTAAGCTAAAGAAACAATGTATAGATAGATAGACTATGTTTAATCTATTATATCTGTATTTGCTATAAAATAACGAAGTGTCTTTTCCCAGTCGACAGGGTATCACCGTTTTAGAATTTTTCTCAGTCGTAACTATTTTAAAATATATTTAATAAAGTGATTTTTTTTTAATAACGTTAATTGTGGGCATATTTACAGCAAAGAAAAAAATAATTTAATAATTTGAAAAAAATAATAATTAAATAAAAAATAATTAAATTAAGAGAGAAAAAACAACTTGAAAATTAAGAGGAATAATTAGTGATTACAAGGGACATTTTGTTTCACCTGATATTTATTCTATGTACATTTTATAATGGTAACTGACAGTTAAATAGCAATACGAAGTACTAACTAAACTGATGCATAAGCATTAATTTTAAAAATTGCTATTAAGCCCTCCTTAATTACTTTAGATTAATATTACATAATCGATCGTCAAGTACGTTGCAGATTTAAACCCAAACTAAACCGTAATACTTTATCTAACCAAATACAACACAATAAAAATAGCACTGCTCTCTTAATTCATACCACACTCTCCAGTGGCGATAAATGCCTTTGTTATTGTAAGTTATTATTACCAGTCATTTATTGCATGAAACGAGTTGACTGGGAAAGGCCGTAATAAGGCAGATTTTACGTAATTTAAAGTACATAAAGCTAAATTAATTGCTTGACAATTATTACGAAAGAAAAAAAAATTTGGAACCTATATTTTTTATTTATAATTACAGGCAAAAATTTTAAATTATATTTATAGGATTTTCATAGTATTAGTGCCTAAATTCTGCTGAAGGTGTAACTAATGGAAATTGCTTTGATATGAGTATTTTCGCGGATATTTACTTTCTCGAATAGAGAAAGTATTGCAATTGTGCACAAAGATCACGTGAAATTTTAACAGTTTTCATCGTTTAACACCTCAGTACATCATCATATACGGAGTATAAAGGAACTTATTTTAATCGGGCCAAATTTATAAATACAGATTTATCACATTTTCAGCGTTTTATGCGTAATCGAGTAGGAAAAACTAGGCTTTGCATTTCTGTCCGTATGTCTGTGTGTGTGTGGATGTATGTAAGTCTGTAAAAACGATAACTAGAGTACCGTTACTGCTAGTAAAGTGTAAAAATGGGGATTAGACATCAATGTTTAAAAAAAAAAATTCATTAATCGTTTTTTATTTATTGGGATGCTTTCATAAATTGGGCATCGTAGAGCTAACAATAAAAAGTTGTATCAGAAGAAACTCACTAGAGATGTCTAC
The DNA here is from genome assembly GCF_028476545.2 of Physella acuta. NCBI lineage: Eukaryota > Metazoa > Mollusca > Gastropoda > Physidae > Physella > Physella acuta. The sequence continues at coordinate 100,836 of NW_026732458.1, read as the reverse complement.
AATGCAAAGTTAACTTCAACTTATGCTATCTGGTATGGGTGGCAACTCAAGAAACCCCCGACTTAAAAAAAAGATGCTACCAATTTTTACTTTCTCGTATACGAAGTAAAGAGAAAGTATTGTAATCGTGCAAAAAAAAAATCGAGATTTTTACAAATCTCGACGTTTTACACCTGCTCTGAGTCGGAAAAACATAGTTCTGCAACCTTGTCCGTATGTCTATGTGTGTATATGTCTGTATCTGTGAACACAATAACTTGAGTACCGTTACAGCTAGGTTGATGAAAATTCATATACAAGTATAATATCAAATGTGTAGTACTGTATTAACTTTTGAGTGATTTCGGGTAACCGGAAGTGGAACATATTCTAATTTTGATTTTTCAAAAGCCTTTAGCTTGAGTAGTTTCAGATAGATAAATAAAATATCGTGTGTAAGTAAAAAATCTAATTCTCTGCCTTCTGTCAAATTTTGAGTTATTTCCGTTGACTTGAAGTAGTAATTTACGATATTTCCGATTTCTCAAAAATTGCATATAAATTTAAAAAGTACTAATAACATTCCGCACTATTATACACATATTGTTTGGAGTTTACTTGGTGCGGAATTTCATTTTTCTGCGAGATTCTATTCTATTGTTAAAAGTTCAAGTTATTAAATATGGATAAAAAATCATGTCTATATCCCGAGTTGCCATCCCCCGTAGTGTTATATACGAGTATTTGAGAAAGTTTAGGGGAGATCACTCCCGGTTTATTAAATTTCTTACCGAAATTTTGCAATCATGTGAAGAATTAAAATCGCTGTAAAGGCAAATGCGACAGGCACAGCAACCAGAGCAGAGTCTACAAACAAGAAATTATATAGGTCTAATAATCATTTGATTTTGATATATATATATATATATATATATATATATATATATATATATATATATATATATATATATATATATATATATATATATATATGTAAACAATCTTGAGTTTTAGTAGTATACTAGACTACCCGTCATCCCATGAAAACTTGAGGGTTTTGGGGGTCACGTCTGTCACTTAGACAAAACATGGGCCTGACCACACCAGTGTTTCTTCCAGACTTTTTTCTCCGGGGGGGGGGGGGCACTTGAAATTTTCGGGGGGGGGGGGGGCGGTAGACTTTCTACGGGGGTGCGGACACTGTTAAAAGTATATATTTTCTATATAAATTTTATAAATGTAATTTCGTTCGGGGGGGGGGGCGGTAAAAATTTTTGCCCCCCCCCCCCCCGAAGGGATGCGTGGAAGAAACTCTGGACCACATTATCCTTTCATACGCTGATGTCACATGTGACCTACCCAACTCCACTTCACCTGCCCAGTGTCCCATCTAGTCTCAGACAACATGTTTTTAACGTTTAAAAAAAGATTCCGGCCGAGCATGGTTCTGACTACACTATCCCTTCATATTCTGATGACACAGAAACAGGTGAACTCTACTTCCCCTGCCCTGTGTCCCGCCAAGTTCCAATAGGCACCTTTTTTTATTCATATCTTAACAAAAATTGAAACAAAAATAACAAAAAAATTAACAATGACTTGTCGAGAACCCGTGCCACCCGCATTGTAACCTAATACGCTAACATCTAGTACTGTTAGGAAGGTATTAACTTATATGGTTATTTTTAGTCTGCGTAAGAAACTTCATTTACGCAAATAGTCCCTAGATCTAGATTTCAAATTAAATTGTATCTTAAATCAGCCAATTCCATAGCTAAACAAAGATCCATATAAATAATGAAGGTCTGAAATAGTTTAGTATAGAAACTCATTATTATCTAGATCTGGATAGTAAGAGTTATCTAAATTCTACGACTGGTTTGGTTAAGTCGAGTTTTCTTCTATATAGGTGAAGTTAAAAAGCAAAGATTTATATCAAATATTTAAGGACTAAAATAGTTTAATAAAGAAACTCAATAATTTATTCTGATTTTAAAATGCTTTTTAATTTTAACTAATTAATTTTGGTTTGACCTCGATTCTAGATCTATAAATAACTTCCTTCGACCGATGATCTTTAGATTCTAGATCTAGAGAAATTAATTGTATACTTAAATGTAAAGGACTGTTGAAAATTGATATAAGTGTTGGAACGTAATAAAAATAGCAAACCGACGTATCGTTAAAGCTATAGCCGACAGAAAATTAGCTATATAATGCGTTATACTTTTGAATTAGCAACAAAATCTTGTATGGAAGCCGCCAATATTGTTGTAAAAAGTAAATAAATCATGTGACGTTACTATTCACTATAAGTAAAGTCATTGTTCTGAACTTTTAATCAACCAATGAATGAATCAATAAATTAATTAATGTCTTTAAATTAATTTGTGATTAGCAATCTGTTTAAAAAAGAAAATTGTTCTCTACCTAAATACTATTTTACAGCTCTACACATAGTGCAGATTCACTACTGGAACCAAACGGACAAAAAAAAAAACAACAAATAAATATTCAAACATGTAAACAAACTTGAGTTTTAGTAGTATATAGATAGATTAGTCAAAACAGTACCAATAAAAACGCGGCTGTTCAGTGGTATTTATGTTGTTTTTTCAAGTATTTTGATAATTTTTGGCCGATTAAATTTTATATATTTCATAGCGTACGTCTTGATAAATAGATCTATAGATCTAAATCAAATTTAAATGAAATAGTTCATTTCTTGATATTGTAAAATTGGAAGATAACGCCATTAGTTTTAGTGTTCTTTCCGTAGTTTAAACACGTGACATGCGACGTCATTGCTTTTGCTTTCTTGTCACAACAAAAAACACTTTTCCGATTGCATAATAAAAAATGTGTTTCTACATTCGAATATGCCTTTATTTTTAATTTCACTCTTTAATTAAAATTTAGTCTATACATTTAAAACATCCAACTTATTATTTTCAACAAAAGTCCATATCTTTGAGTTCTCCATACTGATCACAGCCTCAAAAAGGTTGCGGACATAGAGAAAGAGAGAGAGCGAGAGAGAGAGAAAGAAAGAGAGAGAGAGAGACGTGCGCACATGGGCTTTTAAATATTAGGATATTGTTTGCCTGTTCTCTTGGTGCGCAATTCATTTTTTTCTATGAGATTCTATTATATTTTTAAAACTTTAAGTATCTAAAAATGGATTAAAAATCATGTCTATATCCCGGGTTGCCATCCCCGTAGTGTCATATAAGAATATTCGAGAAAGTTTATGGGAGATCACTTCCCGCTTTATTTATACTGCTTTTCAATAGGTAGAGTGGTTATTTTGTACAAAACATTAATCAGATATTTCAAAGCAAGAGAAGTGCAAACAGTTTTGATCTAGATTCTTCGACGGTAAAATGCGTTGGGATAATTAATTTGTTAAACTCTTTCTATCTAGAATATTCATAAAAGCTAATGCTATATGTGAGTGGCTGGAGTGTCTTAATATAATTATTATCTGTAGCTATAAAGGCGAACGTATAGTTCGAATGTATACGTTCGTGCTTTTTAGTAAAAAAAAAAAAAAAAGATTTTTTAGTTATGTAGTCTTGTATTATGGCGCCTCTGTGTAACTGTTAACGTCGTTGTCTACGACTAGTCTGTGTATAAAAGTTCCCTTTCAAACCTAGGGCAAGTGAAATAGAGTGGTCAGCACTATGCCCAGCCGCCTTTACTTACCCTAACGTCGGTTAGGTAGCCATCAGAGCTGGGTGGACTCAGGGACGGTCTACTGACTTTGTGGTGGATTTGGCCGTTCTATTATTATACACTGACGAGAAGCCACGCGTTGATTGTTAACTAGTCTTTATTCAGCCATGATGGAAAGAGGAAGAGGAAGTGACGAGACATAAACATATATATATAACAAGGGACATCACTCAAGATAACATTATAAATATAATACTAATACAAGAAGAGTGAGTTCCCTTGACTTCACAATTCTCAATATATTACAGACTTGAACCCGGATTCGAACTCGAAACTTACGGGTTAGCAGTCCAGCTCCCTACCGCAAGGCCACCCCGTCCCATGTCTGTCTGTATTTTGTTTATATTGTTGTCAAAAAATATGTTTTCCTTAGTTTGTCATAGTTCTTATTCGAATGTTAAATAAAATAAGTTGACTAGAAATCATTTTATAATTTAACACAAAAATAAATATTTGAGAAAAGTATTATTTAAAGAAGTGGCTATTCGGACCCGGGTCCAAATAGCCCCGGCCGCTATGTAGTACGCTTTAATAGAAGCATTATATAACATTTGAACTCACAATTACCCCAAATCCATTTTTCCATCTTGTTGGGTTGCTGGGGGGGGGGGACTACGACAAATCTTGACGCGTTCAAAGCAATGATCTTGCTTTAACGTATGCATACACTATTCGCAATCTGACCTCACATTGACCCTAGCTTTACAGTGTCGGTATTTTTCTCGCGCTGGCGAGAAAAGGTGAGCGGGAGATCAATGGAGCAAAGATGTTTATAATTGGAATGTTTAAAAACCTAAAGCTAGAAAATTATATATATAAACTAATTAAAAAAACAATTTTAAAAATGTCACCTATGCAAACAACTCAGCTATCGAGATAAAACAATAAACTTAGTTAAATACACATTACTTCTCGCAAAAACGAGAGCTTAGATTGGTTCCGATCCAATAATTGATCGAGATTCGGGAGGCACTGCGTTCTCCACTCTGCCATAACATTTATAGGAAAATCATAGATATGTAATGATTTTGTATACCAAGCTAAATCTATGGTATTTAGAAATAACAACACAAGAACTAACGATAGCAAATCCGAACAACTAATTACATTAAAACACAACAAATAAACCGGGAGTGATCTCCCATAAACTTTCTTAAATATTCTTATATAACATTACGTGGGATGGCAACTCGGAATATAGACATGATTTTAAATTAAACTTTTAAAAATAGAATAGAATCTCGTAGAAAAAAGAGTTGCGCACCAAGCGAACGCCAAAACAAAATATGCATAATAGTGCGGAATATTATTAGTACTTTATAAATTTACATGCGTTTTTTGACAAATCGGAAATAGCGTAAATTACTACTTCCGGTTAACGGGAATTACTCAAAAATTGATAGAAGGTAGAGGATTAGTTCTTTTACTTACATGTGAAATTTCATTTATCTATCTGAAATAGTACTCATATTATAGGCTTTTGAAACATTCAAAGTAGAAAAAGTTCCACTTCCGGTTATCAGAAATCGCTCAAAAGTTTATCAGGATGTACGATTTTGATAAAATACTTATATATGAAATTTCATCAACCTAGTTATAACAGTACTCAAGTTATCGTGTTTACAGACACACAGACACACATACACACAGACATACGGGCAAGATTGTAAAAATATGTTTTTCCGACTCAGGGAGGTGTAAAACATAAAAGATATACAATTAGAAAACAAGGGTCGCTCTAAATTTAAAAAAAAAATTCCATTCGATACACGAATAAATCAGAGGTCCAACACACGAGCTGGCCCCATTCAGTTTTCTAAGTGAGAAGCACACTCTCTTAATCTAGTCCAACAATCCAAACTGACGCCGATTTTTATGAGGCTTTCATCAAAACGCTACCAACCGTGTGCCCTGTTTTCCAGAAGTTGAATTAAATGTTAACAATGTCGGCAGTTCATTTCTTGGATCTTAGGGCGCGGGTTTGTCCACACTACCAACTAGACACGCCAAGGCATGCTGTAAGTCCCTCGGCGACGGCCCAGGTGTCAGGGGAGTCACGGGGCTCTTGGGAGCTACCGGTTACATTACTGCACAGATGATGGGTGCGACACATTGTTTCTTCCGGCAGAGCCTCCCCCCCCCCCTTCCCCGAAAACAGTCTACCGCCTCCACCCCCCCCCCCCCCCAACGAAATGGAAATTTATATAGAAAATATATACTTTTACCAATGTCTGACCTCCCCCCCCCCCACGAAAATATCAAGTGCACCCCCCCCCCCTAGTGCTGTGGAACTTTTAAACGACTGTATGTTGGGGGGGGGGGGCAACCTGCTCATATGCGATGCGCTCAGGATGACACTGCCGCCGGTGGATTCAAGTTGTAACCTCATCCGCTTATGCAGGATCTTGGGGCGCTAAATCACATATTTCCGTTCGGCGTCCCCACTCCAATATGTAAACAAATGTTAGGCCTATGACAGAAACCTTTGCGGGGCTGTACTCAACAGCTTCCCAAATTTTTATGGCAATTGGGTGAATGATGCAGTAATGCATAATAGACATGTACAACTGTATGTGGCCAGCTCACGCGTCGGATAACCTTCTGATTTAGGGGGGGGGGGGGCGGCGGGAATCCACAAATGACGTCACATTTTTTAACGACTAGCAAAAAGCCAGACCCTCACACACACCCACCTCAATGACGTCTTTTATAATTAGTAATGGCTATTAATAATGTTCAATTAATTCTAAACGTTCTAATTAATTTCTAAATAATTATATAAAAAATTAAAAAAAAAAATTTTACCTTCCCTCTTTTGTGAAATAGATGTGCCTAATACTATGCAAATAAATTAATATCTGTTAAGTAGTGCTGTCTAGAGTCTGACAAAATGTGCTGAAGTGTGAATCGTACGGTTAGGAAGTAGTTCATAAAAGATACATTGATCTACTCGATACTTGCGAGGCTAAGAAAGAGGGATGGGATGGGGGTCGGCTCGAAAAAAAACTTGAAAGAGACAACAAAATGTACGTCAGCATCACCCATTTGTAAAACTTACTCAGGGGAGATAATTCCAACTATAGGCCTTACAAGTTTACTATGATATTTCTTGTAAAGGAAAAACAAGTAAACGTATATAAAACCGAAGTTGCTAGTATATATTATTTTTTATTATTTGTAGGGTACAAGATAGTACAGGATAAAATTCAACCACTATCACAAACACATATTAACATTGAAAAATGTACAATGGATTTCGGGTCCCTAACTAATGCCACCAAGAAGAACCGCGCATAATGAAAGCCTACTTCATATGTAGCGGCTTCTCGTGATATGGACTTTGTTGTTTTTTTTAAAGAATTTTGCCGGCGACAGCGTATATTTGATTGTACGGAAATAGAACTCGGCCTTGACGATGGTTAAAAATACAACTATAAATAACTTTTTAAAATATATTAAAAATTTAACGACAATTTTGAGCCCCCTTTTTGGTCCCCATCCCCTGCCCAATCCGCCACAGTACACTTTGGAGGATCGGTCAAATAGTTACGTGTCCTCTATTTAGCTATCAAAGGGGGGCAACGAGTCAAAGAAGTCATTAAAATTTGAAGAGTTGCCTATATTTTACACTGTAGTTTGTGTAATGGATTTTATTTTTTGCGGAAGAGCGTGGTAAAGTGACTGTAAAATAAAGATAATCGTACCGCAGCTACAGTGTTTTTCTTTTACAAACCAAATATCAAGGCAAAAATGCACGAAAATTAAATTCAAAATTTTAAAAAATATTAATCATATTCAGCCGTGGGCCCCTAAACGGCCTGGGCCCCCCCCCCCCCCCCCCGCTTTACGGGGTCTGGCGGCACTGTAGTTCCGCCCCTGTCAATGATATATATTTAAGAAATACCCAAGTCAGAAGTTTGACCTGCGGAGTAACAGACGAGGATTTTGTTACTACCATCTGCAAAGTCATATAAATAGTAGACCCCCCCCCCCCACACCCACTGAACATCTTTGATACTTACATGATATACACTCGCAGATTGTGTAGGCCAAGTAAAGGGACGAACGCTGAGCTGTCAATCTTGGCTCTTCGCCTTCAGCCGCGGTGTAACCAATGACATCAATCTGTTTTTCAATGATATCAATGGCGTGGCTAAGAAACGATAAGATCACAAACATTCCTTCCATCGTAGCCTGCAGAAACACATTACGGTTAGGGTTAGTGGACAGAGAAAAGATCACATTCTTTCTTCACTGCAGTCTGCAACACTTTGTTTGGGTTATATTTAGGGCTAGGATCCGGGCATGCTTAGCCAAGATGTAATCATTGTTACGAGATTCTATTTAACTAGCTTTCCTTGTGTGTTATTCAGTAGCGGAACTACAAAAAAAGGGCCACCCTGCAAAAAAATTTTTTGGGCCCTACATATATATATATATATATATATATATATATATATATATATATATATATATATATATATATATATATATATATATATGAACATAGAATACTCAACACGGGCTTGTTCAAAATTTAAATTAAAAATTCTTAGTTGATATTTTTAATTAAAACATGTTACAATAACACATCATCTGTGTGAGTGCGATTAGCCTGTTTTGAAATTCTTTGTTTCAATTTCTGACATAATGCTTCCTAACTTACAAGTCGGTCAAAAGAATATGAAGCATGAAAACTTTAAAAGTGAAATGGTTTCTCGCCTAATGTTTATTTTTATGTTTTTTTTTTTGTGTTTATATTATTAGTTTTTAATACATTTCCTTTTTATACTATGTCATTCTTTATAGCGTTTTTTTTTAAAATAATAATTTAGAGAAGTAATTGCTTTTTAATTTGTTTAGTGCAAATCTATTACACGTTTCTTAAGGTCACACATATTTGAATATTTAAAAAAAGGGAAATAAGTAATGGAAGAGGTTTGAACATTTGCCTTTTACTACAACTCATGTAGCCTATATATTTTTTCCTTTACGAAACAGCGTGTGTTAGCTACTAAAGAACACCACTACTGTAGTAGATCTGTTTGTTTTTTTTACAAGAAAATTATTTTTTTAACTATTAAAAAAATTGATTATGGTCGGCTGCGGGCCCCTAAACGGCCTGGGCGCCCCCCCCCCCCCCCCCGCATTGCGGGGTCTGGCGGCACTGTAGTTCCGCCCCTGGTGTCATTATGTAATAGTGCCCTTAAAGGAGAACATTACTTATTTCTTTTAAATATATTATAATACTCTACTATTTAAATCTCAGTGACATCAACCGTAACGTCGGTTATAACAATTAACAATGTCTTGGCTCGAACTTTTTTCTATTTTAATTCAGTTTAATTAAGTTTATAAACTTATAAGTTTATATATATATATATATATATATATATATATATATATATATATATATATATATATATATATATATATATATATATATATATATAGGCCTATATATAAAGCTCAATTAAAAATTAAAGTTAGCCTAATACAAATAGAAAAGCATTTTTTTTTTTAAATTTTACTTAGCAAGATGAAAACATTGAATACGGCTAAATCCCAAAGAACGAATAACTAAATTTTTTAATGGGTGAAACTTCTGGGCGGGGAGACAGTTGGGGTACATGTTGTGTGTGTGTGTGGGGGGGGGGGTTATGCCTTGCCCTACAATAGAGCCTCATCCGGTTTTGTATTACTGTATGGGACAGCGGTAACGCCTTTATTTATAGGCTTCTTCTCTCTTGGCCTGTTTGGGAATTCCTATATTGCAATTAATACAGGCGAGAGTGTGCTTTAACTAGAGATGTTTCACATTTTTAAAATCTCTAAACCACTCGGTCAAAAGGTGAATGCTTTAAGGAGATGTGATGCTAGACACTCTAAAACATCGGTACGTGTCTAACCATTCACTTCACTATGTCAGACCCTCCCTACAACTTGGACGTGTTTTCCCAAATTTAACACCCAGGTAACGCCTTCTGTCTAGTTCAGGTGGGGGGAAATCCACTAGTGTGGACCATGGCCTGAACCCACCCCCACATTTCATTACATCAATTTGGGCTCAATTACTGTACATATGGCTCTACTATTAGTTGAAATATAACTGGGTCTATATTATGTACCCCAAATTAAGATAATGAGTAGGTGCTTTGGGGTGGGTGAAAGTTGGTGGTGTGAGGTAAAGGATCACGCAGACTGTGCATTTAAATTTATGCTTGTCGGATGGAAAAAAAGAGTCTCCAGATTCGAGTACAATAGGAGGTTTGTGTCTAAATTGAGGGAGGGAACCAAGTGACAGCCAGCTACACCTTATTTATGTGTTACCGGACAGCCATGAATTCCGGTAATTAAGACGTGTGAGACTTCAGGACAACTTTACAATGAAGTGAACTCGGCCCAGTGTATCAAAACAGTACGCACTTTAAAGTTTGTATTTAATCCCTACAATATTTAAAAAACAAAAATCCATATGGTCATGAATATTATAAAGAATATCATTGCAATAAAAAAACAGGCTATGTGCTTAATCACTCTACGAATGCCGTTACGTCCATCAAAATGAATATGGGCATAATTATTGTATGGAAGCCCTACAAAATCATGCAATAAATAGAAACATAATAAAGATGTCCCGATAATATTTAAAACGAACATGGGCATATAAATACTGTATGTATGCCCTTCAGACATTCAATAATGAATATAAGCATAATAAATATCATCCGATAATATATAAAACGAATATAGGCATAATTGCTGTAATTATATAAATACAAACGTGAATACAAGTAAATTGCTTTAGAGATGCCCTGACGATATATAAAATGAATGCGGACATAATTACTGTATGGATGCCCTTCAAAAGTATTATGATGAATATAAGCAAAAATTACATTAACGATGCCCCTGCAGTGTATAAATTATAATCATGGGCTTTAATTCTCTATGGATGACTATAAATGTATAAAATGATTATGAGCATGTTCTCTAAAAGATGCCCCTACCTACACTATACCTAAATAAGTATCAGATACTCTATTAATTGAAAGACTGCAAATATTTATTCGGGGAATATCAGTGACTACTATACCACTACACTACCCTTCACCGATGCCCCTTTCTCCCTGAAGTGTTATGACACGGACAGTACGATGACTTTTGTTGATTGTAAATACACATTTCGGTGAATTCGGCAAATTGATAATTCTGCCTTGGTAGACAAATCTAAGAAGACTTTTAACTTCCCTAAAAAAAAAAAGAAAAAAAAAAGATTTTTTTTTAAATTTTTTTTACCCCGTTGGGTGCCCCCTTGATGTGAATGCCCGGGGCCTGGGCCCCCTCCGCCCCCCTCTGCACGCCACTGGGTTGGGGTAATGAATATTTTGGTGATTTCAAAAACAATGTGAATAGAGTGTCAATTGTTTAAATAGCTATAATTTCTGAATGCAAAAAACCAAATGAAGATTTACGTTTTAAAACAGTTTTACGCTTTTCTTTCTCACGAAGTGTGGAGAAATTACTGTTACCCGCGCCAAAGCTCGAATCTATGACTCGGAAAAAGTTTAAAATTTTTCTCTTGGTATGTGTATCTGTTTAAACACAACAACATGATACATTTGATAACCAGGTATTATATCAAACGGTTAATAAAAACCCAATACTTAAATACCGTTCATAGTAGATGGACGAAATTTCACAGTTTAGTATCGGGTAACAACCGACATATCGACGCCACTGCTAAGATTAACGAATTCATAAAATATCTTATATATATATATATATATATATATATATATATATATATATATATATATATATATATATATATATATATATATATATATATATATATATATATATATATATATATATATATATATATACAAAACCCTTACTCACCATGTAGACCAAGCTAAAGGCTACAAATATTGATGAGATCATTTTTGTTGGGTAGATAAAACCTGACGGAATTAAAAAGGAAACATTTGGGATAGCATAGTGTAAATTATTCATCGCAAAGTGTGTCTACAAAATATCAAATGTAATTTAAGACCTAAAATAATTTAGTTTTGAAATTTGAATTTTTGTAATTCGTATCCCAGAGACGCCACCACCCCACCCCCTCTCTCCCCCACTCATTATTTTGAAAAAAAGTTGGTAAAGTGCGTTTTAACGTCACTACAACACGCTTTAATGCAATTGGTTTCTTTTATAAGTGGTAAAGTGTATTAACTCAATAATCCAGTTGAAATCCTTCCGATTTTAGTCGGCGAAAAAGTACCACCCCCCCCCCCCCCCCCTAAAAAAGCTGAAAAGTGGATTTTACTAGTCACTGTTTCTTATGAGTATATGTTTTACAATTACAAAATCAATGTAGAAAACAGTTAAATCAATATGTAAAGACTTGTAGCAGATGCATTTCCTAACTTGGACTCTGTATAATTCAAAACTGCAGCTTGAAAGAGCTTTCAAAAAAAATTTCTATCACTTTTGGGGCCTCCCCCCCCCCCCCCCCCCCCCACCCACCTAGGGTTGGCGCCAGGGTATTTCGGGTTAGCTGTCTAGCGCTTTACTGCTAGGCCACGCCCTATTGTCCTCGACCGTTACTTATTTTTAAAGGCTGCAAGTATGAAAGTTGTTCACACCTTGAAGAGACTTATAGCCTACAATATATATAAACCAAAAACGCTGGTGCGATTCAGTAGTATATTAGATGACAGTTTCCTTTTGGAAAACGGTATGTCGGCTGCAATAGTCCACACAAATCGCACTACGACCACGACAACCCCACTGTTATTTAACTTCTTAACTAAACAAACTCCTGAAAAACCTCACTCAAAATTCCACATATCTGCTAAGTAAGAACAAATGTAGATTCTTAAAATAATGAATAGTTAATATTTCACTCAGTTTTCAAATTAATTGTTAGTTTACAATTATAAAAACGACGCAGGAAGCGAATCCAGTTTAGTTATAAACATGACTCTTTAACCACAATTTAATAACTAATCCACCTACTAGAACAGGGGTCTCCAAACTACGGCCCGCGGGCCGGATGCGGCCCGCGAGGTCCTCTCATCCGGCCCGCGGATATCTTTTTGTCCACGGAAAAGATTTTTGTTGGAGGTAGCTGAGGAACTTTGCCAAGAAAATTCAAAACAATTTGAAAATGTAGCTTTGGGTGCAACTACCATTGCCCGCCGTGTTGCAGACATTGGTGAAAACATCGTAACTCAAATAGTGAAAAATGCAAAAAAGTTTCAGAATTTTTCAATTGCAATGGATTAGTCGCTGGACAGCTGTTCCACCTCTCAACTGCTTGTATTCATTAGAGGTGTAAATTAAGACATGAATATAACATAAGAGCTGGCTTCCCTACATAGCATATATGTCACTTTTACCGGAGAGGGTATATTCAATGAGTTTTAAAAAATGCTGATTATCACTTGGACTGGACTAACCTCAGCTGAATGTTGATGGAGGAAAGTACATGAGTGGCATAAAGAAAGGCTTAGTTGGACAAGCGAATGAGAAAAACATTTTACAACCAGTGTTCCTGCACTGTATTATTCACCAGCAAGCTTTGTTTGCTAAATATATGGACATTGGTAGTGTACTGAATTCTGTGGTGAAGATGGTGAATTTAATAAAGCCACATGGGCTCAACCATAGATAGTTAAGAGACATGTTGAAAGATACAAACACAGAAACGCAGCATTTACCATATTATACAACAGTAAGATGGCTAAATTGTGGGAAAGTTCTAAGCAGAGTATTTAAGTAAAGCAGGGAAATAGGTGCCTTACTGGAAACCATTAATGTCTCATGAAGAGTGGTTATAGAAATTGACCTTTGCCGCAGTCATAACTAGTCATTTAAATTTTCTGAACCTAAAACTACAAGGAAAGTAAAATCTAGTTTCTGTTCTATACACCCACATAAAGGCCTTCAGATCCAAACGGGTCTTGTTTTTGGAACAAGTACAGGCCAACAACTTGACGCTCTTTCAGCAGTGCAAGGTCTTCATGGCTAAAGCAACAGTTGAATCATTTGCATATGAGATAATTAAAGACCTCCAGCTGCAGTTTCGCCAACTCGTAGAACTTCCTAGGAGAAACTCAGGCCCCCGACCTGATATTTTATAGTTAATGCGGCCCTGGGGCTGAAAAGTTTGGAGACCCCTGTACTAGAATATAAACAAACGTGTACTTAACTGCAGGTAAATAAATATACCAGTGGCTAACTTCTAGTGTATAAATTAATATGCGGCTAACTTATCGTATATAAATAGACGTATATCTAACTACTAGTATATAAATAGACTTGTAGATTGTTCTACCGTGCTCCTGCTCATAAACGATGTTCATCATCATAGTCTTTATTTGGTACCCTGGTGGCTGGCTCTTGATTTTTCTGAAAGTTACGGGACAGGTTAAAGCAGATGTAGAAACTCTTAGAAATTAAAAACATTTCAAATGTTTAAACCTGTCAAAGGTGTTAGCAAAGGTGGTAGCAAAGGAAATGGTGCTTAACCTGAGAACAATATCTCTCAGGTTTATCTTAGTTAAAAGTGGCCCTTATTTCGGAGTTTTGTCTAAATGAAGAACTGTTTAGCAGATATTATTTACCGTAGTCAATTTTGAAAACATGTGTATGAGGTTAACTAGCCACGGCATTATCTAAAAACATTATTTTTAATAGTTGACACAACTCGGAGGTTCAATAAGGTCACCCAAAATGTAGGTTGTCGGATGTCTGTGTTGACAATATCTTTGACATGGACCTTCTCTTGGCTTGTCAGAAAAGCATTTTTTCTTAAAATAACAATAATCAGTTAACTTTCTAAAAAAATCTTGTTATGAAAACTAGCGTGCCCGTCACTGCGCGTTGCCGCGGTCTCAGAAAAATGTCGCACACAATATATTAAAAGGATTCCATCAATGCGTTACCAATCCTGTATTCTTATACGTGTGACCATGTTTTCTAAAACTAAGTTATTCTTAATGTAAACAATGCCTTCGCTATATTTATAGGATCATATTTGTTGGGGCACAGGTTTGTCCACACTACTATGGCGTGCTGTCTGAAATCCTCGAGTGTGCGTTGATCCCTATTTCTTTATAGTGAGGTAGAAGAAACTTCGCCCAGGTGTCAGGGACGTAGCGGGACGCTAACTAGAGCCACCGGTTACACTACCGCAGGGGCGCCGCGTAAGGCCTCTGGCTCGGTTTTACCAACAAATGTCGCGTGCCACCGTGTCAATATTGTACGGGGCTCTTAAAACGAACGTATGCAACATAGTGCCGCTCCTCCCCCCTCCCCTCCCCCCCCCCCCGCGTCGCATTTGCAGATTATAGAGAATAAAGGTAGACCCTACTTGTAAAATCTAGACGGTTTCTTACTTTCGACCGCTTAACCTCAATCATGTAGCAATATCGAGGACTAGTTCCAAAGCAAATATGTTAATAAGCAAGTTCCAAGGATGATTGTGGGCCAAAATAATTCCCGGAATTCCTTCCTGGATTTTCCGGAAAAGCCAAAAAACCTCGAACAAATGCAGTTTTTGTTCCATATCTCGGCAACCAGACCACTTAGCGACTTGAAACATTTACCAATCGATTCCTGCTATAATTTAGACCAATATTGCCGAAGAAAGTTTTCAAAAATATCCTTTCGTTCGGTCGCAAAAAATTAATTAAGAACATTTAAACTGAGCATCGTGTAGGCCTAGGATGATATTTACTACTTTCTTAAACTGAGCATCTTGTAGGCCTACTCGTTAAAATAAAACTATTTCCGTTGATATAGGTTAATATAGTTGTCTTTTTTTAAACTTATTAATTCAAACGTTATTTTTTTACCCTATTAATTTATTTATAATTTAAAAAATTAATTAAGGAAATTGCGCTTAAATTGTCACTAGACTTTTTATTAACTTGTTTTCACATTACCAGCCTCGGCTGATTTTACGTACTTAAAACGATAGATTACAAAAAATAAACTAACCTCATAAAGTAGAATAAACTCAAATAATAAAAATATGAACCAAAAATAATATTCTGGATATTATCAAGTGTTAATGATAACTTAAAAACATACGAAATCACGTTCCTTGGACAAAACAAAATAACGTGACTGAGACAGAAATTCTCGGTTCAAAACTGTTAAGTCTGCGCGCGCTTAGATAGTCGGTTTGGCAGTGAGAGTTTTAGAAATAGCGAAAATTACTTACTTTTAAAACCTGCTATAATTTTGTAAATATAAACACAAATCATGTTAAAAAGCTAGTATAGTGGTATAGTCGGTAGTGTTTCTTCGCACATAAGATTCTTAAAAATTGTAATTAGAGCGATCAAGAACAGAGTTTCTTCCAGGCATCTCCTCGGATGGGGGGGGGGGGCGAAGCCCCCCCTCCCCAAAATTTTTTTACCGCCCCCCCCCCCCCCCCCCCGAACGAAATGAAATTTATATAATTTATATAGAAAATATATACTTTTAACAGTGTCCGCCCCCCCGAAGAAAGTCTACCGCCCCCCCGAAAATTTCAAGTGCCCCCCCGGAGAAAAAAGTCTGGAAGAAACACTGATCAAGAAATAAATAATCAGTTTTTTTTATCTCCCCTGTAAAATTTACATTTTCGGAGTTAGAGGTTTGTGATCGAGACTATCAATATATACAGAGGTGTCGCAAGGCGAGGGGGGGGGGATGCGGACCGTACCGGATGACACCATTTAGGGGGTGACAGCATGGCGAAAAATTGCAAAATATATAAAAGAATTATGCATTTTGCCAGTTCAAATAATGATTCATAGGGTTTATTCACATGTATTAATAACTGACTGTGCACACGTTAAAAATATCACGGGGGTGGGGGTGACACCTAATGAAAAATGTAAAGAGGAAAACAGGTTTTGTTTAATATTTTGATTACCTAGTAAGTCAATCTACGACCGTGGTGGGGGATGTCACCAAAATCTAATCACCAAGCGATGCTTTGTAAACATTGAATTAACTAGTGTATTGATATAATGTGCGAACAAATTTGCGCCATTTGGCAAAATGGGAGGGGGTGACTTCGATTACAAATATATATATTTAGGTTTTTGTAGACATATATATATATATATATATATATATATATATATATATATATATATATATGAGGTGCCGCACCGGTGACACCCGACCTATCGACGCCGCTGGATATATATATATATATGTATATATATATATATATATATATATATATATATATATATATATATATATATATATATATATATATATATATATATATATATATATATGTATATAAATGAAGTAAAATGTATTGCCTTTTTAAGCAGTTGCCTGCTCCCAGACCCCAAATAATCTGGCTACACTCCTACTTACACCTATAGCAACACATAATATTTACTAATAAAATATCTTTGTTTAAATCAAGATGTAGAACAGTTTCTCACATGTGAAAACTAGAGAAACGAAAACAACTGTATTATTTACTTGTGTTCATAGTGTTTCGTCAGCAGCTTGCGCACGTGTTTGCCTTCAAAAGATTCTCTGATCTCAGACAATTTCTCCACCACTTCTTCTTGCATTGCCACCAAAATCTTTTTCTTGTAGGCTTCTAGACACAGCAGCGGAAATTTGATCGAGAGGTATAGTAGGAAAACGTTGAAGGGTAAAAATCTTAGCACATATAGCAAACGTCCATTCTTGGTAGTCAGTGAGTTGGTGGGAAAAATAAATTTAAAGAAGGTTAATATTGCTTTAATAAAATTACTGATGTAAGATAAATATATTATTGTAACTTTACCTTATAATGTTTCGAATAGATATTTCTATAAACAAATAAACAAACAAATAAACATGAATTTTCGAACACGACGAAAGTTAAAAAGTGATGTGCCTTAATTAGATTTAATATCTAAATAGGACGAGTCATTTTTGTTTGTGAAATAAAAACATACATATGTCCACTGTCCAGTGGTTCTTTCGGGCAACTCTTCTAGGGGGGAGGGGGGGCTCTGCTCCCCTCCCCCTCCCGATAAATATCTACCGCCCTCCCCCCTCTCCCACCACAAAACGAAATAGAATTAATATAGATGTTATGGAAATTTTAGTCCACCCCCCCCCCCTCACCCCTAAAATTTTAAGTGCCCCCGGAGAAAAAAGTTTGGAAGAAACACAGCCACTGTCAAGTACCACAGAAATAATGACCACTCTCAAGCACCCAGGAATATCTAACAAATAGTTACATACTATGAGAAATGCTGTAAACCGATGGTATTAAAGTAACGAAGATATAAACACTGTGCTTATCTAACGGATTTTGTTACGTTGTATGTGGCGGAAGACGTGCATAATCTAGTAAAAAAAACTCGACTTCATCGTCACAGTGTACTATTCTTAAAGTGTTTAATATCTAAATTAATTATTTAAAAAATTAATATATATAGTTTTGTAAAAACAATTTTCATTTTACAAACTTATCATTTTAATTAATGTTATTTGTAATGAAAAAATTCAAAGAAAATGTTTCGCCCTTTACAAAAATTGTAATTGTGCCTGAAAATTATTTTCCTTCGTCCCTTAGCACCAATTACTTTCCTTGATAAATTTAAAAAAAAAACAATACATTCCTTTAAAAAAATTACATCGGGATTGATAAAGTGCAATGTGGTAGGTAAAACACGGATATTTAAATGCTGCCTTTTATTTATTGTATACACTGAACTCACTGTTTACTAATTATTATATTTAATCAATAACAGTTTACAAGCCTCTTTTAAACTACCTCTGTGTTTATTTCTATCTTTCGTTATTTTTGCGAATAAGCTGCGTTTTATAGTCGTTCACTAAATTGAAAATAGGCCTTATCACGTTTTTTATGAAAATACATTTTAGCACAACTAGTATGGGCACTCACAACATCCACGTATTTTGTATGACACCGAAACAGCGTCAAAAGCTCCATAAACAATAGAATCCAAACATATAAAGTGCTTATCCCATAGCCCAGACAGGTCTTTATGTTGAGTGAGGCAAACAGAGGATAGAGCCCAAAGCTGTATAGGGCTACATACGATAGCAGTACAATAGCTGAAACAAAGATAGTTAAAACTTTTATGTGTCTACATATAAACGAAATTCTTGCTGTTCGATTATTTAAAAAAACGCAAAAAAAAAAAACAACTTAGTTTACGCTTTATTCTTTTAAAATTACTTGCTTTCGTTATCATTAAAATATGCAAAAAACACAAAGTAAAATATTTCAATGAATACATTGATTTCTGTATTTACATTTCCTGTCCATTTCCCAATTGAACAGCTGGCTTGTCGGCAAGGTTCGCATTCTAGGAATAATCCTTCGGCGCAATTGCCTTTTGGGTAATTTTTCCATTATAGAAAAAAAAAGACTTAGGGAAAGTCAACCAAACTTCTGGAACTGGTTTATACACGTCAACATTACCTTTGGGTTAGGGTTAGGGTTAGGGTTAGGGTTATCTAACCCTAACCCTAACCCTAACCCTAACCCTTAGGGAAAGTCAACCAAACTTCTGGAACTGGTTTATACACGTCAACATTACCTTTCAACCAAACTTCTGGAACTGGTTTATACACGTCAACAAAGTCAACCAAACTTCTGGAACTGGTTTATACACGTCAACATTACCTTTGAATGCCGAAAGCTGGTTATTCTTTCTGTCGATCACTAGAAGCTCAATGACTTTCTCATAAATGATAATTGTTACAACGGCTAAACAACAGCAGAATGGAAGCCGCAGTGTAGAAGTCAGAGTATCAATAGGCCTGGGGATATAAAGATATCAATAGGCCTGGGGATATAAAGATATCAATAGGCCTGGGGATATAAAGATATCAATAGGCCTGGGGATATACAGATATCAATAGGCCTGGGGATATAAAGATATCGATATGCCGAGCAATTTCAGGGTATCGATAAGCATGGGATATCAAATTATGGATATGTATTTGGATCAGTAAAAGTATATATATATATATATATATATATATATATATATATATATATATATATATATATATATATATATATATATATATATATCCGTACCATTATTGGTGTATTGAGGTGAAGGCAAGACTCATGAAAATAGAAAAATCTTTCATAAACAAAAACGTTTGCACTCATTGTTGTAAGAACAAAGCCCTGACAAAACTTGAATAGCCTTTACTTACATGACCAAACCATATCGTCCTGGGAAGATTCTTAAGCGATTTTGAAAAACACTCATTAGAGTAATAATTATAATCTGAAACAAGGAGAATGTCGTTAACAATATCCTCTCAGCTTAACTATGTGGGGCAGAAATTCTTTGACTGAATTCCTATTTACGGACTTTTAACGACATACTTTAAAATTTGTACTCATTTTTTACTCACTGTCAACTGTTTTATCACGCCTGAATGAATGCTACGTATGAGTGTCGACCACGGACTAAGAAGAGGAAGATAGGTGTATTTCTACAAGCTTTTATTAAGTTCGCAACGTCTATTTTGTTTGTTTGTTTGTGGGTTTGTGGCAAATCTTGTATCTCAATTTCGACCCACATCTAATACACCGATTAAGTTTAAACTTCTCAGGTACGTTCCGATTCAATGACAATTCATGAATATGAATTCTTTAATTTAATTAGAGAGTCAGTTGAATTTAAAAATTATTATATTCAAATTAAAAGGGGAGATAAAAATATAAAATACTAGTTAGCAATCACTTCATCAGAGAGCCGTCGAGGTGAACTATCTTCACGCTTGACCGATTTCACGAGGCGCGTTGACTATGAATGACGTAAAGGCAGTTAACTATCTGTTTTAGATCACAAGCTACTGAACCGATTTTAACACAAACATTTTTAGTCTTAGTTTAATTTCAACTGCATTTCGAACAAATGACTAAAAAGTGGAAAATAAAATAAATATAAAAACCTTTATAATAACAATCTTTTAAATGCAATGAAAAGAAGAAAATAAAACAAACTTACTAATGAAATGTTTGGTCGCTAAAAAATAATATAAGTGATCTCACGAGAGACCAAAGCTTTTATTAGTAAAGTTTGTTTTATTTTCTTACTAGCCGTTGGTACCTGTTATACGTAAATTGTATAATGTGCACAATGTTTTTTATATATTAGGATTTTCAGTGCACTTAAAAGCTTGTTAATAAAAGGCTTTTATATTTATTTTATAGAAATTGCAAACTACCGATTGTATTTTAACACAAACATTTTAGTTGCAGCCTTTGTAGTGTCAACTTCATTGAGAAAGAATTAATAAAAAGTGGTCAATAAAAAATAAAATATCATTTTTATAATGATAGGCTTTTAAATCCACCGAAAGTAAAAAAATAAAAAAATAAAATAAAATGTGCTTTCATTAATTTAAAAAAAAGATTGGTTACTTAAGAAATCTCATTCACATTGGCGACCAATGTTTTTATTTAAGAACAAGCCGTTATGAGATGGCCCTTACTCCAACCATAAAATACTACATTTAAATAATTATTAAAACAAGTTAATAAAAAGTCTAGTGACAATTTAAGCGCAATTTCCTTAATTAATTTTTTGTGACCGAACGAAAGGATATTTTTTAAAACTTTCTTCGGCAATATTGTTCTAAATTATGGCAGGAATCGATTGGTAAATGTTTCAAGTCGCTAAGTGGTCTGGTTGCCGAGATATGAGCTAAAAACTGCCTTTTTTTCGAGGTTTTTTGGGCTTTTCCGAGAAATCCAGGAAGGAATTCCGGAAATTTTTTTGGCCCACAATCATCCTCTGATCTTGCTTAACATATTTGCTTTGGAACTAGTCCTCGATATTGCTTCGTTGAGGAGGAGATACGACTTAAAGCTGGGGACACACATCCATCCATCCATCCATCCATCCATCCATCCATCCATCGATCCATTCATCCATCCATCCATCGATCCATTCATCCATCCATCCATCCATCCATCCATCCATCCATCCATCCATCCAGAAATAACGAATTAATAATCGCAATTGTCAGTATGGAAATTGCGCTAAAAATTATGTATTTAAATTTAGAACTTGTACTGCATAAAAGTTAGACTCAAGACAGCAACATGTATACTGATTCTAAAGTTTATTCCTACTTAACACGGTTCGTTTCATAAACCTAATCAGAGTTAAATCGGTGACAGGACAAATGATCTCAGACAAAATATCTCAGACAAAATATCTCAAAATTTTAATAGTATATTGAATGATTTTAGTTGATCTGAACTTATTTTTTATTGACTGTCATATGGTTTTGTTTACTATGTTGAATATTGTTTAATGTTGTTTATCGGCCTATATAATAATTGTTAGAAATGTTTGCCGCATACATTTGTCATATTTAACTAAACATTTTAAAATTAAACTTACTATTATACTATGCGCAGATTAAAGACATAGTGTAGGTGTGTTTGCCTAACATTTGACAATCCTACCATGTTAGGTGGACGAAACTAGGTCAAAGGAAAACAACAATAAAGACACATTTTCCTATCAAGGTGGCCGCCCGCTTTGATGGAAGAGACACGCCTTAAGTGAAAGACATCAGCCTACAATGGACAATACAGCTAGCATCTAAAATCATTAGTTATGAGGAGGTCACGCCTTAACGATCACTTGACAAATGCTAAGTTAAACACCAGCGGTCATCGCGGAGCCAAGTTTGTCGTAGTGTGCATGAAAGCAAAGCAGTATTAGTAGTGATTACTCAGCTATAACCTCTTTCGTTACCTCGCAGAAACGGTATAGGACATTAGTTTCTGGTGAATTTATGTTTATAAAAACCAGAAGTAGAGCAGCAGACAAATGGTTTGGAAATGTGAACTTACAACATGTCGAGCAAGAGTTCACACAATACATGATCATGTAGTATAGGAGAGGTGTGATTATAACAATTGCCGGCAAAGAAACGCAAGCGTTATGTTTGTGTTTATAATGCAATAAAAACAATAATTTTACACCAGGAACGTGAAGACCCGTTCACATTTTTGAAAAAAAATAATGTCGGGTGTTTTGAACATTAATGTTGTATCACTACCGTTACTTTATTTGCTTTATACATTATCATTTATTATACCTTTCAGGTTAAAGGAGTAAGTTTGTTTTAATTTTTACTTTTTAAAATCAAATGCTATTACAAAGATTACGTTTAATAAATCCTTTGATGCTTTGTTAAGTTTAATAAATTAATTTTATTCACAATTATTATGCGTAAAAAGGTAAACAAAACCATATTGACAGTCAATAAAATCAATTTTAAATAGTTCAAATAAACTAAAATCCTCATGTATCTATTAACATTTTGCTGTGAGATATTTTATCTGAGATATTTTGTCTGAGATCATTTGTCCATGATATCATTTGTCCTGATATATTTTGTCCTGATATCTTCCGTCCGTGAGATATTTTGTCTGAGATATTTTGTCTGAGTTCATTTTTCCTAAGATCATTTCTCATGGAACCGTTAAATCATTATACAAAACACAGCTTTCTACTTACTTTTCCTCTCTTGGTGAACAACAATACTTTGCGACACAATTCAAATAGCCAAAATTAAACCATCATAATCAACAATTGCAAAGAATAACGATGACATAAACAAAAAGAAAAACAATTAAATAAATATAATATATTGTAACAACATTTTTAACACACAACGTAAGTTTACATAAAAAGTCATAAGTACCCATTAAATATGAAATATTATGTACAGAATCGACAATAAAATTGGAACTTAATCTAAATTCCTACAAAGTTTAAAATAAGGATTCAACACAAGTTCAACCAAAATTTTGACCGAAATGTGATAAGTTTTGCTCGGGTCTAGGTCAATAACCCCCCAGCTTAATTGCCTCCTGTCAATTACTAGCCTATGTAATTACCCCACTTCAGAATACACATATTAAAAATGCCTATCCCTCTCTTTCCCCCGCAATAACTAACGTAATAAAATGCACTTATTCTTTAACTCAATGATATTTTACGTTATATCATATATATTATATATTTACACTTACCCTCAACCTCATCCTTACTTACCATTACCGTTACCAGTACCGTTACCATTAGAGTAAAAAAACTGAAAGCCATAGATCATAACGTTCAAGACTCACCGTAGTAAATTGAAAGACATAGATCATAACGTTCAAGACTCACCGTAGTAAATTGAAAGACATAGATCATAACGTTCAAGACTCACCGTAGTAAATTGAAAGACATAGATCATAACGTTCAAGACTCACCGTAGTAAATTGAAAGACATAGATCATAACGTTCAAGACTCACCGTAGTAAATTGAAAGACATAGATCATAACGTTCAAGACTCACCGTAGTAAATTGAAAGACATAGATCATAACGTTCAAGACTCACCGTAGTAAATTGAAAGACATAGATCATAACGTTCAAGACTCACCGTAGTAAATTGAAAGACATAGATCATAACGTTCAAGACTCACCGTAGTAAATTGAAAGACATAGATCATAACGTTCAAGACTCACCGTAGTAAATTGAAAGACATAGATCATAACGTTCAAGACTCACCGTAGTAAATTGAAAGACATAGATCATAACGTTCAAGACTCACCGTAGTAAATTGAAAGACATAGATCATAACGTTGTTGCTGTCTTCTGACTGGCACTGGGTCCTAGACAAAAATTATTTCTTTCATAAAGATCAATTTACATAAGATCCTTATATAGCTAAAAATGCTGAAGCATGGAAGAAAAAAAGCCAATAATAATGCAATTACCCACGTAAAGAGAAAATATGTCCAAAATAGAAACAAATTTAAATCAGGGGCGTAGCGAGGGGGGGGGGGCGGGGGCGGACCGCACCGGGTGACACCATTTAGGGGGGTGACACCAAGGCAAAAAATAGCAAAATATATAGAGAAAAACTTGAGGGGGGGTGCAAATCGAAATTTTGAGGTGGGGGGGGGGGGGGGTTCAAATCGAAAGTTTGAGGGGGGGGGGGGTGCAAATCGAAAACTTGAAAGTTTGTCCCCGGGAAGGGTCGCAACGCCTCTTGGGGGTGACACCATTAAGTGCCGCACCGGGTGACACCCGACCTCGCTACGCCACTGGTTCCAATGTTCACATAAAGAAACAATCTAAATCTATGAAAGAAAAGTGGATTCGATCACAATGTCTGTCTATTAATCACACTCTGAACTTTAAAGCGTATTTGCAGGCATGTATCATGTACTAAGCTTTTAATGAGAAAACTGAAAGAAAGAGTAATGCTAACATTTTAGACATAAGGTCTTCGGTGGATAAACATTAATATTTATCTTTGTAAACAAAATTTGCAATTTGGTTACGGTTACGATTTTTAGGATAAAAGAAAACAAAAGCGATCAAGTGAAAGTTAAGGATAATCATACGATAATTGTTAGGAAGATTTTTAGAGATGGGTATGTGGAAGGACAGGGCTAGGTTGGTATATCTTGCATTCTGTAGTGGGCACGCAGGTTGGTATATCTTGCATTCTGTAGTGGGTACGCAGGTTGATATATCTTGCATTCTGTAGTGGGCACGCAAGTTGATATATCTTTCATTCTGTAGTGGGTACGCAGGTCGGTATATCTTGCATTCTGTAGTGGGTACGCAGGTCGGTATATCTTGCATTCTTTAGTGGGTACGCAGGTTGGTATATCTTGCATTCTGTAGTGGGCACGCAAGTTGATATATCTTTCATTCTGTAGTGGGTACGCAGGTCGGTATATCTTGCATTCTTTAGTGGGTACGCAGGTTGGTATATCTTGCATTCTGTAGTGGGCACGCAAGTTGATATATCTTTCATTCTGTAGTGGGTACGCAGGTCGGTATATCTTGCATTCTTTAGTGGGTACGCAGGTCGGTATATCTTGCATTCTGTAGTGGGCACGCAGGTTGGTATATCTTGCATTCTGTAGTGGGTACGCAGGTCGGTATATCTTGCATTCTGTAGTGGGCACGCAGGTTGGTATATCTTGCATTCTGTAGTGGGCACGCAGGTTGGTATATCTTGCATTCTGTAGTGGGTACGCAGGTCGGTATATCTTGCATTCTGTAGTGGGCACGCAGGTTGGTATATCTTGCATTCTGTAGTGGGCACGCAGGTTGGTATATCTTGCATTCTGTAGTGGGCACGCAGGTTGGTATATCTTGCATTCTGTAGTGGGCTAATTACGCAGATTGGTCACTGAGAAGAGGATATTGATCTGGGGTAACAACCGGGTGCGGGTATGGGTGGGTAACGTTTTAGACCCGGGTAGAGTATATCTCATTTCGTTTACAATTTAGACTTTATTTTAGTTACAATCTTACATATAAAATTATTTAAGGGGATATGCATATTTTTTTAACAAATTAAAATCTAAAGTCGTTTGAATACTTTTATCATATTTAGTACATGGAAGTTAGATTTATACATCAAAAACTTGCTTCGAAAGCAGTTTCGGTTGTCATGGAAACCACAAAAAAGCTCCGTGATTTGGAGATGTTGGTACTTTTAAAAACGCTAAGGCTTTTTTTTTTATTTATGAGCTTATAGCAATCAAATGTACACCGCTTATGACGCGAAAAGTTTTTTAAAACTCGTTTGACTGTGCATAAGTTTAATAATTTGCATATTATTTATCATGAACTTTTTTCTTTAAAAGCCATCGTAATTCCCTATCGCCAAAAAATTTTGCATGAAGAACAAATACTCAAAATATGGTGGGTATTGTATTATTTTTAAAAAATTGTCCCTTGTAGTGTTAAAAAACTGCGAAGTGAGAATAACAGCAAAACATATGTCACGAAAATACCATTTCGTGTAATTTGTAAAGCCGATTGTAAGCTTTGGGTGTTTCCGTGTTGACGGAAAATACGTAAGAAATCCAGCTTTCCAATGATGCGAAATAAATTATGATGACGTATGTTTAACTTTTCGTACATTGTAAAAATTAATTATTTTGCAATTAACTGAGTCATGTAAATTGTATTTTAAAACATAAAAAATACATTTTCTCATTAAAGTTATGATTTTCTTAAACCAAAAAATGGAGAAATTATCCAAAAGTACAAGAAATCCATGATGAAAAATAGGAATTTTGAAATTTTTTTATTATATCCCTTTATGATTTAAAGTTAGGTTTTAATTTTATTGACGATAGATTACCAACATGGTTGTATAAATACTCAAAAAAAAAAAATCATAAAAAGCGTTTTAATAAAAAGTAGAAATTAAACGACACACTAATATTTAAATAGCTCATATAGACAACCCATGTAATATCTACATAAAGAGAATTCATGTCGACTAATTTAGAGACTTATTTTACATATAAATCTACTTACAAGACTATCAACGGGTCTAACTGTACGAAGGTTTCACCGAGTATCTCGAAGGTAAGTAGAAGTCCGGCCATAGATCTGGGTGTTTTCTTAAACCCAAAATGAAAATGTGGATACCAGACACAAATCTATGCCAAGCTTTAATTGCTATTAAAATGTACGATTGTTTTCCATCTATTGATAAATAGAAAACCGCTGTGAAAGTTCAAAATAGCTATTTAATATATTTCGCTAGCGAGAAGACATTTTAAAGTTCCGGTTTTATTGCTATTTTGAATGTGTCTCCAAGAAACATACTTTAAAAATTAGGAAATTCTTATTGAAACAAATATTTGTAAATGGGAAAACTTGCTGAAACAAGCGATTATTTTTAAGGTGAATAGTTATATTGAGTTAAAATTAATTCTTTAACAATGTGAATACATAATATCGATAGGTTTTTATAAAAAATTATTTTAACAGTGAGCACAGTGGCACAATCGACGTGCCGGGGGCCGTAGACAGTAAAGCCTGGGGGAGGAGGGGGGGGGGGGCTTACCCCTGGGGCGTACGGGGTTTTTTGGGGTAAGTCTATATTATGTATAGCCTATATATATATATATATATATATATATATATATATATATATATATATATATATATATATATATATATATATATATAGCTGGAATAGCGGTTCACGGTATGCCCATGACAGACTAGCAAACTGGTGATTTAGAATTGTGACATTTTACCCCCAGGGCGGGGTCAAAAAGTCACATGCTTGAGGTGAAAAATCACACATTTTCAAATGTTATACGGTTGAATCTATTTGATCCCAAATTTTTTTTTTTTTTTTTGCTATTGAAGTTTGTATATTTTTCTTCTCTTATACAGAGTATAGAGGAAATATTGTAATCGTGCACAAAAATCACATGAATTTTTTTCATGTCAGTTTTCATCGTTTCACACGTCAGTATTTCATCATATACGGAGTATAGGGGACTTGTTTTAATCGGGAAAAAATGATAAATACAGATTGATCAAATTTTCAGTTTTCTATGCGTAATCGAGTCGGAAAAACTGGGCTTTGCAATTCTGTCCGTATGTCTCTCTCTGTGTGTGTGTGTGTGCGTGCGTGTGCGTATGGATGTCTGTGAACAAGATAACTTGAGTACCTTCTTCTTTACTCTTAATTTTTAATGTTGGAAGGGATCGAGCCTTACCTGCAAGAGTGTTTGAACTCGATACATTTTCGAATTTAACAACCATGAGCTTTGCTGATTCGACCACGCCTCCAACAATATTAAGTATACATATCAACTTGTTATGCGCCATTTAGGCCATTGACTCCAATTTCAGCCTGCTTTTCTATTTGGATTCGTCCAACCAAGAACAAACTACAAGGCAGCAGTTGTTTTGATTTTGGAGTTGTCTCTCCTAGAAGAGTGGCAGTCCCCAGCTAAAGAGCCTCATCTGCCGGGGGGGGGGGGGGGGGGGGTTGGAACTCGACTATATACGGAGTTGCCACCCCCTGTTGTTTCATATAAGAATATTCGAGAAAGTTTAGAGATCACTTCCGTTGTTTGTTTGTTTTGTAATGGACGTCATAAAAGAACTGGGCGGGAGTTCGGGTCTAAGAACAGGAATTCATTTATTGGGGTTTTAATAAATGATAAGAGGGGGGGGGGGGTGAGCATAATTGGATGTTGGTTTGGTTTTTGCAGTGCTGGCGACTGGGTCATCTAACGTTATTATATAAGTTTACTGTTAAACCGTGAAGTAAGTTTAAGGAAACTAAATTGGTATTAAAACGCACTATGCACAATCCAGCAAAACTGAAGCGTAAATGGAGTTGCTTGTAGAAATTTTAAAAATATAACTTTCGCAGACTTACATTAATCAACAAAGCTATACACAACCTACTATAAACATTTATCCTTTTTTAGTCTTCAAAGTATGTTATGTGCATCGACAGCCACGTATAACGCACTTAAAGATTTTTGTTTTACAACATATAGGCTAGATCTCTGTAATACACTGGAAGATTCAAGAACAATTTTAGAGTGTCAATTGTTTCAAGGACTATAGTTTCTGATTGCAAAAAAAAGTAGTTGTCCTTTTATCTGCAGTAAGATGGTTCCAATTACTTTCATCTGTTTAAAAATAATGCAGAAAGACAAAGAAACAAGTTAATTAAAAAGTCTAGTGACAATTTAAGCGCAATTTCCTTATGTTATCCATAACAATTTTAAATCGTCTTCACGTTCAATAGATGCGTCATCACGTTCCATGGCTGCGCCATCACGTTCAGTAGGCGCGCAATGGTTTTTAGTCATATAACTATATTGCTATATAGTACTGTAGTTTATTATGTATAATGTAAGTTTAAAAAACATTTTGTGACCGAACGAAAGGATATTTTTGAAAACTTTCTTCGGCAATATTGTTCTAAATTATGGCAGGAATCGATTGGTAAGTGTTTCAAGTCGCTAAGTGGTCTGGTTGCCGAGATATGGGCCAAAAACTGCATTTTTTTCAGGGTTTTTGGCTTTTTTTGGGAAATCCAGGAAGGAATTCCGTAATTTTTTTGGCCCACTATCATCCTCGTAACTTGCTTAACATAACATAATTGCTTTCGGAAGTAGTCCTCGATATTGCTTCGTTGAGGAGGAGATACGACTTAAAGCTGCGTAACACACACACATCCATCCATCCAGAAATGACGGGTTAATAAACGCAATTCTCCAGAATGGAAATTGCGCTAAAAATGCGAGTCTCCGGATTTATTACTTTATTTATTAAAAGCTATTGAGCTACTTTTTTAACTAGACGCGAGACCTAGACAGTACCAAAATACTGTATCTGGTGACACGTATTTACTCCACGTGTAGGCTACGCCTTCACGCATTCGTGTAGTATACTTTACCTAAACCTTGCAAAAGAAAAATGAAACGGAAACAAAACTGTAAAAGAACTTTAACTAGAAATTTTACTGATACCGGAACCAGAAAAATGAGCTAAATAAGCGCAACGAAAAACTGCGCGAAAAGAAAATGCGCAAACGTAAATCTCTGCACTCAGAAAAATAATTACACACAAAAATGTGTACACACAGACAAATTGCGCAAACACAAATTTTGCTCACAAGGAGAATGCGAAAACAGACAAAAAGTGCAAACATAAAATTGCGCAAATTTTCAAATAAAATTATTGTGTGGGTGTGTGCGTGTTTGCGTCAGCGCAAGTCAATGATTCTGATTGTGTGTATAAATGAAGAGACAAAATTCATTCCCGCTTAGGTTTACTACAATAGAAAAATAAATACTTATTCCTAAATCCAAAGAAACATTCATAAATATAACTAAGATTTTCCGATAACATATACATAGATGCTGTTGGCCGTAGATGATTTGACCTTAGGTGGTTAGGCCGCACGTTATTGGACTTCAACGAGGGTTCACCACAAGGTTAGTGTAGTTTCTTCTCAAATGAGGATCTGATGGCTTGCCTATTTCTGTATCACAATTTGACATATTTTAAAAAAAAAAACGTTAATGGGTACTCGTATTTCAAGACAAAGGCTGGCCTGTTATAAAAACAATTTTACTGCAATTCTCTAAAATAACCCAAATAAAAACCGTTTATATAAAACGTTTGAAAATTAATCAGACTTAAGACAATGTTTTAAATTCTGTTCAACGGATCAGTTAATATCTCCTGACTATTGAAGGTGGTTTCTATAGTTTTCTTCAGCAAAGCGATATCGGAGGGGTATATATGACAGCATCCTCCTATCCAGCGAGCTCCAGCCTCTAACCATTCCTCAGCATAGTCTGATATGTTGTCTTTAGATTTAGACCTGTAATTATTAATTAGTGTAATACACTTTAAACCAAACGAAATGGCTTAAGAATAAACCTTAAGCTGGAAACAATGCACATCTATTGATAATACACGGCCACAGGCCACATTCTAAATTGCCACTGATCAATTGCTACATGGTCACTGGACAGACCCTAAAAACAAAGCTGTTTGGCTAACCACGCTTAACTGTAGCCTTAAGGAATCTTATACTACCAACCTTCCATCGTGTTTAAAGAGTCCACCGTTGGGTTTGACTATGATTGGAATATTGAGTTTGAGGGTGGATATTTTCTGAACAAGTGGCAACACATAGTCCGGATGGACACAGTTTACTCCAACTCCCAAAACGGCCGAACTTTGTACCACAGCTGAAACAGCATCCGTAATTAATTCTCCGTGTGCGGTCATCTGATCGTCCTTGAAATCAAATCAAGTTTAAGATTTTAAAAATCCACTCAACTAAAAATAAAACTATATAACGTACCCGTCCCAGCGCACGGATGCATCATAGCGCTACCAGGATGCATCGGGGCGCCAAATTACAACCTGTCGGGCGCCGGCGAACGCGTCTGATTCAATTTAGTGAACGCCCAATCTTATTCATAGTCTATCGCACTGTTTAAAACTATCGTAGGTGCCATAGCGCTCACGGGATAACCCAGAGCGCCAAATCGGACCCTGCCGGGGCACCACTCTTACGAATTGGAAATTTATTTTTTTCGCACAGGAGTATTCTCAACAACTTCCCAAAGTTTCATGGCGATCGGATGAAAGGTGTAGTAATGCATAAAAGACAGACAAACAAACACACACACATTGCTTTATATACATAGATATATATATATATATTTATACATAAATACTTATAAATATTTATATATATATGTAAGCCCTGCTAGGGGGTGGATCACTAAAATCTATCTACCCTTCCCTGGCTTATCTATTACTGTCCGGTCAGTGCAAGCCCGGCTAAACCCAGACTGGTTAATACCTTAACCTTAGTCTAAATTAGAAACAAAAAACTTAACAATTAATCAAATTTATTTTACCCATGATAAAATCAAAATAAAATAAAGAATAGGTAAAATAAAACTACTGACACTAAACCGAACAATTTACACACAACAAACAGAACATAAAACAGAATGTAACAAAACAATTTAAATACAACAAAACACACAACTTCAGACTACGTCCTAGAAAAGAAAAAAAATGACACATTAATTACCATAAAAAAGGTTATATACAAAGTATTAAACACAGGCTGACTGGATTACATCTCAACAGCCTGCAGGTAGTTCACACAGAACAAACTCCAAAAATATAAGATCTATTAATGTGCACATCCATAGTGGCTTAGAATAAACCAAACACTCTCCTGGGGATCAACAAAGTTCACCACAGGAAGTGTAAGTCCACTATTATGGCTTGACAGTATAAACAGCATAACCAAACCCGACAGTCAGGAATGAACCGTAACTGTGGGTCAGGCAAAAATAACCTTATCCCGGCTTAACACCAGCCCAGGGGATACAATATCTCTACAACTTAACCCAACAGCCAGGAGTAAACCATAACTGTGGGTCAAGTATAAATAAGCATTATCCCTGGCTTAACACAAACCCAAGGGATACAACAAAGTAACAAAATAAAATAATAAACATAATAATATAATAAAACTCAGAATCTGAGTCCACATGGTCAGACAAAAACACAATGGCGGTAAGAAAACAGCCACAGAAAAAGCTTATGGCCAGCAACCAAAAATAAACTGCAAAATAAATAATTTAAACATGGTTTCTAACTTACCAGGCTTACAAAGAACAAATGCACAAATAATGAAAGCTAGATGGAAGTTCTTCTGACTAAGTAGCATCGGATGGAAAAAGGACTGCCTTCCTTACCTCATCCTGTCAGCATACCAAAGTGGACAGAACATCAAGCCGGAAATCGACTTTCACACACCTCACACACTAAACGTAAACAAATAGTTCCTAATTCACAGATAACAAACCAAACGCCACGAAACATGCAACAGAATTATATAAAAAGACACTTAATATAAACATTGACAACAATATAAGCGAAATATATACAAACTAGCTGTAAACAGTGACATAAACAGTTAGACAGCGGCGCCATAATACGGGACTACACAACTAAAAAGTACGAACAGTTTACGAAATGAAACGAAACGATACATTCGCCTTCTAAGTTACAAATAATAATAATAATAACACACTCCAGCCGCTCACACACATATATATATATATATATATATATATATATATATATATATATATATATATATATATATATATATATATATATATGGTGACAGGACTAATGATCTCAGACAAAATATCTCAAGGAGAAATGATCTCAGGAAAATGATCTCAGGAAAATGATCTCATGGACAAAAGATATCAGGACAAATGATACCATGGACAATTGATCTCAGACAAAATATCTCACATCAAAATTTTAATAGTATGTACGATGATCTTAGTTGATTTGAACTTATTTTTTATTGACTGTCATATGTTTTTTACTATGTTTAATATTGTGTATAGGCCTATATAATAATACTAGGCATGCTGCCCAGCTTCGCTTAGGCTTTCGAAAACATTGAGAATTTGAATGCTTAATTAATTCGCCCGAGGGTCGTTCTTCGACCTCAGGAGTTTTGAAGAGGTTCCTACGTGGATATTTTTTTTTCGATTTATAGCTCATATAAGGCGCCGGTCAGTCGAGGTCAGTTTTGACCCCCTCATCGTAGACTTTTCGGTCAACCGGCCCGCGTGTTCTGTCGCCCCAAGGCAAGATCCTGCTAAATTTGAAGCGCCTGCGGCGCCGGGAAGTGCCCTATCGGGCACCCGACAACTTTGCTTTATATATTGTAACCCTCACTCAGTGGGGATGCTTTTACCCACTGTGGTGTTGTGGTTAAGACGGGCTGACCCT
This sequence comes from Physella acuta, assembly GCF_028476545.2. Lineage (NCBI taxonomy): Eukaryota > Metazoa > Mollusca > Gastropoda > Physidae > Physella > Physella acuta. Next base: position 66,925 of record NW_026732458.1, on the reverse strand, counting down.
GAGATTAAGAACACACCGACACCGACAGTTGTTGTCAAGTACTCGCTTTATTTACAGCATCGAGCCATGACGGCGATGCAACACAGGTAATTTCGCTCACAAAAGCATAAAAAAACAACGTCAACAGTTCAGTTACGGTCCCACAGGGGCCGCAACCCAATGAATAAAAACTTCATATTTTTATCCCCCTTTGGCTGGTAACCATATGTGTTACAATATTATAGAGATTAGCAAATTGCATAGATAAACACAGATTTCAATAAAGTAATTAAGGCCTGAAATACTTTAGTATAGAAATGTATTGTTTGAATAGATTCTAGATCTAGGTAGGGTCTACATCTGTGTAAGTCTAGTTTTTCCGTAGATCTAGATCATCTAGATCTAGATCTAGATACTCTAGATCTAGATGATCTAGAGTATCTAGATGCAAAATTAAAAAAAATAGATAACCAAGTTTGACTTGGTGTGTCTCGAACCCGCACCACCTGCGTGGTTTTAAGTATACTATCATCTCAGTTATTTAGGCACCTTATAAAACATGGAGAATGAAAGACGTATTTTAAAATCTTAACTTACGCGAATATGCCTATTATTTCAAATTAATTTTTTTATCCCAAATTAGCCAGTTCCAAACAAAGATTTTGTATAAAATAATTAAGTCTTGAAATAGTTTAGTCCTAATATAGAAATTTATTTTTGGAATAGATTCTAGAGTAGTTAGAGTCTAAATCTAGATCTTAGCGTCTACGTCTAGTCCTTGCGTTGATTTAGATCTAGTCTTGATCAGAATCTCTAGATCTAGAATCCAAATATATAAAATAAATTTTATGAGTTCAGGCCGGAAAAATTGTATTGTATACATTTCATAGTGTACGTAGATCTAAATCAAATTTGAATGAAATAGTTCATTTCTTTTTATTCTAAACACGGCAGATGACGTCATTAGTTAATGTATAAACATTAGTGACATCACAGTTTTATGCGTTCTTTTTCACATCTATAAATGCTTTTCCTGTTGCATAATTAAAATTGTTTTTCTACATTCGAATACGCCTTTATTTTTTATTTTTCTTCTTTAAATAAAATTGTGGTTATGCATTTAAAACATCTAACATATTATTTTCAACAAAAGTCCGTATAAAGGTATCCATATATCGCTGCCGATTCTGACGTGATGTCCGGCGAAAATATTTTGCGGACAGAGAGAGAGAAGAGCGCACATGGCCTTTTATATATTAGGATTCATTGTCAGAAATGTTTGCCGTATATATTTGTCATATTGCACTTAACATTTTAAAATTAAGAATACTAATATAGTATACTAGATTAAATAATTTTTTTGATAGACAGCGTAGGTGGGCTTGCCAAACATGAGACAATCCTACCACGTCAGGTGAACGAAACTAGATCAAAGGGAATGAAATAACAATAAAGACATGTCGAGCTAGAGTTCACACAATACATGATCACATAGTATTGGAGAGGTGTGATCATAACGATGTACCGTCATCAAAGAAACGTAAACGTTATGTTTGTGTTGATGATGTTATAAAAACAAATTCACATTTTTTAAAAAATATTTCGCGTGTTTTGAACATTAATGTTGTTTAGCTACCGTTATTTTATTTATTTTATACATCATCATTTATTATACCTTTCATGCTAAAGGAGTAAGTTTGTTTTAATTTTTACTTTTTCAAAGCGAATGCTATTACAAAAATTAAGTTTAATAAACCTTTTGATGCTTTCATAAGTTTAACAAATTCCTTTGTTCACAATTATTATGTGTAAAGTGGTAAATAAAACCATATTGGCAGTCAATAAAAAAAAAGTTCAAATCAACTAAAATCATCGTACATACCAGTGGCGTAGGCAGGGGGGGGGGGGTTAGGGGGGGTCATAACCCCCCCCCCCCCCCATAGACCCCTCGGTATATAGAAAAAGTATGAGTGGGGGGTGCAAATCGAAAGTTTGAGGGGTGGGGGTGCAAATCGAAAGTTTGTCCCCGGGTAAAAATTGGACCCCCCCCCCCCCTTGAGACGATCATGGCTACGCCACTGGTACATACTATTAAAATTTTGCTGTGAGATATTTTAATTGAGATATTTTGTCTGAGATCATTTGTCCATGATATCGTTTGTCCTGATATATTTTGTCCTGGTATCTCTTGTCCGTGAGAATCATTTGTCCTTCAGATCATTTGTCCGTGAGATATTTTGTTTGAGATCATTTGTCAAGGAACCATATATATCTATAATATAAGCGGGCTGAGCGTGTGTCAGTCCTTCCTTCCTTCCTTCTGTCATCGCTATAGCTTTTGAAACCATAAAAGTAAACAACGCACCATGCTGTGCTTTTCAGTGCACCGCATTGTCTTATTATAAGTATTAGAGTAGGGTTTGTTTATATAACGACATAGAGCTATTTTATAATTGCCACTGTGTTTACTCTTTTGCATAACTTAAAGAAAATATTAAATACACGCACATTGCTAAAACATATTAAAAGGATCAATGTCAAATATCATTTTCGTTTATATTCCTAGAAAAAGTGGATACATTTTAATAACATAATAACAGTACGGTAGAAAAATCAAATTAATTTAAATCTTTTCTAATTTTGACAAAGGAGGTAATTTAAAAATACATTAAACTCACGCTAATAAAAAATGTGAATGCAAATATACGTTCGTCATAGAAGGAATTAGTGTTGCAATAATATAATTAGCAAAATGTGAATGCAAATTATTCGGATGTGTAAGAGGAAATTATTGTTAGAAAATTATAAATAGCATGGATTGATAAAAGGCAAACTTTTATTTATTTTATTCACTAAATGTAAGCCCTACTGTTTATTACCTATAATTTTTAATCAACTATTCAGCACTATTATAGACGCGTCATCATGTTCATTAGGTGCGCAATGGGTTTAGTTATGAAACTTTATTGTAAATTTTTAAAATTTAAAGTGCTGGAAAAAAAATGCGTGAATGGATAAAGTGAAATATTGTAGGTAAAACACGGATATTTTAAATGCTGCCTATTATTTATACTGTTTACTAATTATTATTCTATCTTTCGGTTTGCGGACAAGCTAGGGGTTTTACAAGAGAGGCGTAGCGAGGGGGGGGGGCATATGTCCCCGGGTGCCGACCTTAGGGGGCGCAAAAGTTGGTTGGAAAAAATATGCGAGAGGGGGGGGGTTGTGGAAATCGAAAGTTTTAGGGCGAGGGTCAGGGGTGCAAATCGAAAGTTTGAGGGGGATGCAAATCACCGGAAAGGGCGCGATTTGGCGCTACGGGCTAGACTGTGACCAATATGCCTTTATGATTGTATTTAAATTGTGTTTATGTTATGAGTGTTGTGTTTGTTTTTTCGTTTCTGTTTATTTTTTTTGCGTTCGTTTGTGTTGTGTTTAGTTTTGTTCTGTTCCCAAAATGGTACATTTAAAAAAAAAATTACCGTGGCGGAGCACGGGATGCAGCTAGTATACATATATATATATATATATATATATATATATATATATATATATATATATATATATATATATATATATATATATATATGTGGACGGACGGACGGACGGACGGACGAACATCAGACCTATAATAGATTGGAAACACTGACGAGAAGCCGCGTTGGTTGTTAACAAGCCTTTATTCAGCCATGATGGAAGAGAGAGGACGGAAGTGACGAGAGACAAAGATATATATACATGTAAGGGACATCACTCAAGATAACAGTATAAATATAATACTAATACAAGAAGAGTGAGTTCCCTTGACTTCACAAGTCTCACTATATTACAAGACCGATAGACAGAAATACAGACAGACAGCAGACAGACAGACAGATTGACAGATAGATATAAAATTTTGTAAAAATAAAATGAGGAAAGATCTTGTCTTACTTAATTCCTTACCTTACACTGAAATGTAACACAAGCTTTCATGTTAGGAAACTGCTTAAGACAGTCAAGAATCGCTTCAGCTTCCTTTACAACCGGAATGGTTTCCACCATCAAAAAGTCAGGCTCAGCATCAATCAACGCTTGCAGACGAGGAAGATGCCATTTACATAAATCCTATTTTTAAAAAATCAGAATGGTTAGGTCTTCATTGGAAATTTATTCATTTCACATAAGTTCGTTGTAATTTCTAAATGATGTTTCAACAGTAAACTAACTTTTAAGACCTACTCACTGTAATAGAGTTTCTCCTAAACGTAATTTCTGTTGATAGTCTAAAACCTAATGTACAATGCTCTCAAGAGAAATGTTAATCACTTCAGGAAAATTTATCAGAACACGATCAATTCCTAAGATATAGGCTGATAGTAGTGGCAGGACTCTAGCTTTTGAAAGTAGTGGCAAGACACACACTCACTCACATATCACATATACATTATATATATATATATAAACTAACTTTTAAGACCTACTCACTGTAATAGAGTTTCTCCTAAACGTAATTTCTGTTGATAGTCTAAAACCTAATGTACAATGCTCTCAAGAGAAATGTTAATCACTTCAGGAAAATTTATCAGAACACGATCAATTCCTAAGATATAGGCTGATAGTAGTGGCAGGACTCTAGCTTTTGAAAGTAGTGGCAAGACACACACTCACTCACATATCACATATACATTATATATATATATATATATATATATATATATATATATATATATATATATATATATATATTTATAAATATAATTGTATATATATATATATATATATATATATATATATATATATATATATATATATATATATATATATATATATATATATATATATATGGGGGCATTAAACTGAACGTTCGCCGGGAGGGGTCGCTACGCCTTTGATTTCATGTCAAACACTGTTTATTTAAAGCGAGCTCCCTATAGCCCCTACTAATTGTTGCTGTATGTTGCTATAAATGAAAATTAATATTTTATTCTTATTCAAAAGGCGTTGTTCATTTAACCCGCTTAGAAAATACTACATACTTTGTGAGAATTGGATATGTTAATGAGACTAATCACACACAGACAACAGACAGTCAGATAAAAAAAGTAAAACGATTATTTAAATAGAAGATAGAATTTTCTTAAGTATTTAGAAAATTATATTTTTTAAATTTGTCAGTGTGTCATTGCACTGAAACTGCCATCTCGTATACTGTTGTATAAGAATATACGATAAAGCCTTGGGGAGATGACTGACGCTTTATTTGTGATAGTTTGTGAGTTGACCCGGAGTTTGTGTGTATTATTTTTTGCGTCAAAATGTGATTATAAAGACGTGTGAATTAACAAGTTGTACCACATCCACTACTGGTCAAAAAAAACGCTACAAGTCTACCGGGTCATACGAGTTCTTAGTCTACCTCAGGTGTATGCAGTGCCGGCGCCAGGTTATTTATCGCCCAACGCAAAACTTTGATATATATATATATATATATATATATATATATATATATATATATATATATATATATATATATTATATATATATATATTATATATATATATATATATATATATATATATATATATATATATATATATATTATATATATATATATTATATATATATATATATATATATATATATATATATATATATATATATATATATATATATATATCAGGGGCGTAGCGGGGGGGGGGGGCGGGGGTGCGGACCGCACCGGGTGACACCATTTAGGGGGGTGATACCAAGGCAAAAAAATAGCAAAATATATAGAGAAAAACTTGAGGGGGGGTGTGCAAATCGAAATCTTGAAAGTCAGTCCCCGGGAAGGGTCGCAACGCCTCTGGGGGGGGGGTGACACCATTAAGTGCCGCACCGGGTGACACCCGACCTCGCTACGCCACTGAGATATATACATACATATATATATATATATATATATATATATATATATATATATATATATATATATATATATATATATATATATATATATATATATATATAAACATGTATATAAATGTGTGTATATATATATTTATATATATATATATATATATATATATATATATATATATATATATATATATATATATATATATATATATATATATATATATATATATATATATCATTTTATGTGTCTGTGTGTGTGTATTAGAATATTTTTTTAAAATTCTGTTTAAGATCTTGTGGTGCCAACAGTTAATTTAGTTTGAAAATCTAAACCTCTCTCTGGCTAACGAGATTTCTAATTCAAAGTGAGAGAAAATGAGACTTAGCCCTATTTAAAAATCAAAATTGCACAGGCTCCGATCTAAAGAAGGCTCTAAACGCTGTAGATAATAATATAAAAAGCTCATTACTTAATTATAATTATATACAGTCGATATAAAGAATGTTGACAGCTACTTGGCATTACGGACTTATTTAATTGTTTTCTACATCAATTGTGTGACACCAAAATAAAAAGTCAAAGTGACTGGTAAAAAGCCCCCCCCCCCCGACCCTTTATTGTGAGGGAGGTTGGGAGCGCATTTTCACCAACGCGAGTACTTATATATAGGCCTAATTTAAAGATGGGGCGCAAAATTGATAATTCGTCATGGGCATGAAATAGATCACCATGCCTTTATATATTACCTTGTCTATAGTTTATATAATATAACCAAAGTTATTAATTATTAAGTACTTTTTACTATTGGAGATTACACATTTTTGCGCCCCCCTATGGATAGCGCCCTAGGCGACCGCCTAGTTCGCCGTATATGTAGCGCCGGCCCTGGGTGTATGTACACCTAAAGTTAGACCTTAACCAAAGGTTGATGGTACAGTCAGTATATTTTGTATGTGTTACTTTTGTTGGTATTTTTCGGGGGGGGGGAGGGGTAGTTTTTGTTTTTATACTTTATTTTATATTAAAACACCTCAACGTAATTCTTTGTTATTAATTTATTTAGCTTAGGTTCGTCCACATTTTGCAAACTTCCTCGGACCAATGTTTCTCTTTCCGATATCTATTTTAAAATAATTCATTATGGATTCAATTATATATTTTAGTTACTGGTGCCGCCACTGGGCTTAGACAATACGAGAAAGACAAACCTCTTTGGTCATTGAATCAGCATAGCGACCATGGTATTCAGATCTGTCACAAAGTGTGGCACCATAAGGGCCGACTGAAGCAGCTACTGCGCCACGATAGCCTATGTTAAGAAATTATGTTTTCATCCTTAATTGTATGTAAAATATAGCTAAACTTACTGCTGATACATCCAAATAATACTGAAACAAAAGTGCACGAATAGATCAATATAATACTAGCTGTGCGTGCTGAATACTCGTATACTTTTTTGGCTTGCGTTTTATATTCAATCGTCAATCGTTATCTACTATTGGCTGCAAAGCCTGTCGCAAAAATGGCAAAGAAACTTATAATTTTTTTGCTTAGATATTCAGGCGTCTAAGTTATTTTTTAACGCTTTCTTTAAAAGTAGCGTGAACTACTCCATTTACAGTTTTTAAATCTTCAAAAGAAGTCGCACCATTACCGTGAAGCAATAACAATCGTAAGCAAAATCGTTCAGAATCGGCAACTAAACTAACATAACAATCTATAATACATCAATTGTTTTTCTTCTCATCGTATTCATTTCCATTTCCTTTTTGGTTTTTTAATTAGGAAGATTTTCAGGGATCCTAATGATTGTATGAGACTGCTCATAGTCATAGCTAAATAATCGCGAAGCTGATTCTGAGGCGCTTATTCATCTCGAATCTATAGCCTACATGTTTAAATTTCAACATGATTTAGAGCCGTCTCTTGTTTTTTCACATTTACACAATCATGACTTTGTAAACATTTTTTTAAAGTTATTTAAATACCCAACAGAGGCACATATTTTTGTGTTCATACGTCAATTTTAGTTTAATATAAAACTAAGATAATGATTGGACGGTACAATCCAACAATTAGCGAGTTTTATTACGAACGACCGTTGTTCGCCATTGATATTGAGGATAAACATTTCAATTTTTCAGTTTTTTAAAAACTGTTTTAAGAAGCACTTTAAGCATTTGCCGTTTTTCATACATGGAAAATTCATGTTTTTAACCCAGCAAGGACCATGCACCCAGTAGCGGAAAGGGGAGAGTGGGGGGGGGGGGGGGGACACTGAGAGGGCTGCAGTCGGTGCACGGGAAAAAACACAGAAAAAAGGTCAGTTTTTGCTAGGAAAACAAGTTAATAAAAAGTCTAGTGACAATTTAAGCGCAATTTCCTTATGTTATCCATAAAAATTATTAATTTTTAATTTTTTGTAAATATCATCCTATAAATATAAACTCCTACACGATGCTCAGTTTAAATCATCCTAGGCCTACACGATGCTCAGTTTAAATGTTCTTAATTAATTTTTTGTGACCGAACTAAAGGATATTTTTGAAAACTTTCTTCGGCAATATTGGTCTAAATCAGGGGTCTCCAAACTTTTCAGTCCGAGGGCCGCATTAACTATCAAATTTCAGTTCCGGAGCCAGTTTCTTCCAGGCATGTCTTTGATTTTTCTGGGCAAAGTTCCTCAGCCAGCACCAACAAACGTTTTTCCGTGGACAAAAAAATCTCCGCGGGCCGGATGAGAGGACCTCGCGGGTCGCATCCAGCCCGCGGGCCGTAGTTTGGAGACCCCTGGACTAAATTATGGCAGGAATCGATTGGTAAATGTTTCAAGTCGCTAAGTGGTCTGGTTGCCGAGATATGGAGCAAAAACTGCATTTGTTCGAGGTTTTTTGGCTTTTCCGGGAAATCCAGGAAGGAATTCCGGGAATTTTTTTGTCCCACAATCATCCTTGGAACTTGCTTAACATATTTGCTTTTGGAACTAGTCCTCGATATTGCTTCGTTGAAGAGAAGATACGACTTAAAGGCTGCGGACACACATCCATCCATCCAGAAATGACGAGTTATTAAACGCAATTTTCGCCAGTATGGAAATTGCGCTAAAAAGTCACAGGAAAAAAGGCACACGGGCAATTTTTTTTCGGAAAAACGTCACAGCAATAAAGTTACAGCCAAAAGTCACAACAATCGTTTAATTAATATTTCGATTTTAATTGCTGAGAATTGTAAAATGTTGGTTGTTTAGTGATGTGGAAATTTCAATGAAAACAAAATTTAATCGGATACGGCATGTTACAGGAACCTGACCTTCAGCCTGTTCCGGAAATTTCACCAGAAATAAAAATCTCACAGGCAATAAAATTAATCTGGAAATGGATCTTTACACGGAACCCGCAAATATAACATGATCTGGAAATTTAATTGGAAATGGACGTTTAGCCACAAACGGAAATTTAACCGTAAACAAAATCTAACCTTAAACGGTACTTTATCCTGAGTCGGAACTTTGACCCGAATAGGAAATTTAACCGGAAACGGAATTTCAACCATATTCGGAACCATAACAGGTACAAATGTTAAAAGGAAACGCTACTGTATTCGAAACCGGCATTTTAACCTGGTAATGTAACCTCAAATGGAAAACGACATTTTTAAAACGTAACTAGAAATGTAACCGAAATCGGAACTTACCAGCAACTGGAAATGTAACCAGAAACGGAATATAAACTATAAGTCGAAAATTAAAATGGACACATAACTTTAACCGGCACTAGAAATTTTACCGAAATCGGATCTTTAAATATTTTTTAAAATTGTGTTTTGTATATTTAAATTTGTGTATCTTTTATCAATGACAGCTCACTGAAGATATGGTGCTCCAGGGCACCTTTTTGTGTGCATATAGTTCACGCAATTCCCTTCTGCCAGTTTTGTAAGCAAAGTTATAGATTCCAACGCGTGCCTAAGCATAATACAATACTTAGCAATGAATGGTGCATCGTACGAAAACCAGAATTTCCTCCCAGCATCATCGTCCGAAAAACTATGGAACCCGTACTCCACGAAAGATTTTTTACTTCGAAGAAGTTGTCCACTAAAAATCTTCCTTTATCACATCGTATTTCAAATACTGTAAGAATACAGTAAGGCGGTTTAAATTGGAAACGTCTGAGGTCTCGTCAAGTTGAAGCTGAATTTTGGCGAGCTTCAAATAACTTCTTTAACTACTTGAATGAAAATGTCTTTGCTCATTGCCACCATTTTGTTGCTGAAGGTCTCGTTTTAAAAAGAAAGTTAAGATAGCTTCAGCCGCTTTTCCCAACATGATATTCGACATCCCTAACCCTAACCCTGCTTTGCGATCTTTGTCGGATGCAGTGAGGATCGGTTTGTTGAATGGCATAAAGCAGAGTACATGTAAATTCTGGCTGTCTTCACTCTGAATTTAATGAGCGTTGTGTTCTTATAGTTTCCATCTCCACGCAGCTTAAGGAAATGTTTTTGTAAACTTTGTTGATTCACCGAACCCCTGGGGGTTCGAGCGAGCCCATGGTAAGAAGCACTGAGATAGATGTTTCTAGAAGCCTAGAATTCTGTACCATTTCACTGCATTTATTAAATCGTCTTGCAAGAACACGAACTTATAGCGTTCATGGTGTCTGCCCAAACATTCTGAACCCGATTCCACGTGGTGGGGGAGGGGGTACGACTTTGAGCTGCATATTATCTTGATTCTCCTGCGGAAAACAGAGGGAGCTAAATTTCTATATTCATTTTAGTTATATATTGATCCAAATTTAGATTGTGGTATACTCCGTGATTTGGACGCCCAAAATCTAGGCAGAATAGGCAAGATCAATAGGCCTAAATTGGAACCTGCTACTCGACTGTTCAGTGTAATGTATGCTTGTAAACGATAGGCGCGATATATTTCGAGGGGGGTCCATTTAAATTAATTCGCTCACATGTTTTTTTTTAAACTGTATTTATTCAGCATTCACAGTTTTAAGAATGACACAAGATGGTGATTTTATAAAGAGTCGAAAACAAAAAACCTGTCATATTCTGTACTGCATCCCTTGCAACTTTAACTAGATCAATTCCTTTTTTAAGAAGATCAACTGCTTCCTGTCTTGATATGTTCAGTCTTTTTTGATAACCTTCTATCGATGCTTGGTAGGTAGCTGATAAAACAACGTCAGCGCCTGCCTTAAAATAGCTTTAAAAAACATTTTAAATTGCTACAATTTGCAAATGTAAATATTGATGTATTGGAATAGAATAAGCTTTATTAATCAATTAAAACAGGTCAAATTAAAACTGCTTATATTTCAGTATATATTAAAACTTTTGTCATGACAACTTTTTGAAAGAGCTACTGGTCAGAATTCTACAAGGTATGAAAAATCGTACCATTTTTAGTATGCTAAACTTTCAAAATTTGCATATTATTCACCATAAACTTTTTTCCGATGAAAGTCATCACAATTCCCTCGTTACAAAAGTTTTATTTTTGCATGAAAAACAATTACTGAAAATATGGTGGGCATTATTTAATAAACAAAAAAAAGTAAGTTTTTAGTGTTAAAAACTGCGACCTGAGAAAAACAGCAAGAAATAACGAAAAGTAGGTCACGATAATATATACGATAATATCATATCTGTGTAATTTGTAAAGCCCATTGTAAGCATTGGGTGTTTCCGAGATCATGGAAAATACTATTAACCAATACATGAGAAATCCAGATTTCCAATGATGCCAAATACAATATGATGACAGATATAAACTTTTCGTAGAAAACTTGTAAGATTGGGAAAATATGATTTTTTTTTTTATTAATTGGGTTAAGAAAATGGTATTTTGAGCACATAATTAAAACCCAAATAATACCTTGCGATATCTAAAAGGCAGTTATCTTCCTTTTTTTCCCTTCTTACCGTTTTTGGAAACTAACCGTCAGTGATCAACAGTTCACCTTTGTGTAAAGACTGATTGAGCATTCGTTTACGATTAATTATGTTGTTATTTCCCATTTTATTATTGAATATACTAATCCTTATATTAATTTTGAATTATTAATTTAAATTCTAATTAAAATTAAAAAGAGATATGTGTGCATTGTAATCAAAGACAAACATTTCTGAAAAGTTTGCAAAAAAATGGATGCATAAAAAATGGGTCTGAATTAAACCAAAAGATTTGAAACAACTCACAAACATAATGACGTGAACTAAATAAAAGCCTAAAGTAAAAGCTTATTCGTAAAATGAAAGTAAATTGTTCTCTTACTCTGTATGAAGCTTGATAAGATCCTCGGGATGTGATGCAACAACTATGGCTGACCATAAAGGGTCATCCTGTGGATACATTCAATACAAATATCCATTGCGACAGCCCCGCGACGCCATTAACATTGGCGCTCAACTAGGCGTGTTCTACTTAACTTTTAAGGAGGGCTTTTAGCGTACACTTGGGCGTCTGAGCAGTAGAGTGGACAAAACCGCACGCCAACCACAAAGATCCAAGAAATACAGCCAGTGTTTCTTCCAGACTTTTTTCTCCGGGGGGGGGCACTTGAAATTTTCGGGGGGGGGGGGGGGGGGGGGGGGGGGGCTTTGCCCCCCCCCCCCCCCCCCCCCACGAAGAGATGCCTGGAAGAAACTCTGAATACAGCGTCTTTTTTGTTTACATAACACAGTTTATGAAAACAAGGTCACGCGTCTATACTACACAATTGGTAACGCATTGATGAAATCCTTTAATGTATACTGAGTCAGCATTCCGTCTGTGACCGCAGCAACCCTCGGGACCAGTACGCTAGTTCATGGCGAAATTAATTTTAAAAATGTAATTAGGGCTGCATTATGTAGTAACCTACTAAAAAGAAGAAAATAAATTATTGTCTTTAAATAAATAAAACAACTATTTACACAACTTTAACGAAAAGTGTGGGTCTCTAGATTATCTATTGTACACCTTTATAGTATTTAGGAAGAGACCCACGCGTATCTTTACATTATAGTTATTTAAATAGTAGTGTATTAATATTATTATACGAGAAAAATGGCCCGTTGAGGAAGGATACAACGGGCGCTAGGCTGATAGTGCTGTCTCTTTTCTCTAAACTAAAACCATCCCACACCCACCCCCACACACCCCCCCCACACACACACACACACCACCCCCACCCCCCACACACACCTCCACCCCCCACACACCACCCACCCCCACCCCCACACACCACCCCCCCCCCCCCCCCCCCCCCCACACACCACTACGCGAAGAATTGCATTAAAGAAATTGCGAGAAAACCACTTTTTAGATTAGACACATTAATTAGGTGGTAATTTTATTATAGAGTATCGATGAGGAAACCACCCCACCCCACCCCCCCCCCACACACACCTCCACCCCCCACCCACCCCCACCCCCACACACACCACCCCCACCCCCCACACACCACCCCCCCCCCCCCCCCACCCCCCACTCCCAAAAAAATCATGTCTACCGTCCAATTCAACGAAATATAATTATATACTTTTTCCAGTGTCCGCCCCCCTTCCCGAAAATTTTACCCCCGCCCCCGAAAATTTCAATTACCCCCACCCCTCTCCGGGGAGGAAAAAGTCTGAAAGAAACACTGGTGTCGCGCTTAGCCACTACCCGAAGAATTGCATTAAAGAAATTGCAAGAAAACCACTTTTTAGATTAGACACATTAATTAGGCGGTAATTTTATTATAGAGTATCGATGAAGAAATTTCTTTTGAGTTGGGGAGGGGGGGGGGCTCAGACGTTCTTACGCGTGGGGTGGGGCTTCGCCCCTACCCGAAGAATTGTATGCAAGAAACTCTTCACGCAAACCATTTAGATTAGACAACATTTCCTTTTTATTCAATGTTTACGCGATAATCAATGACGTCATTATATTACTGTGTGCACTTTCCGCCTTGAGATTATTTTCAACTCTATGCTAAATGTGTCGACGTCATACTTCGTTTTTCGAATTACTGTGCATGTTTTTATTTTGCTTGTGTTTTCTCTAGAGCGTTCTTGTCAGACAGAGCGTTCTTGTCAGATACATAGATACACAGACAGCGAAACTATTATTATAGATATTTAAAGAAATGTTTTGAAGCATTTTTTTTATACCATAATACTATAATTACAATAGAATTTCATGACTTAAAACTATTGCACACCAAATGAACATTACAATGCGCGTATATTAGTGTGGAATAGTAGTAGGTCAAGTTACTAATTTTATATTTTTTAAACTCTTCACGCAAACCATTTAGATTAGACAACATTTCCTTTTTATTCAATGTTTACGCGATAATCAATGACGTCATTATATTACTGTGTGCACTTTCCGCCTTGAGATTATTTTCAACTCTATGCTAAATGTGTCGACGTCATACTTCGTTTTTCGAATTACTGTGCATGTTTTTATTTTGCTTGTGTTTTCTCTAGAGCGTTCTTGTCAGACAGAGCGTTCTTGTCAGATACATAGATACACAGACAGCGAAACTATTATTATAGATATTTAAAGAAATGTTTTGAAGCATTTTTTTTATACCATAATACTATAATTACAATAGAATTTCATGACTTAAAACTATTGCACACCAAATGAACATTACAATGCGCGTATATTAGTGTGGAATAGTAGTAGGTCAAGTTACTAATTTTAAATTTTTTAAACTAATTCATTCAATATGAATAAGTCATTCAATGAATTCAAATTTAATGTCATATTGCATTGTCGTCAAGTCTTGGCCCACGTGCAGTTGCCGCGCCCAGTCAGGTTGCGTTGAGATTTTTCTCTATAAACGGTATACATTTAAAAGTCGGATGCGGTTTGACACCGTTCATCCGAATGACATGAAACTTTGAGGAGCTGATGGGAATACTCCATGGGAGGTCCTGCGGGAAAAAAGGTCAATTTTGCAGGGCGGCGCCCGGGCAGGGTGCGATTTGGCTGACCTATATTCCCGTGAGCGATATTGCGCCTACGATCCTACAATTGACTATGAATAAGAAGTCAGACGTACCCGCCGGCTCCACGGCAGGGTTCAACATGACGCCCCGGACTATCCTGTAAGACTATGGCGCTTACGTTCTTTTTACATGAAACGTGGATTTTGACAATAAAACGTAAAAATTAGCACTAGCCTAACTTACGTTTATAAATGAATGACCCATTTGTACGAGCGCCATGCCTGTACCTCCATCGAGAAGAACAACTTTTTTCTCCATCAAATTCATTTTTTTTTCTAAAACCTGATGGATTTAGAAATAAACATAGGTTTAGAATATTGCAATGTATGTTTATGTTGGCGATTATGTTAGTGAATATACTTGCGTATATTTACAATTTAATGTTTCCGTTTCAGTTTAAGTTTGCTTTTATGTGCTTGTTGATGTTTCCAATTAAGTTTGCGTTAGCGTTTAAGTTTGTGTTTATATTTGCGTGAACAGTTATGTTATCATTCATGTTTGCGTTTATGTGTGTGTTTATGTTTCCGTTAAGTTAAAGAAAAGTTTGTAAAAAGCATTGGACTCTTCATTTCTATCGACCTCTTTTGCTATTTTTGCGATGTTTACTGTTATGGTTCTAAAATCTATAGCGATGACGGACTGACACACTACCAATCCGCTTATATTATAGATATATATGGAATTGTGAGTGTGTGTGGTCCAAGTACAAAATATAACTTTTATTTTGAAAACAAACAAAAAACTGTTAGAAAATACAAATGTGAATACCATACTTCAATAATAAACCTTTGGGAAAAAAAAAACATCGATTCGTCTCTGTTGCACTTAGTTAATTGTTTTTATTTATTTCATCCAGGCCTAAACATTGTAAATTTTCACTTTACGAGTGATCTAAATAGCAGGCCTTAATTGTATAAAGCGACATCAATGTCACACCTAAGTATACACTGGGTAGGGTAATTGACCTAAAGTGACCGGACAGGGGGGTGAATGAAGTTTATTATGTCAACAAAATTATCGCATACATATTGAAACCATCATTTTTATTAAGTCCGTGATCTTATCCGTGATGTAACAGCCCGCCAAAAAAATTATCCTTTTTTTGTATTAATTTGAAATTATGGAACAAATATGTCCCTTGGTCCTTAAATGGTTAAAGTATTTTTAGTAAATCAATATCTAGATTTCCTAATTCTACTTTTTATTTTACATTTTTTTAATTTTAAGACTTTTTAAAGCTAACTCTACTAACAACTAGATTCTAGATCTAGATCTAATATTTTACGATAATGAAATGCCTAACAGTAAAGTGTAATAATGTTAAAAATGTCTAGCCTTAGCTTTACCATACGGTTTAGCCACTACGCCTACTTCTCTAGAATAGAACTTGATGTCTGATGACGTCAAATCAAGTGAAGGGAATTCTTCGCATTTTTGTGCGGCCATTTTTATTACTAACAATATTTGAGGTAAGTTTTATTTTAATAATAATAGTAGTTAGGCCTAATAGTAATACATTAGATCTATGATTGACTGAATTTGTTCACTTAGTCCTAAATATTATTAGACCTAGACTAGATCTAGATTTAGAAGCAATATGTAGTATTATGTAGACTAGGCCCTTTATCATCGAATCAGTAATTTAGTATCACTCACTATTTATTACCTAGATTCTAGATCTATATCTAGATAGATCTAGACCTAAAAAAATAATAGGCCTAAATAAATAGGCCTAATTAATAGGCCTAAATAATATCTAGAGTCTAGGCCCTATAACTATAGGCCTACTTTTTAATATAATATACATTAGGGTAATCTATCGTTTTGGGTACGTAAAATCGCCCGCGATTTGTAATGTGAAAAACAGGTGACTCCTTAAATTTTAATAATTATTTCACATTTTGAGGAGGATTTATGTATTAAAAAATTCAAAAATGTTTCCTTGATTCATTTATGTACCTGTTTTTAAACAATTGAATTAAAACTTTTCCGTAATAAATGAAGACTAGCGATGTTTCCAACAGATGCAACCATGCTCATTTACTATGGCAGCCATCTTGTCTAAGTTTTATTTTTATAAGCTTTTAGCGCCAGATTCAGGGGGAAGCCACTCTATTTTACAAATGGCTGCTGTTTATATAGCAAATCTTGCTCTCAGACACTGCTGTTTAAAGTTAATTTCTGGCCTATATCGATATATTTAGCCATTGATTTAGGTTTATTATTCATTTATCTATAATATTTGACACAAAAGTATGACAATATACTTCTATTTAAGCCTTGACTTTGAGGTAATGTTTTCGTACATAAATAGCCGCGGGCGATTTTACGTACCCAAAACGATAGATTA
Source organism: Physella acuta (assembly GCF_028476545.2). Taxonomy (NCBI): domain Eukaryota; kingdom Metazoa; phylum Mollusca; class Gastropoda; family Physidae; genus Physella; species Physella acuta. The sequence continues at coordinate 49,712 of NW_026732458.1, read as the reverse complement.
CCTACATTAGGCCTATTTAATATAGATCTAGGCCTACTGACTACTACTAAGATCTAGAACTACTGAATACTGAAGCCTACTGACTTGACAAGTAACAGTAGACTCTACTGAGTAGAGTAAGGATTCGGAAGGACTAACGCCGTGAGTAGAGAAATTAGAATAATTGAATTTGGCTTCAATGTGCTTGTTTGTTATGGCATAGTTTACAAACTTTAATTAATTGAATAGCAAATCACAATCAGGGACCAACCAATAATGTAAATAAAACATTATAGATTATACTTATAGAATATCTAGATCTAGATTAAAATGAACTTCAACAATTATTGTACAATATTGTACCCTAACTAATATTATTAGTTAGTGTTAGAGTGGTTTCCTCTTGAGAATTTTCTATTCACATGTTTGTAAAGTTTGTTATAGTTATTTATGTATTATGTTGATTTTTGTTGACAAACAAGGTTGTCTTTAACTTTTATTTACCTTAATATTTCTGTATAAAGCACTTGAGGAAATTGAATAATTGTTGTGTAGTTACTCCCAGCCACCTTTACTTTGAACTTTCCCTAACTTAAGATAGGTAGCCTACCACTACCCATCAGAACTGGGCGGACATAGGTAGTGGTGTTCGAATGATTTGGTAAATTTCCGACTTTAAAAAGTCTAAAAGGGTCTACACTGTGGTAAGACGTATTTCGCTAGATCGCAGAAGAAATCCGATTTCTCAGTTACTACGTCAATTTTGAGGGGGGGGGGGGGGGGACTCGTCAGACCTGTCTTTTATTTATTTATTTTTTATTTATTTATTTTTTTGCGTGACTGACCATGTAAATGCGTTACAAGTTTTTTAAATTGTTATTTAATAAAAAAATGAACGCCCATACAATTCTTGACCTTGCTTTTACCCGCCATTGTTCCTTAAGTTTTTCTGAGGTTGCAGGCAAGCAGTGATATAAAAAAAATTATGAAGGAATTGTAAGTGGTAGTCTACGTATAATTTACCTATCTGGTAATATTTTTTGAGTTTCGTTAACATTTGTTACTGTAAACCATAATTTATTTGATCGTTGTAGTTTAAGTCATCATTAAATTAATATTTTAACTTACTTTTAAGTTTATTGACAGAAAATTAGAAGTAATTAGTAGATCTAGAATCTAAATATTAACAATTAAGTTGTGTGTAGTAATTAATGTTTTTTTACAGAAAAAAACTTGTAGAAGATTTGTGACAACCAGTTTCTTATTCTAGATCTAGACCAAGTACAATAAGACAATTAGATTTACTAAAGTCTAAAGTAGTAAGAAGGGTTAGGGTTAGTAGCAAGCAACAATTAAAATAATCAGAAATACAAAATAATAAGCAGATTTTTAAACATTAGGTTTTAAAAATAATATGGCGCAAAATAAAATATGGCTTACAGTATTTCCGATGGTTTACTGCTTTTTACTGCTGAACCATTCCGGAATAATAACCAACGCTATATCGTGAGATTACCAAAACAGGATTGTTGGTCAATTACCTTTTTTAAAGGCATAATCTTAAAAAAAATCAAGAGTTGTAATCTATATAATTCTCTTCATGGAGACCATAGAAAACACCAATCTGTAAGCGCGCCTAGCAGCCCCCTCTCTTCCTCTCTAGGCATATCCCTACCACCCCCACCCCCACATGGTCTGGTGAGCTGTGGTTCACGCTAAATATTTACAATTGTAGAGCCGGGTTTAGTGACTTCTATTAGGGGCTGATAATTTAGTTTGAAACGATTTTAAACTTAGGGGAGGTAACTAAGAGGAGGCTGCTTTCGTGGGGGGGGGGGGGGCGGGGGCTTATCGTCCTTAACAACCTACTGATAGTGTTTTAAAGCAAATATTTTTAGTGGCAGCATTGGTAATGTCAAATTCACAAATTATGAATTACTGAAAATAAAACAATAGCTGCATATGATATGCTGCGGGTGGGCTCTTAGTCTATAATACTCTATAAGAAATCAAGACAATCATTTTCAACTTTAACTAGATTTACAGAATTAATACATTTCCATACAAATAGAAATTGAAGGGAAATTACTCAAAATAATATTTTCTTAAGATGGCAGCTGTTTAAGTATTTTAATTTTTGGAATTAATGGAATATCTATGTTAAAACTTTTTTTAAACAACTTTAAGCTAATTTCAGGACATTTTTATTGATTTAACCCTTAACTCAAACTGTGATTTAATATTTAGTCATCTTTAGTATTTTAATACAAAAAGCAAAAATATTATTTTTGAGATCGAATGATATTTACTAATTTAGATCTAGAATTAGAATCTAGATCTAAATCTAGCTAGATTCTAAATAAATTATTAAATTTAATATTTAGGCCTAGACTTTAAATGGTAATCTATCGTTTTTAGGTACGTAAAATCGTCCAAGGTTTTAATGTGAAAGAAAGGTGACTCATTTAATTTTTGGTAATTATTTCACATTTTAAGATGATTTATGTTTTAAAAGTTACAAAAAATGTTTCATGTACCTGTTCTTAAACAATTTTATTAAAATTGTTTAGTTTACTATTAAGTAAAGATTAACGCTGTTTTCATCAGATACAACCAGTCTCGTTTACTTTAGAAGCCATCTGGCATACATTTTTTGGGATAAATTATTGTTAGAGATTCAGGTAAAACTTACTAAAACCACTCTAATTTACATATTGGCATTTATATAAATAGCAAATTTTGCTCTCAAACACTGCAGTTTAAAGTTAATTTAGACATTTATTGCTTTTGGTTTGCCTTTCGAGTTTTAGTTCTTGTTGTGTCTACATATCTTTGCGAGAATAGATTTTCAACATCTCTACATTTATAAACAAAACAAAGAAATATAAATTAAATGTCGAGAATGACATGAGGGAGGTTGGCCATAAAAAAAAAATCTCAACTGCGATAGTTGAGACTAGTTAATATCATGTAATAGCACTCATAGTATTCAAACAGTTATCAAGAATAATTCCTATTGGAAGTCTACCATAAAATCTTATTTTAGTGCTTATGAAATGAATTTCCTTACTAATTTAGACTTTTTAATTTTATGGGGGTCGTGGGTCACTTACTTTTTATAAAAGTTTAAAAGGGGGTTGCTAGTAGTTAGATTCTATGATTCTAGGCCTAGCCAATCGTTACAGTTACTGTAGTTTTAGTATTTGAGTTAGGGTTAGACCTATACTATAGGGCCTATATTATAATTATATTATTAATTTATTAATAATGAGGCCCTAGATTCTAGGCCTAATGTTATATTTTAGTCCAATGCATTTATTTGTATAGCTTTCAAATGTGATGCTTAACATTATTAAATTACTGATTTATAGATTTCTTTCCAAAATGTTTAATGTTAGGCCTATTAACCCTAAAGCTTCTGGAATAATTTGCATAAAATAATTGCTTTGTTCTAAAGTTTTTAAGGTAGATCTTTACATTTAAAAAAAAAATAGATCTAGATCTAAAGGCCCTATATGATGAGCACTGGTTCATTTTTATAATAAATAGTTGCAAAACAAGCAATAATGAAGAGTATTAGTATTTTGAATATTAGGCCTAAACTTTTTACTTTCTCGTATATTCAAAGTATATAGAAAGTCTTGTAGTCGTGCAAAAAAAAAAAGTAAGTAAAATATATAATTCTTTGCCTTCTCTCAAATTTCGCATAATTTCTGTGACTGGAAGTAGTAATATTTGCTATTTTCGATTTCTCAAAAAAACAGGTGTGAATTTATAAAGTACTAATAATATTCCGCACTATTATACACATTTTGTTTTGCGATCACTTGGTGTGCAATTCTTTTTTCTACAAGATTCTATTCTATTTTAAAAAGTTTATGTAATTAAAAATAAATTAAAAATCTTGTCCATCCCCTGTTGTTTTATATAAGAATATTCGAGAAAGTTTAGGTTTATTTAAAAATATTTATTTTTGCATGGAGGTGGAAGAAAAAATATATTTTGAATAGATTATTCAAAATGCTTATAAATCTATAATGGCTTTTCTGTAGTATCTAGTTAAGGAAGAACAATACCATACACAAGTACATCATTATCATCTATTTAAAAAGTATATTGATCAAATATAGCATCTTGTCTATTTAAACAGTAGCTGAACAAAAAATTTAACATCTTGTCCATCTAAACATCTTGTCTATTTAAACAGTACAAGGTGTCTTTAGACTGGGTGACTCACAATGCAAAATTACAGAGACCCTCCTCCTTATCCAGGACACTCAAAGCAGGTAATGCTTGCCTCATTTGTAATTACATTATTTAAAATAGATCTTTTATACTTTTATTTTCATTAGCTTTCATTTTTGCCATTTTTACATGCTTACCACTTTTAACTGACCAATTTCTTTGAAACTTAGCACTCTCACATCAAATTAGACTTAATTAACTTAATTGATTGCTTAATTAATTTTTAAAGAATTAATTAAAATGTCCAATATAAATGACTATTTACTGTGCTTTTATATGCAAATTTAACATGTTTAGTTAATGAGCAATTGTTTTTAGTCATGCAACTCTATTAGAAAAAACTCTAAAATTTAGAGTACTGAAAAAATGCATAAAAAACGGTTTTAATAACAAGCTTTCATGTAATAATACACTATAACAGGGGTCTCCAAACTACGGCCCGCGGGCCAGATTCGGCCCGCGATGTCCTCTCATCCGGCCCGCGGAGATCTTTATTGTCCTCAGAAAAGACTTTAGTTTGGTGATGGCTGAGGAACTTTGCCCAGAAAAATCAAAGACATGCCTGGTAGAAACTGGCCCCCGAACTGAAATTTGATAGTCAATGCGGCCCTCGGACTGAAAAGTTTGGAGACCCCTGCACTATAAAATAGAAATTGAATTATTTTCTTTCCCCTAATAATAAACTACTATTTAAATAACTAAAATTAAAAGCAGTTGTCATTTCTTAAATTCTAGTAAAAGTATTCAATGCATAATACAGGTATCCTCGCTTTTCTTTTTAGTTATTTAAATAGTAGCTCATTACTATATTTAAAGAAAATCATTTATTTTCTCCTTTTTCATGAATTATTACATAAAAGCATGTTATTAAAACATTTAAATGCATTTTTACTTTCTCGTATATACGAAGTATAGAGAAAGTCTTGTCTTCTTCTTCGTTCTTAATTATTAGTGTTGAAGGGGATCGAGATTTATCTGCCAGTGCGTTTGAACTCGAGACTTTGTTCGAATTTATCAACCATGAGCTTTTTGCCGACTCGACCACGCCTCCAACACAATTAAGCGTTACGTGTCAACTGGTTATGCGCCATTGAGGCCATTGACTCCGATTTCAGCCTGCTTTTCTTTTGGATTTGCTTCCATAGCCTTAGTCCAACCAAGAACAAACTACAAGGCACCAGTTGTTTAATTTTGGAGTTGTCTCTCCTAGACTAGTGGCTGTCCCCAGCTAACGAGCCTCATCTGCCCGGGAAAGTCTTGTTATCGTGCAAAAAAAAATCGAGATTTTTACAAATCTGGACGTTTTACACCTCACTGATACGGAAAAACATAAATTTGCAATCTTGTCTGTGTGTGTGTGTATACACGATAACTTGAGTACCGTTACAGCTAGGTTGATGAAATTTCATGTATAAGTATTTTATCAAAATCGTAGATCCTGATCAACTTTTGAGCGATTTCCGATAACCGGAAGTGGTACTTTTTTAACTTTGAATTTTTCAAAAGCCTATAACTTGAGTACTATTTCAGATAGATAAATGAAATTTCACATGTAAGTAAAAGATCTAATTCGCTACCTTCTGTCAAATTTTGAGTAATTTCCGTTGACCGGAAGTACTAATTTACGCTATTTCTGATTTCTCAAAAAACGCATGTGAATTTATAAAGTACTTAAAACATTCCGCACTATTATACACATCTTTATTCGGCGTTTGCTTGGTGCGCAATTCTTTTTTTATGAGATTTTATTCTATTTTAAAAAGTTTAAGTATTTTAAAGGATTAAAAATCATACCTATATGAGTTCCCATCCCCTGTTGTTTTATATAAGAATATTCGAGAAAGTTTAGGGGAGATCACTCCCGGTTTATTTTATTTTGAAGACAGCTACAGAATGAAAACTTTTGTTTTTTTAGGTTAACATCAATGAACCTGGATTTCGACACAGCTTTTCTGGCAGTGAAACAAGTACAGATGTGTCTTTATCATCTACAGAAAACTTAGCCTCAACACAACGCCAGGAACCTCAAGGAGAGGAAACACAATCACCTTTCAGTTATCCCCTAGATGTTGGTAGTTCTGATGGCAGCAGCTACAGTATTTTAGAGCGTTTAGGAATGCCCCCAAGAGTATTGGAAACTGCTGGGAATTTTCACACTTCCAAAAGTTTTGTTACCAACAGTAGTAGTTCTTCGGCATCATTTTGTTTTGATAAGTCAAAGAACTGGCAACACAATGATTCTAACACTTCTTTAAATAGTCTTTCAACAAACTCTGCCCCTCTGTATTCTCAAGGGCATTTAACTGTTCCAAAATGGCATCTTTCTCAATCTCATTACCATGGTGATTTATGTGAGCAACACAAAAATGTGAGTGAGCAGTTTGACCCTGTTTCCAGAAATTCAGAACTAAAGACAGACTATTCTTACTTGTCATGGATAAACAGAAATGAAGCTGGAGCAGTTACGACTGTTTCCTCATCATCAAACAATCAGTATTTATCACCACGTGTGCCTCCTGTATCTACCTTCCACCACCCACATCCTTATGTTAACACACATTGGACTATTGGGAGTGGAGACTCCACTAGTAGTTCACATTCCTCTATTACTGCTTCATCGCAATCATCTAGTACTTTCTTATCTCACACCGTTAAAACAACAGATAACCAACCTCTGTCAAACTTGGCTAATCTTCCTCCTCCACCTGAATACCCAGGGAGCTTGGCATCTGCTGATATTCGGCCTTGTAGATCCTATGAGGCTATGGATAAATTCTGTTTGCAAAAGTCTATTCCAGATCTTCGTTTATGTTCTTCTAGTCCTGGAATTTATATTAAAGATACTCCACAAAAGTAAGTGCCAATATCATTAGCTAAAGTGCTGTGCGAAGTATGGAACATTCTTAGGGCAAACAAATCTAGAATCTGTAAAGCAATAATGTTCCTATATTTATGGTACTTATTATGGTAAAAGTAAAAAAGTAAAGAATCCTCTTTAGACATAGTGGTCCATTGGGCAGAGGAAGTACAGTTCATGTTTCTTGACCTCGGCATATGAAGGGATGGTGTGGTCAACATTTTGTCCAGCCGCCTTTACTTTCCCTAACATGACTTAGATACCCATCAGAACTCCTGATGGGTGGATTCTGCTTTCTGACTTGAAACTGGATTCAAACTCAAAACTTTAGGGTTAGCAGCCAGGTGCTCTACCACTTAGACAACGCCGTCCCATATTCATTATGGTACTTGTATTTAAATTCTGACTTTCCCAAAAAAGTAATTCCATGCCTTAGATAAAAGTTTTTCAAAAATTGCAAAATCATTTTCACAGGTAGTAATTAAAATATATAGAATTAAAACTGGTCTTAAAATTTTCAGCACTTTTTTTACTTAGCTAGAGCCTCCAGACCTGTACCACTATAGATAATATTATTTATAATTATGGTATCATACCTTTGATTTTTTTGTTTTTTAATTCATTATCTATAAATAGATTGTCAATTGATAGGATTCCATGGTCAAGAAGCTACAGGGCTAGAGTAATAACTCCAGCTTCAATGACATCTTAGACGTTTACGCTACAGGGCTAGAGTAATAATCTTAGACTTTTAGCAGGGTGTCGCTTAAGATTTTAAACTTCATTATTGTTCAAGATGAATTAAAAAATTAAAAACTACATTTATTTACCTTTAATTTGATACCAATTTTGTTTATCAAATTTAATCGGTAGCCTAGAAAATGATTTGTGAAAAAACGGCGTTTGTTTTTAAATGGCGTTGCATGTTTGATTTGTTTGAAAGAAACACCAGGCATATTAAGAGTGAACTTAAGTAATAATCATCATCTTAAAATGTTACAACAGTAGATTGATTTTCTAAAAATAAAATATTGAGTTTTATATTATTAATCATTGTCAATGCTTTAGTAAGCTCATTATCAAAAAGATCTTTGTTTCTTAACTATCAGTAAATATCTCTTTCTCCTAAAAAATGAAAAACTATTTCTTATTCAGACCCAAGACAATACTGCATGAACATTTTAAGCCTTTAAATGTATTTTGTGTTGTAAAAGTTGGCAATAGAAGGGAAACAGTGCTATAACTAATTTTCTATAGCAACTGTGTGTAATCAATATGTGATGTTGTTTGTTTTGAAAATTGAATGAATAACACAAGGCATTGTCTTTATAAAGGTTGGAAAAAAAAATTGGAAAAAGTAAGAAATTATAACAATATTATTATACCCTTTATTACCTCAACACATAATATAAATGTAAAGAAAGGATAAAACTAAAAAATGTTACAAATTTTTGCTTTCTGACATGTTCAAAGTTGAAAATATTGATTTGTGATGTTTGTTGACCATAGAATTTGTTTGAATGTAACCCAGTGACAGCAGTTGTGATGACAAAGACCAAACAATAATAGCTGCCAAGGCTAGTTGTCAAATGATTGAGATGTTGACTGAGGAGAATAAAAGACTTAGGGAAGAGCTTGCCAGCTGTGCTATGAAAGTGGCCAGGCTACATAAGGTACCTATTCACTAACTCAATTGAAGATGTGCTTTTAAATAATGTAGAATTTTAAAACAGTAATTTAAAGAGAAATGTTTACTAATGTTTTCTCCGATTCTTATAATTACGTTTTTGAAATGTGTTACTAAGCAAGTTGAATATAGTTTGTTTCTTCTATGTTAAATTGAAAGCTCTATCTTGAATGTGACTGTGATAACACAAGTGGATCAGTACAGTCATCTACTGAATATTTCATAGCATATGCACTTTATTTGTTGTTTACATATCTTTTAGTACCATTTATTTGTTGTTTACATATCTTTTAGTACCATTTATTACAAAATAGTTGCAGTTTGTCAAAACTCAGGTCAGAGAAACTTGTGTAAAACATAAAATTTCTTAAAATGAGCCAAACTGTAATCCATCTAGAGTAGAAAATTATAGTTCATGTTGCTTTGACCATAGGAGGTGTGACAACAGGTTGTTAGACCGCAGCAGGGCTTTGATCACATGTGTTTTGTCAACCTGTTGTTGATAATTATTTATTTCATTTATTACTATTATTGCCACCTCCAAAGAAATTTGTTTCATAAACTTTTATAAATTGTAACGTAATTTTTATAAACTAAATAACAGTTCATTTCATTATTAATATTATAAAAACTGCATGTGAACAAAGCCCCTGTGGTCAAATACCTACTGTGGGAAAACCCCAATTTACAAAGCACCTGTGATCATAGCTAGGGTGTCACTTTAAGATTTTAAACTTCATTATTCTTCAATTAATAACTATATTTATTTACCTTTAATTTGATACCAATTTTAGTTATCAAATTTAATTGGTAATTGGTAGCCTAAAAAATAATTTGTGATAAAACACATTTTTTAAATTGCTACTTTGATAAGATTGACACGGTGGGTTTTTACAAGCTTTTATTTAACTCACTTCCTCGTCAGTCTGTCGTCAGTCGTCAGTCTAGACGGAAACGCAGGAGTGAAAATTCGGACAGTTCTACTTGACCGACACGATTCACAGTTGGCACGTGGGTCAAGACATGAAGACAATGCAATCTGAAACTAAATTTGACTTAATTGGATGCCTAATTGATTTTTTATGAATTAATTAAAATTTGGACCGAATTAGTAGGCATGTCTAGCCAACCACATGCGTCATCAATAGCTGCGCCATCACGACCACGTAATGGCTGCGTTCAAAAACCATTGCGCGCCTACTGAACGTGATATTCAGTAGGCGCGCAATGGTTTTTAGTCATGTAACTCTATTGTAGATAAAACATGTAAAGTACTGAAAAAAAAATTCATAAAAACGTTTTAATAACAAGCTTTTATGTAATGATGCACTAAAAAGTAGAAAATAAATTATAGACTACTATTTAAATAACTATAAAGAAAAGCGTGGGTGTCTTCCTTAACATTAGTAAAGGTATCCAATAGATACTAAAGTGACCCACGCTTTTCTTTATAGTTATTTAAATAGTAGTCTATAATTTATTTTCTACTTTTTAGTGCATCATTACATAAAAGCTTGTTATTAAAACGTTTTTTATGAATTTTTTTTTTTACAAGCTTTTATTTAACTCACTTCCTCGTCAGTCTGTCTAGACGGAAACGCAGGAGTGAAAATTCGGAAACTTCTACTTGACCGACACGATTCACAGTTGGCACGTGGGTCAAGACATGAAGACAATGCAATCTGAAACTAAATTTGACTTAATTGGATGCCTAATTAATTTTTTATGAATTAATAAAAATTTGGACCGAATTAGTAGGCATGTCTAGCCAACCACACCACACGCGTCATCACCTTCAATAGCTGCGCCATCACGTAATGGCTGCGTTCAAAAACCATTGCGCGCCTACTGAACGTGATGTTCAGTAGGCGCGCAATGGTTTTTAGTCATGTAACTCTATTGTAAATAAAACATGTAAAGTACTGAAAAAAAATTTCATAAAAAACGTTTTAATAACAAGCTTTTATGTAATGATGCACTAAAAAGTAGAAAATAAATTATAGACTACTATTTAAATAACTATAAAGAAAAGCGTGGGTGTCTTCCTTAACATTAGTAAAGGTATCCAATAGATACTAAAGTGACCCACGCTTTTCTTTATAGTTATTTAAATAGTAGTCTATAATTTATTTTCTACTTTTTAGTGCATCATTACATAAAAGCTTGTTATTAAAACGTTTTTTATGAAATTTTTAATGAGTGTTGTTGTGATGCGATTGACTGTTCAGTGCCATTCAGCAGAAATGTGTCATCTGCTAGATTTCTTCCAATTCAAATACACGGCGGGTTAAATGGGCGGGCTTAGTTAGCTGTTGTCTTGATCAAGTAATTTTTTTTTAAGGTTTTGTATGTGGCCGATTTTAGAGGAAAAAGATACGCATGCACAATGGAGAGAAACTACCGCCTTCATTCGCAGCTATGTTTTCGATGGTACTGCGCATGTGTGTGTTTACAATCAAATAGCAGAACCCTAACCCTAGGCCAAACCTCTAGTGTAAATGCCAGTTGTCATCACCTCCTACCCTTAAAGCCTAAGCTCCCTAAAATAATATAATCCAAGCAAGCGTTTGCTTAAGACAATAAAATGGGATGATTTCATAGTTAGTTTTTTTTCCAACAATCAAGGAATTCTGACAAATGAGTTTATGATTGATCGAGCTTGACAAAAAAGGCAAGTGACTATTTATTTTTTCATTATAACATATATCAACAATGATATATGTGAGGCATAGGTCTACATTGTGCATAAGCACTTCCTGGTCCTCCCTCCCTCCCTCCCATCCTCCAACATGGAGGTCTGATATGTGTTATGGTTTCCAGTGTTGTTTTATGCTTTGTTTTTCTTTTATATTAATAGTTTTGTACACATTCTTTTTTACGGCTGTCACTTTAGTATGCTTTATTTTAATATAATTATTATTAAGAGAAGAAAATGTTTTTTAATTTGCTTAGTACAAAACCATAAACACTAACCTTTAGTACAAAACTATTTAAATGAGCTTTATCATGGGCACCTCTATTAGACTAAAGAGGAGCGATAAGTCATGGAAGTGGGTTTGAAGGTTTGCTTATCTTTCATACAAGTGCTCATGTAGATTTTTTGCCTATGCAAAAATATTGTATTAGTTACTGCTGTAGTAGTTCTTTTTTTTTTACAAAACAACTAGTCTATCAAGGCGCAGAAAGAAAAAAATTGTTGTTTTTGGTCGGGTTTCGGACAGCCTAAACGGCTTGAGCATTGCAGGGTTTGGTAGTTCTGCCCCTGATCCTAAATGGATGACAACTAAGAGGATGGGGATGTAGTTCTTGGCGCTCATAGAGTGCCATCCGTTGCTAGTTAGACATAATGTAGATCTTGTATATTAATGCTGAATTTCTGTTTAGAGTGGTTGAAAATTCTCTGTTTTCTTTTTACTTTCTCGTATACGAAGCATAGAGAGAGTACTGTAATCGTGCCCCAAAAATATCGAGTTTTGTGCAAATCTCGACGTCTGTCTGTGTGTGTCTGTCTGTGTGTAAAAACACAATAACTTGAGTACCGTTACAGATAGGTTAAAGAAATTTCATATATGTATTATATCAAATTTGTAGATCTTTATCAACTTTACAGCGATTTCCGATAGCCGGAAGTGGAACTTTTTCTACTTTCAATTTTTCAAAAGCCTATAACTTGAGTACTATATCAGATAGATAAATGAAATTTCACATATAAGTAAAAGATGTAATTTCTCAAAAGACACATGTGAATTTATGAAGAACTAATAATATTTCTCACTATTATACACATTTTGTTTGGCGTTCACATGGCGCGCAATTCTTTTTTCTATTCTATTTTAAGAAGTTAAAGTAATTAAAAATGGATTAACAATAATGTCTTTATCCCGAGTTGCCATCCCCCTTAATGTTATATAAAAATATTCGAGAAAGTTTAGGGGAGATCACTCCCAGTTTATTTGGTCTGGACAACAAACAGGTGACAACAAAATCTTTTCTCAATTGCTCTAAAACATCGTCGATATATTTTCATCTTCATCTGCGTATCACCTTACTTTTATTTTTATTTAGTGTTTTAAATATCTCATCTTTATCTTAAACTAACTCAGTCTAGTTTCATTTCAAAGTAATCAACAGCTTTGTAATATTATCATAATTATTTTTATTGTCAAATATTAGTATTAACAAGACTACCCGTTATCTAGTTAGATAACTGTGGGTTTCGGGGGGTCATCCATAAATGACATCACGTCTGCCAGCACTTATCATCCCAAAATAACCAGACCCCACATTCAAAAAGACGTTTTTTATATTTTAAAAACTCTACTAAACTCTACTTCACCTGCCCAATGCCCCTCCAAGTCTCAGACATGTTTGTAGTAAAAAAAAAACGATTCCGGCCGAGCATGGCTCTGACCACACTATCCCTTCATATGCTGAGAACATAGAAACAGGTGAACTCTACTTCACCTACCCTGTGCCCCGTGAGGTCCTGATAGTCAACCTTATCATTCACATATTGGCCTTAAGAAAAAATAATTGAAAACATTGTTGTAAAAAAAAAAAATCTTTATACTATTACTAAAGTCATTGTTCTAAACTTTTCTAATTAGTGTGGTTAATCTACCAATGAATATATCAATAAATCAATTAACGGCTTTAAATTAGTTTGTATTTAACAGTGTGTTTAAGAAAGAACAATATTTACCACCCAAAATCCTATTTTACAGCTCTACACATAATGCAGATTCTCCCCAATAACAAATAAAAAAACAAACAAACAAAAAAATGAGTTATCAAACGTCACTATTCAGTCAAAGTTAAGCCATTGTTCTAAAACTTTAAAATTAATGTGGTTAATCTACCTATGAATAAATCAATAAATTAATTAACGTCTTTAAATAAATGTGTGATTAACAGTCTGTCTGCAATCAAAAGTTTTTCTCTACCTACTTACTATTTTACAGCCCCCCATATAGAGCAGTTTCCTTACAGTACCAAATCAGAAAAACAAATAAATATTCAAACATGTAAACAAACTTGACTTTTAGTAGTATTAAGATATATATTTCTACCATTCACAAACGTAAGAGAAATACTAGAATTACTGGATTAAATTACATGTTAAGCCATACATGGATCTAGTCTTTCCTTGTTCTTGGCGTTCAGGTTGGGAGTAAATATATAACCTTACAGCAAAAAAATGTACACAAAGGCCAACTTAAATTCAAGTTCTGCCCACTGAGCACCATTTAAATATTTTAATCAGCTTGTTGCATATCCCACACTATCCCATTTGTTCTTTCATTTTTTTTACCTAACAGTCAGCACTATGCCCAGCTGCATTTCCTTTCCATAACATGAGTCAGGTACCATCAGATCTGGTGGGCCCAAGCCCAACTTTACACTGATATGATATTTAAAAGCCCACAGCTTTTTTTAAGTTTTCAAGAAATCTAACCCAGAGCCCCATTTTTAAAAAAAATTTGGTTTTATGAGCTTACATCCATGATTTTTACCACAGTTGGAGATGGAAATAGAAAAAGTTCATGAGTCTCATCAAGCATTGGTACACTCAGGAAAAAAGAGGGAAGTCCTCTGGATGGCTATGAAAAAGAAACTGGAGGAGAGAATACAAGCCCTGGAGACAGGGGATACAGGTGGGTAGTACTAACCCCAGTTGATACAGGTGGTTGTCCCTAGCCCTACATGATACAGGTGGTTGTCCCCAACCCTAAATGATACAGGTGGTTGTCCCTAGCCCTACATGATACAGGTGGTTGTCCCTAACCCTAAATGATACAGGTGGTTGTCCCTAACCCTAAATGATACAGGTGGTTGTCCCCAACCCTACATGATACAGGTGGTTGTCCCCAACCCTAAATGATACAGGTGGTTGTCTCCAACCCTAAATGATACAGGTGGTTGTCCCTAATCCTTAATCATACAGGTGGTTGTCCCTAACTTTTGATCTCAAGTTTTAGTATGTAGTGCAGGGTTGATAGTGACATTTTAAAAAAAAATACGAAGTAGACATACAGATCTGAATGAAATTCCTTATTAAGTAATGCAACAATTTTCGTTTAGTATAGGTATAGTTTTATATGATTGTTATCTGAAATTTTAAAAAACATTCTATTCCAAAATTAGCATGTAGGTCTGTTCCATGGATAGATGGTGAAATAAGTAATAAACTAGCAGAAAAAGAAGCAACGATAACTAAACTCTTGGCACAAAGTAAGTATTTCTGAATTTTATTTCACAAATATCAGCAAAAAATGTCTACACAAATTGCAACTAAAATGTCAACACAAAAGACATCACAAATCTATATATATAATTCTCTTCTTGGATACTCAGAAAACAAGCTGTAAGCGCGCCTAGCAGCCCCCTCTCTTCCTCTCTAGGCATATCCCTACCACCCCCACATGGTCTGGTGAGCTGTGGTTCACGCTAAATGTTTACATTTGTAGAGCCGGGTTTACTGGCGGCTATTAGGGGCAGATAATTTACTTTGAAACGATTTAACTTAGGGGAGGTAACTAAGAGGGGGCTGCTTTCACTGGGGGGGGGGGGGTGTAGGGTAGGGATTGGGGGAAAGGAGGGTGGGGATAGTATCGTCCATAATGACCTACTGATAGTGTTTTAAAGCAAATATTTTCAGTGGCAGCATTGGTAGTGTCGAATTCACAAATTATGAATTACTGAAAAGTAGAAAATAAAACAGCTCGTTGCAAATAAAATTGCTACACAAATGGCAACAAAAATGGCATGACAAATGGCAACTAAAATGGCTACACAAAAGGCAACTAAAATGGCTACACAAAAGCCATCACAAATAAAATGGCAACAAAAATGTCAACACAAATGGCATCACAAATTGCAACTAAAATGGCATCACAACTTGCAACTAAAATGGCATAGCAAATTGCAACACAAATGGCAATTCAAATGGCATCACAAATAACTAAAATGTCAACACAAATGGTATCACAAATGGCAACTAAAATGGCTACACAAA
This sequence comes from Physella acuta, assembly GCF_028476545.2. Taxonomy (NCBI): domain Eukaryota; kingdom Metazoa; phylum Mollusca; class Gastropoda; family Physidae; genus Physella; species Physella acuta. Next base: position 33,929 of record NW_026732458.1, on the reverse strand, counting down.
TTGCAACTAAAATGACAATTAAAATCGCATCACAACTTGCAACTAAAATGGCAATTAAAATCGCATCACAAATAACTAAAATGTCAACACAAATGGCATCACAAATGGCAACTACAATGGCATCACAAATTGCAACTAAAATGGCATACCAAATTGCAACTAAAATGGCTACACAAATGGCATACCAAATTGCAACTAAAATGGCTACACAAATGGCATCTCAAATTGCAACTACAATGACAATTAAAATGGCATCACAACTTGCAACTAAAATGGCATCAAAAATAACTAAAATATCAACACAAATGGCATCACAAAAAGCAACTAAAATGTCAACAAATGGCATCACAAATAACTAAAATGTCAACGCAAATGGCATCATAAATTGCAACTTAAATGTTAATTCTAATTGCAACTAAAATGGCACCACAAATAACAAAAATGCCAACACAAATTGCAACTAAAATCGCAGCACAAACAACTAAAATATCAACACAAATTAGCAGCAAAAATATCAGCACAATGGAGTTGAAAAGCTGGTTCCAAATGGTTCCAAAGTTTTGTTGCCAGAAAGTTTTTTTTTCAACCAAAATTGTATTTTTTATAACATTTGTGTAATAAGTACAAAATTTCAGAAATGCTAGAAATAGTCAAAGAAACAATTACTAGTAATATGATAGTAATTTAGCAAACACTTTTATTTTTGTGATTGTTTCAAATCATTACAATGATAAACTTTTAAATGGTTAATAAAATAAATGTTATTTGGCTCTTTAACTTTAAATGAAACTTGGATTAAATTAGTTTAAACATTACAAAGACAGAACTTTTTTGTCTATGAATTCATATGTTTATTTATACAGATCAAGAACTTTCAATAAGCAGAGATGAACTAGAAGGAGAAAATAACAAACATGCTTTAACAGCTACTGACTTGAGGGCCCATGTGGACATCTTTGAGAATGCCCTTTTAAATGTTCAAACCAGAGTTCTTACATTAGAGGAGGAGGTAAGTGCAGTGATTTTGGTCCTGAAAAGATTTTGGCCAGCTATTTGGAATGAATATATTGTGATGGTGTTTATGAATTCTTTCTCCTGTTATCTTTGGCAGTGTTTTCTATGGTCACTGAAGAGCACACAAACGTACCCAACATTACATACACCATTACATAAGTTTTAGGCAATTCTACAAACAGAACTTATCATGTGCTTATTATCAGAACACTTGTTTTTAACTCAAATTTTGTGTGTATTACTTTCATTAATCACTACTGTGTACCCTTTGTGCAGCATAGGGACACCACCACACTTCCAGGTTTGGTCAAACATTCTACCTACTTGTGCTTCACTGACTGCTGATATTTTCCTATTTTGTTTAGGCCTATTTTTTTTTATCTTTCCTTGGGGATTCCAATCAAATGTCTCACTGGTTATATTGTTTGTTGGTTTGCCCATATGCGTCAAACCTATCCCTATTTGCGTCTTTATTTTTTTTTGCCAATAGGGTTTTGGCCTGGTTTTTGTGGCTCCCGGACAATAATCCCTGGACATAAACCCCCTGGACTCTTTCCCCCTCCCCACCAATCGAGGTTTATGTGAGGAAATACTTATGAAAATGAGAACAAAACTTTGCAATATTAAGGTATATATTGTATATAATTTTGAATGGAAGAAAAAAAAATTAAAATTTTTACAACTAACGAACTAGTTTCTACCTATAAAATGCCATTCAGCAGTTAAGTAGTGACCTTCTTGGTATTTGATCAGACAATGGGCACTGACAAAACATCAAAATGTGGGAGCCATATAAATCTAAACAAATATTTTTAATAAAACAAAAGAGTTGCGGAAATGTGCACATGCATGTCAAAGGCAATATGCCAAAAAGGACAACTCAGTTGAAGGCTGGCACAAAATTTTCAGGCCAGTATGGGATGTTGCCAGTCTAGTCTTTCAAATTTCAATTGCTCCAAAAAAAAATAATGCATATTGTTAGCAGCGCTTGAATGGTAACTGTTCAAATTTTCAATATTAGAGTAATTTTCAATATTAGAGTATATATGTTGAGGCGTCACTAACAATCTCTCAAATGTTGTTTGGTAACATCAACATTAGTATTTCCTTATATAAACCCAATTGGTGGTTATTGTCCAGAGGGTAAATGTCACTGGGTTTTTATCTTGTAGGGGGGGGGGGGGGGGGGTTATGACTATTGGGTGTCGTTTCTAGGTTGTGCAGTGGGTGTTGAATGCATACCTGGCCTTGCTGATGTGACTTTTGATGCCCTCATCTGCTCCCCCATCACCACACTTTCTAGATATATCAAGTGATCTACCTCCAATATAGTCATTTCTTGTATCTCAAGTAGGACTTCCTATTTGTTGTTAACTTTCTTTTTTAACTGTTTTTTTCCCAGTTGATATTTCACCATGTCTTTAGTGCTCTTCACAGTTTGCTTCGCTTGGGTGGGGCATGCTGTTGTCTGTGAGGCTGATGTCATGATTCTCCTGCTTTTTGGTGAGACTCCTAGGTTGTTTTCATAATCCAGTCAATGATCATCAAAAACATCAGTGGCAAATGCATACCTCCTTGTTGTACTCAGGTTTTAAAAGGGTTTGGTTACCTTATTTCTGTGGATAATCTGGTAGTTGGAGCAGTTAAGGAACTTCTGGGGAATCCCATAGTGGTTTATCAATTTCCAAATGTCTCTGTCCACAATATCAAACGCCTTCTCAAAATCAACAAAAGGTCATAGAGGCACTCATTTGAATGTTAAATAATTATCCCCATCGTGGCTATATGTACTGTCAAAAACCTGCCTGTTCTGTTTTAGTACAAGGCCTCGTTCAGCCTCTCAAGCATAATTCCTGTAAGGAACCTGCTAGGTAGAAATAATAGCATGATTATTGAGAAAGATCATCTTTCTTTGGAAGTTTCACTAAGTATCTTAGTTTGCAATTTGCACAGATTAGTTCTTGTTCTTTGATCTTCAGCAGGTCTGCTTTAAATGCCTCTGGTTGTATCCCATCTGGCCCAGCTTCTTACCATTGTTAACTTTCTTGTTATTTGGTTTCTACTCAGTGTATTGTCTTGTGACATTGACTGTATTTTTTCCAATTAGAAACATGGTTATATTGAGAAGCTAGAGCAGACACAAAGAGCTTTTTCTGCTCTTCAAGCCGTCACAGAAAAACAAGAGAAAAAAGAAAAAGAAATGCGGGCCCTATTAGAGAAAGAGCTGGAAATGTACCGAGCACAAGATAAGGTTGTAAATTTTCATTTCAGAGATGAACAATGTATATAAACCATTAACTTTTTGTAGAATTAAATGTTAGAATAAAATATTAAGCTATAAAATGTGTTGACAACAGGGTAAATTTAAGGAAAATAAGCATGAAATTTTTTGTTCCAATATTTGTGTAATATGGGATTCTTAACAATTTTCTAGGCAGGTCCACTGAGACGTTCAGAATCAGGAAAAGATGATATCAAAGTTACAGGTACCTTGAGAAAAATTTTGGAGGAAAAAGATACCAAGATTCTACAGCTGGAAACAGATTTAGCCTCGGTAAGTTGGATCACTTTTTATCACCTAATGTCTAATGATTTTATATGAAGACCAATGCAGATTGGTTGTTGGATCAAGTTTTATGTTGTTTTTTTTTTTAAATATGCAAGATGGAGCAAAAATTACTGAAAGAAACGACTTTAAGACAGTTGAATATTGGAGAAATATCATCAGGATTAAAGTAAGTGGCACTAGCATTGACTGCATTTTTTTGTTGTAATTTTATTTTAAGTATATAATAATAGAATTGTTGTCTTTAAAAATAAGGCAATTGGATTAAAATAATTTCTATAAATACTATAAAGATTTTAAAATAAATGTTAATATAGGATTGAGAAATAACTGAAAAATTCAGTTATCAAGTTAACACTTTCAGACATTGAAAAATATACAAATAGGTTAAGATTGCATGATTTTTAAAAATTTTGAATGAATATGTAAAGCCAGAGATTTATGGTTAACTCCTGTTGTTTTAAAATTGTATTGTTCAGAGATTTACGACTGACTCCAGTTGACAAATGCTCTTCTGGTGTGGAAAAACTAATAGATGAAGCTAAGACAGAAAAATTGAAACACATGGAAGAGTTACACCAGTCACAAAGAAATGTGGCTGAATTGGAGGCCAGGTAAGGCATTTTTTGTTTAGTCCTCTATAGTCGGAAATAGCCATTGAAATACTCTTGTAAAGGGGATTCAAATTTGTATCATTTTTAGGATATGGGTAATTTTCATCCTAAAATAGTTGACAGTTTTATTAGATCTATACAAACCATTGCTGAAACTAAAAATAACAATTTTATTACCCTAAAAGCACTATTTTTTAAAGAAAACCCAGTTTCAGAGTAGTATGTAGAGCTTTATTTTATACTTTTTTTTTAAAATAGCAACTTTTGACCTGGAATACAAATATTAGGCTTTGTGAAAGCCTAATGTATTTCATTTCAGTGGAAGGGTTGTGACTTCCCGTCTTTGTTTGTTCTTAAACTAAGCACCCAATCAAAATACTCATTTGAAATTATTCTTTTTCCTAAGTCATAACGTTACTTTACTCAATCGGTTCTTTTGGGATATGCCATGCACATTTTACCTAGATTTTTCAGCAGTGAAAGCTATTAAGTGCTTGGCCGTTTTACTTTGTAAGTAAACATTCCCATAATTGTGTGGTGTGGCAGTTGTAATAAAGTTGTAAACACTATCTACACATTTACACAAGAATTTAGAGCAAAGCCATTCACAATTTAGGGACGGAGTGGTCTAGCGGTAGAGAGCTGGACTGCTAACCCATAAGTCTCAAGTGCGAATCCGGGTTTGAGTCAGCATACCGTCCCTGAGTCCGCCCAACTCTGATGGGTACCTAACTCATGTTAGGAAAGTAAAGGCAGCTGGGCATAGTGCTGACCACACTATCCCTTCATATGCCATGGTCACAGAAACACGTGAACTCTACTTCATTTTCCAAATAGACCCTCTTGTTCCAAAGGGTACTCTCTTTTGCCCTTACTGGGATATTAGTGTTACTATTCTATCTATTATCACATTCAATGACATATTGCTAGAAACTCGTGCGGCGTCAAAACGGCCAATGACAAAACGACCCCGACAAATCGGCCCCGACATAAGTGCCCCGTCAAATTGACCCCGTCAAAAGGGCCAGCGACATATGGACCCCGTCATAAAGGCTCCCGATAAATAGGCTCCCGTCATGTAGGCTCTCGACAAATAGGCTCCCGTTATATAGGCTCCTGACAAAAGGACTCCAGTCAATAAGGCTCCTGACAAATAGGATCCCGCCATTTAGTTTTTCCACACAACGGCCCCCGTCATTACGACTCCCGACAAATAGGCTCCTGTCAATTTGGCTCCAGACAAAAGGACCACTGACAATACCGTTTCTGTAGAGACTAAGTCTCCTGGCAAAACGGTCTCATGGAATATCACACCTGCCATAAATGAGTCGGTTATAAGCTGTTCCAACTCATTGTGTGGGGAGAGGGGTCCATGCCGTACCTTCCTACCTGCAGTATTTTTGTAGGTTATCAAAACAAAGGGCCTTTATCCTGTAAACATCATGTGTATCATACATTTACACTTCTGTGCTTGCATTTAAGCAACAGATCTTTACTGTTGTAAATTAAACATTATCAAAATTTTAGAATTGGTGGAATTTAGCTGTATTGGCTCGATTTGTTTGTGAATTGATGTTTTTTCAAGAAAAAGCAATTTCATTCGGGCATTTTAAAGAGGTTATAATAGTAGTGGAGGTAGGATAAAATGGTTACTTTGATGCCAATAGTGGTCATGCAATTCATTTGTCTGGAGCCAATATGTCGGGAGTCATTTTGTTGGTAGCCAATATGTCGGGAGCCCATTTGTCGGCAGCCAATATGTCATGAGCCCATTTGTCGGGAGCCCATTTGTTGTGAGCCCTTATGTCTGGAGCCAATATGTCGGGAGCCACTTTGTCGGGAGCCTATATGTCGCGAGTCAATATGACAGGAGCCCATTTGACGGTAGCCAATAAGTCCTTTTGACAGGGCTATTTTGACTGGGTCGTTTTGTCGGGGGGTCGATTTGACGGGGTCATATTAACAGGGCCATTTGACGGGGCCGATTGTGTGCAACTTTTTATTGGTGTTTTTTGCTTTTTTCTCCTATTTATGTTTTTTGTACTATTACTAAAAGTCATTGCTAATAAATGTCAAAACTGAACTTAACTTGTTCCAGTTATTCTGTTCCATAAAAACTAATAGAACAAACACTTTTTTTAAAAGTTGTTTATTTTACAGTTAAAATAGCAAATAAATTGGAAGAAATAATGGCATTTTTTCAGTGATGTGGGAGAAAAAATCTTAATTTTTGTTAAAGTAATCTATCAAACGTTTCAAATACTATGTCTCCAGGTTCTATTCAATTTTTATCAAATATGTACAAACCATTTTAGAGTTATTTTGTCAAAAGATTCCCATATGCCACCAACACCAAGGCAACATATTTCAAAAAAATAAATATATTTATGCTTAACAGTGAGTTATAACTTTAAGCCAAATAGGATAGCATTAAGTTTGGAAATTTTAAAAAATTTTGGTAGGGATCACCCGCCCATACCCTTAAGGATAGGTATCACCCTAAAATTTAAATTTATTTATTGATAAACTTAGGAACACCATTATTATGCATATCAATACAAATAACAAAATATAGTTCACCATTTTTGGTAACTTATTTAGGTGCACTGTAATAAAAAAAAACAATTAAGAACTGAAGTTTTGCATTCATAGTAATAACACTAGAGAGTATTTCATTCCATTTTTATTCGATTCTGATTTTTTTTTAATTCTAGTGTTTAATATTAGGGTTCAGGGGTTACTTTAAGATCAAATTTCAAAAATGTTGGTAATATTTTTGTAAAAAAGGATCAATTTTAAGATTGGTAGATTCTGAACATGTATACCAACTTTTAGCTTAATAGCTTTTTAACTTTTGGAAAGAGAGTGCCCGTTATGTCAAAAATGATTTTGAGAAAAATGCAAAAAATAAAAATAGCTCTCTGATTGGCTAAAACTAATGAAAATTTATTAAGTCGCTAAAAAAAAGGTGGTTTAAAGTTGCTAATAATAATGATTATACATTAAAACCAAGCATTATGTGATTAAAGCATTGAAATTATTATCAAAATTCGATAGTTAGTAAAAAAAAATTTATTCATTAAAATTAAGCATTTTAATGTGAACCCAGGGTTTTTAAAAATATGAAATAAGCCATATCTAATTAAAAACTTTTTTAAAATAATTGATGTAAAATTTTCATAAAAGGTTCATTTAGTTCAATACACACACAAAAATAGCGTTTTTAACAATAAATTGGGGGGAAACCTGTCCATAATGACAAATGGTAATTTGGAGAGCTTTAAAATAAGTTATAGTTTAAGTAGCATTTCCCTCACTTTTACATGGTATTCAAATTAAAAATAGAATGTAATATACAAGAGTTGAAAATGTTTATTATATGTAGTAATTCACCCTTTTTCTGTTTTTTTTTAGATTTATGTCATGTTTGTTCATGGTTTTCACTTTGTTTAGAGTCAAACAGCTAGAGAGTCAGCTGGTTGAAAAAGATGCAATTCTGAAAGTGTTTCAAAGGGCTCCATTAGCCATGGCTCGCAGCTCTAGTCTACATGCTCTCTGCCACTCACCCCTCCATTCTCCAAGACCTTCTCTACTTTCTTCTCATGCCTGGGCTGGCAACATAGAATCATCAAGCTATCCAAACTATGCTACCACTAGACATATAAAAACAGGTACAGTTTCAAGCGATCCAAACAATGCATCAGGCATTACCCTAACCTAGGCCACATAGACTTAGAACAGGTTATCTAACTTCTCAGGTATTTTATATTTTGACAACAATTGTACTGAAACAGTTACAGATAAGCCATCCTTAAAAATGGAGTTTGCTGTCGTTAGTTTTTTAATTGTAAACTTTGATCCAGAATATACTTTGTGGTCATTTTTTTTTTGTTACAGTACAGTTCAAGCTGTTTACATTCAGCTAAATAAAATTTGTGCTGCACTTTAGTTTTTCATTCATCTAGTAAAATAAGTGTATATATATATATATATATATATATATATATATATATATATATATATATATATATATATATATATTATAAAATATAATCCTTTTCCAAAGGATAGAATTTCTACCAATATCGCAAACAGATATTAACATTGAAAAATGTACAATGGATTATGGGCCCCTAACCAAAGCCGCAAAGAAGTATCGCGTATCATGAAAGCCCACTACATATCTTTATCTAGCGGCTTCTCGATCTATGGACTCTGTTTTTTTTTTTGCAAAGAAATTTGCCGGCGACAGCATGTTATTGATTGTAGGGGAAATAGAACTCGGACTTGAAGATGGTTAAAATAAAATACGATAATTAATACCTATTTTTAATATATAAATACATTTGGTGACAATTTTAAGACCCCTATTGGGTTCACATCCCCTTGCCCCATCCGCCACAGTTCACTTTGGAGGATCGGTTGAACAGTTACATGTCCCCTATTTGGCTAAGAAAGGGGAGCAACAAGTCACAGAAGTCATTAAAATTTAAAGTTTTGCCTATATTTTACACTACAGTTTGTGTAATTGATTTTGATGTTTGCAGAAGAGCGTGGTATAGTGACTGTAAAATAAATATAATCGTACCGCAGCTATTTTTTTTTTACAAACTAAATATCAAGGCAAACATGCATGAAAATTGAATTCAAAATTTTCTAAAATATTATGGTTGGCTGTGGGCCCCCCAAACGTCATGTCGCCCCCTTTCTTCCCCCCCCCCCCCAACCCCTCCACGGGGGGGGGTCTAGTGGAACTGAGTAAAATACAGCTCATTAATATCTTACCCCAACATTGATATCACACTTCTATGGCGAGCCAGGATTGTTAATATATGTGAGCCCTCACTATATGTGAGCCCTCACTATATGTGAGCCCTCACTATATGTGAGCCCTCACTATATGTGAGCCCTCACTATATGTGAGCCCTCACTATATGTGAGCCCTCACTATATGTGAGCCCTCACTATATGTGAGCCCTCACTATATGTGAGCCCTCACTATATGTGAGCCCTCACTATATGTGAGCCCTCACTATATGTGAGCCCTCACTATATGTGAGCCCTCACTATATGTGAGCCCTCACTATATGTGAGCCCTCACTATATGTGAGCCCTCACTATATGTGAGCCCTCACTATATGTGAGCCCTTACTATATGTGAGCCCTCACTATATGTAAGCCCTCACTATATGTAAGCCCTCACTATATGTGAGCCCTCACTATATGTGAGCCCTCACTATATGTGAGCCCTCACTATATGTGAGCCCTCACTATATGTGAGCCCTCACTATATGTGAGCCCTCACTATATGTAAGCCCTCACTATATGTGAGCCCTCACTATATGTGAGCCCTCACTATATGTGAGCCCTCACTATATGTGAGCCCTCACTATATGTGAGCCCTCACTATATGTGAGCCCTCACTATATGTAAGCCCTCACTCACAGAGTGTCTTCCCAGCATCTCTTTGAAACAAAATAAAATTAATACAGAAAATTTATACTTTTACCAGTGTCAACTAGAACTGGTATTTAACTCTATTTCTGTGGGAACATAACATCTGGAGTACTGTTTCAAAAAGGGAGACGAAATTTCTTTTGTAATTATACCACCTTTTACTTTGATTACTTCCAATTTTTGAGTGACCTCTGATAATCGGAAGTGGTATTTTATCTCTGGTTTCACAAAAACCAGTAATTTGAATACTGTTTCACTTATGGTAAAAGATCTTATTCTCTTGATGCTTTCAAATTTTCAGTGATTTGTGTTGACTGGAAGTAGTATTTTAAGCCATTTCCAATTTCTCAAAAAAAAAATACATGTTTCCTTTTATAAAGTATACGTACTGATTCTCCGCTCTATTATAACAGGTTTTTTGCTTTCCCTTGGTGCACAGTTCTTTTTTCTATGCAATTCTTTTTTTAAATTAAAATTTAAAAAAAAATGTAAATAATGTTTCTATTGTACGGTTGCCACCTTGCTTATTGTTATACTATAAAAATATACGCTTTATTTAGTATATTATTTAGTATTAATATTTTACTAACAGTTTTATACTTTATGTAAGATTAGCAGAAACTGCTGTTTAATGCAAATCTTATGTTTCTATGATAGGCAGTGCTAATTCTGTAGAAGCTGCCTTCAAGCTTTCTATTGAAGAAGAGCTTCTGGCCAAGGTTCAGAGTTTGAATACCGAGGTAAGAGTTGTATGCTAAAGGTTAGGGTTAACCCTATCCCTACTAATTGATAGCATTCGGATTAGGGTTATCTCTAGCCTAGTTACCCGATAGGGTTGGGGTTAACCCTAGCCCGTTTACCTGATAGCTACAAGATTAGGGTTAACTCTAGCTTAATTACCTGATAGCTACAAGATTAGGGTTAACTCTAGCTTAATTACCTGATAGCTACAAGATTAGGGTTAACTCTAGCTTAATTACCTGATAGCTACAAGATTAGGGTTAACTCTAGATTAATTACCTGATAGCTACAAGATTAGGGTTAACTCTAGCTTAATTACCTGATAGCTACAAGATTAGGGTTAACTCTAGCTTAATTACCTGATTATGTGATAGCTACAAGATTAGGGTTAACTCCAAGGTGTAGCGAAGGGTGGGGGGTACATATGTCCCCAGACCCCGTCTCTAGGGGGTGCCAAAATGGGTTTGAAAAAAATTAAAAGCTCATTTTAGCTGCAGTTTTGCATTATAAATATAAAAAATATATGGGGGGGGGGGGGGGGGGGTTAGGGCAAATTGAAAGGTTGTCCCCGGGCACCGGGAAGGGTCACTAACGCCTCTCGGTTAACTCAAGCCTAGTCACCTGATAGCTACAAGATTAGGGTTAACTTTAGCTTTGTTAGCTACCTTAGATTCTGCAACTCATTTGTTGTTTCTTTCTTGTACACAGGTCAAAGGTGAAGATGAAGTTAAGCTGTGGCATGTTTAATAAGACTAGACAATTCTAAAGCTGCACAATACATTAGTCCATTCAATCTGCAACTACACATCAGTCTGGTCATTGATGTTGTGAGCCCAGTCTATGTTGATCTGACTAAAACCACTGAGAGAGGCTTCCTGTCTACCTATGCCTTGGATTACCATTGAGAGAGGCATTATGTCTACCCATGCCTTGGGTTACCATTGAGAGAGGCATTATGTCTACCTATGCCTTGGATTACCATTGAGAGAGGCATTATGTCTACCCATGCCTTGGGTTACCATTGAGAGAGGCATTATGTCTACCCATGTCTTGGGTTACCATTGAGAGAGGCATTATGTCTACCCATGTCTTGGGTTACCATTGAGAGAGGCATTATGTCTACCCATGTCTTGGGTTACCATTGAGAGAGGCATTATGTCTACCCATGTCTTGGGTTACCATTGAGAGAGGCATTATGTCTACCCATGCCTTGGATTACCATTGAGAGAGGCATTATGTCTACCCATGTCTTGGGTTACCATTGAGAGAGGCATTATGTCTACCCATGTCTTGGGTTACCATTGAGAGAGGCATTATGTCTACCCATGTCTTGGGTTACCATTGAGAGAGGCATTATGTCTACCCATGCCTTGAATTACGCTTGCCTTGACTTGCTGTGCTTGATATTTTTTTGTAAATTTCACCATTTTTAAAATGAATAAGTGCTTTCAAGATTTTATTTCAAAATGTTGATAATAAAAAGAAACGCCATTGTACACTCTGAATTGTTCATACTGCTAACCCTAGTATTACTAGTGTTCTAATGTCTATCTAGTATTATTTAATAAAAATGTTTATAAAGTGTGTTAGCATGTTGAAAAGGTTGTTAACATGTTGAAAAAAAAAATACATATTGAAAAAAATTAACATGTCGAAAAGGTTGTTAACATGTTTACTGAAATTTCATATCAAGTCAGCGACTTGAGTTGGCCAACATAACGCCAGACTACTAACAATATGTCCATACTATAAAAAATATCTAGCTGAATGGTAATTTTTTGTTATTTTTCATTTCTTATTTATTACAACTTTGTCATTGAAGTATATCAGATAATGACTTGAGTATGGATAGAGTTATTTTGTTAGCACATAGTCAACCCTACCTGTTACTGGCAAAAATATAAGCGCCAGAAAGACAAAATGTCTGTTAAATGTTCTAAACAATCCTCACATATTTTGTTTGTAATAAACAAGTTAATAAAGTCTAGTGACAATTTTTTTTTCCTTAATTAATTTTTTGTGACCGAACAAAAGGATATTTTTGAAAACTTTCTTCGGCAATATTGTTCTAAATTATGGCAGGAATCGATTGGTAAATGTTTCAAGTCACTAAGTGGTCTGGTTGCCGAGATATAGGTTTTTTTGGCTTTTCCGGGAATTCCAGGAAGGAATTCCGGGAATTGTTTGGCCCACAATCATCCTCGGAACTAGCTTGACATATTTGCTTTTGGAACTAGTCCTCGATATTGCTTCGTTGAGGAGGAGATACGACTTAAAGCTGCGGACACATCCATCCATCCAGAAATAACGAATTAATAATCGCAATTATCAGTAAGGAAATTGCGCTAAAAAAATCAGTCACAAATGTGTTTTTGCATGGAATCTGTCAATAGAGTCCTTTCATATGACGTCCGTTCGTGAATGTCAACATCCGCCATCTCGGTGTACAGATCTACATTCAAAATGGTGATTTGTGGGGTAGGCAGGGGGGGGGGGGTTAGAGGGGTCGTAAACACACCCCCCCCATAGACCCCTCGGTATATATATATATAAAGTATGAGGGGGGGTTCAAATCGCAAGTTTGTCCCCGGGTAAAAATTGGACACCCCCCCTTGAGACGATCCTGGCTACGCCACTGCTGTGCGGTGAAAGGTTGTGATACTCGAAGTGGCAGATCTAAAGGGATTCCTTTATTTCAACGGCCAAGGGTTATATTAAACCAAAATGATAGAGATCGACAGTTAACAGAACGTAGACGCCGTCAATTTTTAGCCAAAATTAATCGCAGTGGTATGAGTGCAGAGTTTCTTCCAGGCATCTCTTCGGGGGCGGCTTTTGCCCCCCCCCCCCCCCCCCCCCCCGAAAATTTTTTACCCCCCCCCCCCCCCCCCCCCCCCCCGAACGAAATGAAATTTATATAATTTATATAGAAAATATATACTTTTAACAGTGTCCGCCCCCCCCCCCCCCCCGAAGAAAGTTTACCGCCCCCCCCCCCCCCCCCCCGAAGATTTCAAGTGCCCCCCCCCCCCCCCCCGCGGAGAAAAAAAGTCTGGAAGAAACACTGTGTGAGTGAAGCAGCGGGCAAATAAGATGAGAATCTGTTCTCGACACTTTGTTTCAGGTAAGGACAGTAAAATAATAATTTTCATTTTAATTACCTATAAAAGATAACTATTAATAAAACAAATATGCTCGACCTTCACAAATACTAATAGTAAAAGACAATGTCAAAAGTAATAATAAGATTTAATAGTAGGCCTAATAATAGTGTTTTAATATCTAGATCTAGAATCTAGCTCTAAACATGGCGTAAACAAAATTCGGACCACAGATCTGGATTTAGGGTGACTGGCTCCGCTGGGTAGACATAGAATCTAGAATCTACTTATTTACTTAAATTTAATTACAAAATTTAGATCTACATTCGATTCAAAATACACCCATAATAAATCAAAAGTAGTCATAATAGTCTAATAAAGCATTAATTTTAATTGTCTCTAAGAACTAAAATCTCGCTCTATAATCTAATCATTTTTTTTAGCAAACGAAATTTTCTGGAATTGAAATAGATTTTATGACTAGACTTAGATCTTAAATCTGCTACTTAAATAGAATTGTAACAAGTTTATACAATCATGTAGTTGATATTATTGTAGTAGAAGGCTTTAATAAATTACTGCCTACCTACTTTGTGTCTTTTTACAGCAATATGTATCTGATACTGGACTGAGTTTAATTAAATTCAAATGCATATCTAGTAATTGGTCTACTAAGTTTATGTAGCCTAGTAGTAGAATCTAGATCATACCAGCCAACAACAAATAACCACATTATTATTATTTGGTTAATGATTAGGCTATTTTTTTTTTAAATCCACTATGTTTATAAAAGAAACAAATCAAGCTAGAAACATTATAAGTAAGATGGTTTAGAGAAATAGCAATGGGCCCAGTATACAATTGATACAATTGCAGGTCTACATAGGGCCTACAGTCTAGTAGTTTACAGTAGGCACCCAGTGTGTAGCTAGTATACTAGTGTGAAGCTTTCCCCTGATAAGCCATGTGTGCTATAAATGACATAACATGACATCGAGGTCAGAGTTTCTTTACCACCCCCCCCCCCCCCCCCCCCCCGAACGAAATGAAATTTATATAATTTATATAGAAAATATATAACCCTAACCCTAACCCTAACCCCGAAGAAAGTTTACCGCCCCCCCCCCCCCCCCCCCGAAAATTTCAAGCGCCCCCCCCCCCCCCGGAGAAAAAAGTCTGGAAGAAACACTGATCGAGGTGAGAAATGTTGAGGGGAGAGCAGTGGGACTTTCCCCTTTGTTCTCCCTGCTGGGCCCTGAGGGTCAAAATTATATAAGAGATACTATCTCTGTGGGGCTGGTGAAATAGATTGCTATTTTATTAATGATACACTGGACGATAGAGCCACGTTGATGTATCTAGACTTTATTCAGCTACCGGAAGACGCATGACCTACCAGGGACATCACTCAAAACAACATTATGAATATAAGACTAATACAAGAAGAGTGAGTTCCCTTGACTTCACAATTCTCAATATATTACATCCCTTTACCCTTAGTAAACAACAACACAGCTCTCAATAGAACAAATGATAGTATCCTAAAATCACCAAATATATTGTAACATGAACATTATATGATTTGAATCATTTTGTAGATTACACCCTTACAAACAAATGCAAAATATGCTACAACATAATTAAAATACAAAACAATGATGTCAAAGTCCTCTTAACCTTTAAAATCATAGGTCTAACTTATCTGGGACTTTGATTGTCCTGTTTGACCTTCTCAGTGGCTTTTGATTTGGTGACTCAAGATTCTGACCATCTGGACTCTCTAGCTCAGGAAGTCTAGGATCTAAATCATTAATTCCAGAATTTACATTTTCTGACTCTAGACTACCTGGTTCACTCATATCAACAGAACTTGGTTGTGGAACAAACTGAGTTGGTGTGAACTGTTCAGATTTGGTGGGATTGATAGATTCACACTTCTTATCTGCACAAGTTATTTTTAACTGGTCTGCATGTCTATAAGACACAGGTCCTGTACATTGAACAATTTGACCTGGTATACATTTTTCCCCTCTCCCATAATTTCTCAGATACACATTATCATTAACTCCAAATTCTCTCTCAATGGATGTTTTGTCATGATTTACTTTTTGTGTATGTTGATGTTGGGAAACAGACCTTTGAACAGTTGGATGTAGTAGGTCAAGGTGAGTTTTAATTTTCCTAGCACACAACAATTCGCATGGTGCAACAACTGTTGTTATATGAGGAGTTTATCAAGCACTCATCTTTTTGTGTTTCTCTTTTAACATCATTCACATTTATTGTGATAGATTGACGAGGAGCCACATTGGTGTTAACAGCCTTTATTTACAGACAGCCATGATGCAAAGAGGAAGGAAGTGGCGAGAGACAACTATTTATAGATAACAACATGTAAGGGACATCACTCAAGATAACAATATAAATATAATACTAATACAGAAGAGTGAGTTCCCTTGACCTCACAATTATCTCAATCTATTACATCCCTTTACCCTTAGAACACAATAACACATCTCTCAATAGAACAATTGATAGTATCCTAAAATCACCAATTATATTGTAACATGAACATTATGGTAGATTACATCCTTACAAACAATGCACAATATGCCACAACATAATCAAGATACAAAACAATGATGTCAAAGTCCTCTTGACCTTTAAAATCATAGGTCTAACTTATTTGGGACTTTGATTGTCCTGCTTGACCTTCTCAGTAGCTTTTGATTTGGTGACTCAATATTCTGACCATTTGGATTCTCTATCTCAGGAGGTCTAGGATTTAAATCATTAACTCCAGAATTTACATTTTCTGACTCCAGACAACTTGGTTCACTCATATCAACAGAACTTGGTTGTGGAACAAACTGAGTTGGTGTGAACTATTCAGATTTGGTGGGATTGACAGATTCACACTTATTATCTGCACAAGTTATTTTTAACTTTATAAGGCACAGGTCCTGTACATTGAACAATTTGACCTGGTATCCATTTTTCCTTTCTCCCATAATTTCTTAGATACACATTCTTATTAACACCAAATTCTCTTTCAATGCATGAGTTGTCATGATTTAATGGACCTATTTTTGAATTGGCATCTGAAAGTATTAAATGGCAAAAAATCCCTTTTTTTTTTCTTTTGATGTTACCCTTTTAGTTTCTGTAAGTGCTAATGATGTTAGCAAAGTTGTTTGATGATCACATTCCTTCTTACTAATGTATTCTCTTTAAAACATTTGAAATTGCCATATCACCATAATCATTTATTAAGTTACAAATACTTTGTTTAGGCAACTCTGACTGATAATGGACTGCATCTTCTCCATCTTTTATATTATCTTCACAAGGGGTTTTAATTTCTTATTTTATATGGCCTTAAGTCATCATTCACAGACTCTTCAGGCCAACCATTCATACAGTACTCATATACTTTTATTAAGCACTCATCTTTTTGTGTTTCTCTTTTAATATCATTCACATTTATATTGGAGTTATCCATGATAGTGAAGAGAACAAATACATCTTCTGGTACATAGCTCAGGCTCTGGTTTTTTAAAGGTAATCTACTAAGACTATCTGCACTATTCTCAGATCCAGGTTTGTATTTCAATTCATAATTGTATGCAGTTAGTGTGATAGCCCATCTTTGAATTCTTGGAGAGGCATGCTCAGGTAGGGTTTTGTTTTCTCCAAATAAACCTAGCAATGGTTTATGATCTGTAAAGATGGTGAACTTCCTACCAAACAGAAACTTATGAAATTTCTTAACACCAAAAATGATGCCTAAGCCTTCCCTATCTAACTGAGAATAATTTTTCTCAGCCTGGTTCAAAGATCTACTGGCAAAAGCAATGGGTCTGTCACCCTTCTCATCCATGTGGGACAAGACTGCTCCTACACCATCTGGTGAAGCATCACATGTTAATATAAGTCTTTTCCCTGGGTCATAGTGAGTTAGTAAGGTGTCAGAAGACAAAGCCTCTTTTGCTGTATTAAAAGCAGTATCTTGTTGTTTACCCCAGTGCCAAGTTGCATTTTTCTGTAGCAGCTTGTACAGTGGTGATAGTTTACCAGACAGATTTCCTATGAACTTTGCATAGTAATTTATTAAGCCCAAAAAAGCTCTTAGTTGTTGGGTATTTTCAGGTTTGGGTGCTTCTTTAATGGCTTTTGTTTTCTCAGGTTGAGGTCTGATACCTTGTTTGCTCAATATATAACCAAGAAAACTAATTTCTGTCAGCATGAATTGACATTTATCTTTGTTTATCTTTAAACCTTTTTCACCAACAATTTTCAATACTTTATCAAGTGTTTTAAGATGTTCAGTGTCATTCTTACCAGTTATGTACACATTATCAAAGTACACACAAACATTTGGAATGTCCTTAAAAATACTGTCCATGACAGCTTGGAAAATTCCAGGGCTAGATGATATGCCAAAACATAGTCTTTCATATTGGTAGAGTCCTTTATGTGTGTTTATTGTCGTATAGACTTTTGAATCTGGATGCAGTTCTAGTTGAGTGTAAGCATGACTAAAGTCTAATTCAGTGAATTTGTCTCCTCCTGCCAAATTCAAAGAGATTTCCTCAATGTTAGGTATAGGGTACCTATTTAGCTCTATTTGCTTATTCAGTGTAGTTTTATAATCTCCACAAATTCTTATAGAACCATCCTTCTTTAACACTGGCACAATGGGCGACGCCCAATCGGAATAGTCTACCTTCTTTATGATGCCATTAGATTCCAATCTACTTAGCTCATTTTCAATTTTATTCCTCATTGCATAAGGTGGAACTCTAGCTTTGCAGTATCTTGGATTTGTGTCTTTAATGCTTAACTTCACTGTTCTATCATTTAGTAATCCAGAGTTACCAAAAACACATTTATTTTCAGATATAACTCTATCTAGTGAAGTAAGACTAGATTCTTTTACATTCTTCAATGAACAAATACTCTCCCAATTTAACTTAAGATCACTTAACCAGTTCCTACCTAGTAATGGTGGTCCATTTCCTTCAACCACAAGAAGAGGAAGTTTAACACTTTGACCATTATAACTTACATGAACCATACACTCTCCTATTACCGGAACATTGTCACCAGTGTATGTTGTTAGACACTTGTGACACGGCTGTAGAGACACTGATCCTCCTGTGACAGCGTCAAAATCTTTCTTTGTTATGACTGTTAGAGATGCTCCAGTGTCAAGTTGGAAGCTGATGCTCTTACCGTTGATATAAACTGGTACATTGATGGGAGCATGACTTATTGATTTCACAGAGAATAGGTTGAAATCCGGCTGCGAATCAGTTTGAGCATTTTCACAGGTAGAGTGTGTAATAGATTGAGATAATTGTGAGGTCAAGGGAACTCACTCTTCTGTATTAGTATTATATTTATATTGTTATCTTGAGTGATGTCCCTTACATGTTGTTATCTATAAATAGTTGTCTCTCGCCACTTCCTTCCTTTTTGCATCATGGCTGTCTGTAAATAAAGGCTGTTAACACCAATGTGGCTCCTCGTCAATCTATCACATTTTGGCGACGAGGATAAAAATCTACTAGAAAGAGCACCTACTTACGCAAAAAAGAGGTTTGCTAGAGCTTATTAGCTAAGTATTTCTAGAATAATGGCGCTGTATGGCCAAATAAAAGAATTTGATGCGAATGATGAAATCATTCAAGATTACCTAGATAGGTTAAGCTTTTACCTAGAAGCTAACAACGTGACGATAGAAGCCAAAAAGAGAGCTGTTTTGTTAACAGTCATAGGGCCTCAACAATTTAGGCTACTAAAGGACTTATGCGCACCAGCTAGTCTAACTACCAAGAGCTTTAACGAGCTGAGCAAATTGCTAACAGACCACCATGCGCCTGTACCATCAAAGTTTCTATGTAGAGCTAGATTTGACAGTAGGACTCGTCAACCAAACGAGTCAATATCAGAATATGTTGCTGCTTTACGTCATTTAAGTAGATTTTGTGAATTCGGAGACACGCTGTCTGACAGATTATGTGAAAAGTTTGTGACAGGTGTAAACAGCCCTGATATTCAAAGAAAGTTGCTGCTCGAGTCAGATCTAAAATTGGAAAAAGCAATACAACTTGCAATGTCATTCCAGCAGTCATCTGATGCGGCGAGATCTTTAGCACCTTCAGAGATCCATGCAGTAAACAGCAGGTTAGTCAATAAACATCAACCCCATCAGAGCATTTCAACTTATGCTAAACAGCCTGCTCGTTCAAATCCTAGATCTAAATCTAGTAATAATTATCAAAAATGTCATCGATGCAAAGGTCCCCATGCATCTCATCGGTGCAAGTTCAAGTCTGCAACTTGTTATAAGTGCAGTAAGCAAGGTCACATTGCCAAGGCCTGCTTTGCAAAGTCTTCGTCTGTTGCTAAATCTAGCCAGTCAAGACAGTACCGCAACCAAAGGCAGCACTATGTTAACTCTCACCAAGACTACCTAACCCAACCAATGAACCACTCTACCTGTGAAAATGCTCAAACTGATTCGCAGCCGGATTTCAACCTGTTCTCTGTGAAATCAATAAGTCATGCTCCCATCAATGTACCAGTTTATATCAACGGTAAGAGCATCAGCTTCCAACTTGACACCGGAGCATCTCTAACAGTCATAACAAAGAAAGATTTTGACGCTGTCACAGGAGGATCAGTGCCTCTACAGCCATGTCACAAGTGTCTAACAACATACACTGGTGACAATGTTCCGGTAATAGGAGAGTGTATGGTTCATGTAAGTTATAATGGTCAAAGTGTTAAACTTCCTCTTCTTGTGGTTGAAGGAAATGGACCACCATTACTAGGTAGGAACTGGTTAAGTGATCTTAAGTTAAATTGGGAGAGTATTTGTTCATTGAAGAATGTAAAAGAATCTAGTCTTACTTCACTAGATAAAGTTATATCTGAAAATAAATGTGTTTTTGGTAATCCTGGATTACTAAATGATAGAACAGTGAAGTTAAGCATTAAAGACACAAATCCAAGATACTGCAAAGCTAGAGTTCCACCTTATGCAATGAGGAATAAAATTGAAAATGAGCTAAGTAGATTGGAATCTAATGGCATCATAAAGAAGGTAGACTATTCCGATTGGGCAACGCCCATTGTGCCAGTGTTAAAGAAGGATGGTTCTATAAGAATTTGTGGAGATTATAAAACTACACTGAATAAGCAAATAGAGCTAAATAGGTACCCTATACCTAACATTGAGGAAATCTCTTTGAATTTGGCAGGAGGAGACAAATTCACTGAATTAGACTTTAGTCATGCTTACACTCAACTAGAACTGCATCCAGATTCAAAAGTCTATACGACAATAAACACACATAAAGGACTCTACCAATATGAAAGACTATGTTTTGGCATATCATCTAGCCCTGGAATTTTCCAAGCTGTCATGGACAGTATTTTTAAGGATATTCCAAATGTTTGTGTGTACTTTGACAATGTGTACATAACTGGTAAGAATGACACTGAACATCTTAAAACACTTGATAAAGTATTGAAAATTGTTGGTGAAAAAGGTTTAAAGATAAACAAAGATAAATGTCAATTCATGTTGACAGAAATTAGTTTTCTTGGTTATATATTGAGCAAACAAGGCATCAGACCTCAACCTGAGAAAACAAAAGCCATTAAAGAAGCACCCAAACCTGAAAATACCCAACAACTAAGAGCTTTTTTGGGCTTGATAAATTACTATGCAAAGTTCATAGGGAATCTGTCTGGTAAACTATCACCACTGTACAAGCTGCTACAGAAAAATGCAACTTGGCACTGGGGTAAACAACAAGAAGCTGCTTTTAATACAGCAAAAGAGGCTTTGTCTTCTGACACCTTACTAACTAACTATGACCCAGGGAAAAAGACTTATATTAACATGTGATGCTTCACCAGATGGTGTAGGAGCAGTCTTGTCCCACATGGATGAGAAGGTGACAGACCCATTACTTTTGCCAGTAGATCTTTGAACCAGGCTGAGAAAAATTATTCTCAGTTAGATAGGGAAGGCTTAGGCATCATTTTTGGTGTTAAGAAATTTCATAAGTTTCTGTTTGGTAGGAAGTTCACCATCTTTACAGATCATAAACCATTGCTAGGTTTATTTGGAGAAAACAAAACCCTACCTGAGCATGCCTCACCAAGAATTCAAAGATGGGCTATCACACTAACTGCATACAATTATGAATTGAAATACAAACCTGGATCTGAGAATAGTGCAGATAGTCTTAGTAGATTACCTTTAAAAAACCAGAGCCTGAGCTATGTACCAGAAGATGTATTTGTTCTCTTCACTATCATGGATAACTCCAATATAAATGTGAATGATATTAAAGAGAAACACAAAAAGATGAGTGCTTAATAAAAGTATATGAGCACTGTATGAATGGTTGGCCTGGAGAGTCTGTGAATGATGACTTAAGGCCATATAAAATAAGAAATTAAAAACCTTTGTGAAGATAATATAAAAGATGGAGAAGATGCAGTCCATTATCAGTCAGAGTTGCCTAAACAAAGTATTTGTAACTTAATAAATGAGTATGGTGTTATGGCAATTTCAAATGTTTTAAAGAAAATACATTAGTAAGAAGGAATGTGATCATCAAACAACTTTGCTAACATCATTAGCACTTACAGAAACTAAAAGGGTAACATCAAAAGAAGAAAAAGATTTTTGCCATTTAATACACCCATTTCAAATACTAGATCACAGTTGCAAAGTGATATGGTCCAGAATATTACTCATAAACAGTATTTTTGGTTACAAAAAGTGCACTATCAGATTACCTGAGAAAATTGATCAATCAAAGAAATCTATGTCAGTTAAGGATCTGAATAACAGCATAATACTTCCAGATGCCAATTCAAAAATAGTTCCATTAAATCATGGCAATAATGCATTGAAAGAGAATTTGGTGTTAATGAGAAGGTGTATCTAAGAAACTATGGGAGAAAGGAAAAATGGATACCAGGTCAAATTGTTCAATGTACAGGACCTGTGCCTTATAAAGTTAAAAATAACTTGTGCAGATAATAAGTGTGAATCTGTCAATCCCACCAAATCTGATCAGTTCACACCAACTCAGTTTGTTCCACAACCAAGTTCTGTTGATATGAGTGAACCAAGTTGTCTGGAGTCAGAAAATGTAAATTCTGGAGTTAATGATTTAAATCCTAGACCTCCTGAGATAGAGAATCCAGATGGTCAGAATCTTGAGTCACCAAATCAAAAGCCACTGAGAAGGTCAAACAGGACAATCAAAGTCCCAAATAAGTTAGACCTATGATTTTAAAGGTCAAAAGGACTTTGACATTATTGTTTTGTATTTTAATTATGTTGTAGCATATTGTGCATTGTTTGTAAGGATGTAATCTACCATAGTGTTCATGTTACAATATAATTGGTGATTTTAGGATACTATCAATTGTTCTATTGAGAGATGTGTTCTTGTGTTCTAAGGGTAAAGGGATGTAATAGATTGAGATAATTGTGAGGTCAAGGGAACTCACTCTTCTGTATTAGTATTATATTTATATTGTTATCTTGAGTGATGTCCCTTACATGTTGTTATCTATAAATAGTTGTCTCTCGCCACTTCCTTCCTTTTTGCATCATGGCTGTCTGTAAATAAAGGCTGTTAACACCAATGTGGCTCCTCGTCAATCTATCACAGAGTGGTTCATTGGTTGGGTTAGGTAGTCTTGGTGAGAGTTAACATAGTGCTGCTTTTGGTTGCGGTACTGTCTTGACTGGCTAGATTTAGCAACAGACGAAGACTTTGCAAAGCAGGCCTTGGCAATGTGACCTTGCTTACTGCACTTATAACAAGTTGCAGACTTGAACTTGCACCGATGAGATGCATGGGGACCTTTGCATCGATGACATTTTTGATAATTATTACTAGATTTAGATCTAGGATTTGAACGAGCAGGCTGTTTAGCATAAGTTGGAATGCTCTGACGGGGTTGATGTTTATTGACTAACCTGCTGTTTACTGCATGGATCCCTGAAGGCGTAAGAGATTTCGCCGCATCTGATGACTGCTGGATTGAAGTTGCAAGTTGTATTGCTTTTTCTAATGTTAGATCTGACTCGAGCAGCAACTTTCTTTGAATATCAGGGCTGTTTACACCTGTCACAAACTTTTCACATAGTCTGTCAGACAGCGTTTCTCCAAATTCACAGAATCTACTTAAATGACGTAAAGCAGCAACATATTCTGATATTGACTCGTTTGGTTGACGAGTCCTACTGTCAAATCTAGCTCGACATAGAAACTTTGATGGTACAGGCGCATGGTGGTCTGTTAGCAATTTACTCAGCTCGTTAAAGCTCTTGGTAGTTAGACTAGCTGGTGCGCATAAGTCTTTTAGTAGCCTAAATTGTTGAGGCCCTATGACTGTTAACAAAATAGCTCTCTTTTTGGCTTCTATCGTCACGTCGTTAGCTTCTAGGTAAAAGCTTAACCTCTCTAGGTAATCTTGAATGATTTCATCATTCGCATCAAATTCTTTTATTTTGCCATACAGCGCCATAATTCTAGAAATAATTAGCTAATAAGCTCTAGCAAACCTCTTTTTTGCGTAAGTAGGTGCTCTTTCTAGTAGATGTTCATCCTTCGTCGCCAAAATGTGATAGATTGACGAGGAGCCACATTGGTGTTAACAGCCTTTATTTACAGACAGCCATGATGCAAAGAGGAAGGAAGTTGCGAGAGACAACTATTTATAGATAACAACATGTAAGGGACATCACTCAAGATAACAATATAAATATAATACTAATACAGAAGAGTGAGTTCCCTTGACCTCACAATTATCTCAATCTATTACATTTATATTGGAGTTATCCATGATAGTGAAAAGAACAAATACATCTTCTTTTACATAACTAAGGCTTTGGTTTTTTTAAAGGTAAACGACTAAGACTATCTGCACTATTCTCAGATCCAGGTTTGTATTTCAATTCATAATTGTATGCGGCTAGTGTGATAGCCCATCTTTGAATCCTTGGTGAGGCATGCTCAGGCGATTAAAAGATGAAAAAAAGTCACAGGAAAAAAAAAACACAGGAAAAAAAAAACACAGAAAAAAGTCACAGGAAAAAAGTCACAGGAAAAAAGTCACAGGAAAAAAAGTCACAAAAATATATATTTGCATGATATGTGTTAATACTTTTATGTATTAAATATTTAGAGAGTGCAAATTAACTTAGGATTAATTAAATGTAGTGTAATGTGTTTAAGCTGTATACGCATAGGAATTTTTATAATTCATCTAAAAATATTTATTATGAAGTATGTAGATTGTAATTATTTTAAACTTAAGATTAGTAGCATTCAATAGAATGCTCCAAAGTCCACGTTTTTCATCGCGTGTTTTTTTAAATACCAATATTAAATTACCGTGAAATGGTAAGTTCATTTGACTTGCTGCCCTCAACTCATGGCAACAATAGTTATGTTTAGTTCAACCACCTTTACTGCCCACATTTATCACGCTCATTACATAACAAAACTTAGGATCAAAACAGAAAGCCGACAAGGTTCAAAGGCTGTCATTGACACATGACGTCAACAACACAAAATATGTTCGGACAATGCCTACTGAGGAGAGACCGACCAGAGAATAGCCTACGGCAAAATGTGCCTAAATTTGTTTTTTAATTAACTTTTCTACCGCATATTTAACTAAATACGTAACAAAAGTTGAGATTGTTGTGTTAATTATCTTAGAGTATTTTTAATTACAATTGTTATAAATCATAATGCTTTTAACGTCTATAAATAATATATGCTATCAAAAAATACAACCAACAACAACAAACATACAAAATTTTACAATACTTAACAAATTAATAAAAATATTTCTAAAAAGGTTTTTGTGACTTTTTTTCCTAGCAAAAACTGTGACTTTTTTTCTGTGTTTTTTTTTCCTGTGACTTTTTTTCCGTTCACCGCTCAGGCAGGGGTTTGTTTTCCCCAAATAAATTTGTGGGGACTATAAAGCTACACTGAATAAGCAACTAGAGCTAAATAGGTACCCTATTCCTAACATTGAGGAAATTTCTTTGAATTTAGCAGGAGGAGACAAATTCACTGAATTAGACTTTAGTCATGCTTACACTCAACTAGAACGGCATCCAGATTCAAAAGTCTATACGACAATAAACACAAATAAAGGACTCTACCAATATGAAAGACTATGTTTTGGTATATCATCCAGCCCTGGAATTTTCCAGGCTGTCATGGACAGTATTTTTCAGGACATTCCAAATGTTTGTGTTTACTTTGACAATGTGTACATAACTGGTAAGAATGACACTGAACATCTTAAAACACTTGATAGGGCTAGGAGTAGCTTAGATAAATTGTTGTTTTGGATAGGCCCTTTTTGGAACCATATGTGTTTAGTTTTTGTGTAGTGTAGGGATTGTTTGCTGTTAAAACACCCAGTCAGGTTGGCGGAGAGACGTGTCTTGGTGAGCCTCCATTGTGCTAGGCGGGACAAGGCGCGGTGTGTGGCGCGTGATCTGGTGTGTTAGGCAGACCTATCAGCGAAAGGCCTACAGCGAACACCTCTTGACCCACAAAGAGGGCTACTGGACACCCGCCCCACAGGTGTGTCGAGTCGGACACACGATCATTGGAGGCGGGCAACAGCACGAGAGCCAGTGGTGCAAGGCGGTTGCGTCACCACCTGGCCCAACCAAGCGGACGCTCCCTACCAACGAAAGGCCTACGGCGTCAATTCCTTGACCCACAAAGAGGGCAACTTGACATCCGCCCCGCAGGTGTGTCGAAGCGGAGGCACGATTATTGGGGGCGGGTAACAGTCGGAGAGCCAGTGGTGCGAGGCGGTTGCGTCATCTCCGGACCAAAAAAAACGGACGCTGCCCCTGTGGGCCTATGGTGTGACGCAAGACCAGAATGCGTGTGTACAGATGAGTCGTTGCTACAACGTGTGTTTAGTGGACGCAGTGTGTGATACGGACAGCCGTCCAGCGGATCTTGCTTTACGAGCAAGTCGGGGCACCTGTGCCTCGCCCCACCGGTCAGCACGGCGCTAGCTTCACCATCACCCAGATAGGGGATGCTACTCTATATGAAAAGAGGGGTGGACAATCTTTGTTACTCCCTGATGTATATTTTTTGTATATTTATTTGAATGGCTTACAGGGACTGTAAGTTTTTAAAAAGGGGTGAATGTGAGCTGGTGAATGGATTATTTATTTTGTATTATTCTATTGTGTGCGAATCTGTGAGTGGATGGTCCACTGGACAGCGGCTACGGGGTTCCCCTTCCGCCCGAAGCGGTCAGTATATAAACTGACCACTCGGATAGTTTCTTTCTTTTTGACCGCAAGAATGTAGGTCAAGTCAGTTGTCTGTGGTGGCACTTCGTGCGTTGGAGGCTAAGGTTAAGGTATTAACCAGTCTGGGTTTAGCCGGGCTTGAACTGACCGGACAGTAGTTAGATAAGCCAGGGAAGGGTAGATGGATTTTAGTGATTCCCCCCCCCCCCCCCCCAGCAGGGCTTACAGTATTACTAACAGTATTTTTATTTAGAAATTTCGGCCACATTTTTATATTATCCACAAAACTGTCAATAACAGTATAAGGATCTTCAATTCCTAAGAGTTCAAGTTTTTTAACGTATTTTTCTTTACATACAGTGAACGCATCCAACGCTGGTGAACAGCTGATTGTGTTTACGCCCGGTGTACACGTGATTTAGGTCACATGTTTGCAAGGACTCTATACATTTATTTATTAAGGATTCAGAAAGTACTAATCAACAAAATATGTTTAATTTCGGAAGATTTAATGTAAGCATTTTAGATATAGATCTATATTCTATGTGCGTAGGTTGTAGGCCTATTCGAAATAATAATTAATAATAATGTAAGCCTTGATAGGGAGTGAGTATACTACGTCCCTAGGCTTCTGTAAATAAACTATCCGGTCAGTGCAAGTCCGGCTGAACCCAGACTTGTTAAAATCCTGGGTGTTGGGAAATAGCGAGGCGGGAAAATGCGAGAAGATAATGCGAGACATACCTGCGGAATTAAGGGTAAATAGCGAGACACCTTTAGCGAAAAAAAAATTTCATGCTTTTTTCATCTTTATTTATTTAAATTATTTTTGTTTTGTTTTAAAATAAACAAGCATGTAGCCATACCCTTTAACACGAGTGTTGTATCTTGTTATTTTTTACCTAGATTTTATTATATATAATACTGTCATCGCCCGCTCTCGTTAGCGAGAGGAAAATCCCGTCTCAGTCGACATTAATTTTAAAAATCTAGCCCGCTCATGTTTTTACAAACGTGAGCGGGGTCATTGTGAACTGGTATAATCTTGTCACCAAGAGAGATATTCTGCAACATGTATTTATGGATTGTTGTACTTGCAAAAAGTGTAAAAGTATAAACAATTCTAAAAAGTGTTATTTTTTTTATTAAGTAATTTTAATTACAAACAAAATTTGCAAACAAAATCTTCTGAAACAGTCCTAGCACTACTCAAACACACCTCGTGACATCATCTTTCACACATAGTACATCCAACCCAGTTCATTAGACTCCCATTATATCTGTGCTAACACCTGGGGCGGAACTACAGTGCCGCCAGACCCCGCAATACGGGTGGGGGGGGGGGGCAGGCCGTTTAGGAGCCCACGGTTGACCATAATTAATATTTTTAAAAATTTTGAATTTAATTTCGTGCATTTTTGCCTTGATATTTGGTTTGTAAAAGAAAAACACTGTAGCTGCGGTACGATTATCTTTATTTCACAGTCACTATACCACGCTGTTCCGCAAAAAATTAAAATCCATTACAAAAACTACAGTATAAAACTCATCAAATTTGAATGACTTCTTTGACTCGTAGACCCCCTTTGATGCACAAATAGAGGACACGTAACTGTTAGACCGATCCTCCAAAGTGTACTGTGGCGAATGGGGGAGGGGATGGGAATCAAAGAAGGGGCTCAAAAATTGTCGTCAATTTTTTATATATTTAAAAAAAGTTATTTATAGTTGTATTTTTTAAGCGTCCGAGTTCTATTTCCCTACAATCAAACACACGCTGTCGCCGGCAAAATTCTTTTTAAAAAAAACAACAACGTCCATAGCACGAGAAGCCGCTACACATCAAGTGGGCTTTCATCATGCGCGGTTCTTCTTTGCGGCATTGGTTAGGGACCCGAAATCCGTTGTACATTTTTCAATGTTAATATGTGTTTGTGATAGTGGTTGAATTTGTATCCTGTACTATCTTGTATCCTACATATAATACAAAATAATATAATACTAGAAACTTCAGTTTTATATACGTTTACTTGTTTTTGCTTTTACTAGAAATTAAATATCATAGTAAACTTTTAAGGCCTATAC